>NW_008710370.1:2703773-2704829 GCF_000327385.1 Lottia gigantea
ATTAACATATGACAAAGTTTCTGATATGTTCTTAAAGTGCACGATCTGGACTTTTTGGTGATATATCACACTTGTTATTTTAATCAAAATTGCGCTTTTTAAAATTGGAAATTTGTTTTACCGACTTATATAGTAACTGTGCGTAAATTGGTTTTTGCCGTATAAAACTCAAGTCTCTAAGATAAAACAACGAATATCTCATGATGTAATGAATGTGGATGCTTGACTTTTTCTAACTTAATACAACATTGTCCAGATGATGATGGATAAAGCAAAATTTTGGGGGTGAGCGTGGCATATCCGGGTTAGATTCACATTTAGCTAACCTGTGGAAATTTTGCAAAGAATGCAATTTTCAACCTTTAAACTTCAAAATAGGACACTTCTTCGGCCACTTCCTGATAAAGACAAGGTTTTCTGGGCTTTATATTTAAATAAAGAAATGGGTTTTATAATTTACAAAATTTTATTTTTGACCTTTTATTTTGATGACCTTGACCTTTGTAATTTTGAAGGTCAATGATCTAGGATACTTCCGTTTTTACAGCCATCTGAAAACAGCATTATCAAATTTTTTAAGGCTCATATCTCTTTTAATTGACCTTTGTTGACCTCTGACCAGAACAAAAGTTATTGTGCTTGACTGAACCTTTTCAAATATATTTTCATTGTTGTTGTGCGATATATACTGCTGGACTTTACAGCTATTTGAAAATTCGACTTTATACTACTACGGTTCAAAGCATTTTTTTTTTTTTTACAATTGAATGTTTACATTCTTTTCTTTCCAGTAGGAAATCCCATTGTGACTTTCAAATGAAACGTTTTATCGATGTATCAGGTTGGATGCGCACTGCTACGGTACTGTTGTCACAGTTCAAGTTTTTATTTTTGTGGGACTTTGCTGAAAGCAAAGTCCCAGTTTGTTATCGAAATGTCAATTCCTTTTTTTTTTTTTTTTTTTTTTTTTTTTTTTTTCAAAATTTACACCCCTTCCTGAGCTTAAACTACAATAGTTGCAGCAACCATTCAACATTCACGAACCTTAAATATAGG
>NW_008710370.1:2704879-2707070 GCF_000327385.1 Lottia gigantea
TTTGAAGATTTTACTAATTATTTTTGTATCACAGTTAGTTAATGTTATAGGCCTCCAATTTCCTAATATGTATTTATTCTTATCTCCTTTAGGAATTAATTTAATTACCGTCTGTTTTTGACTTGTAGATAAAGTACCAGTATCAAAAGAATATTTAATAGAGTTCAAAAATATGTGTTTTATTGATGGCCAAAAAGTTTGATAAAATTCAATTGTTAACCCATCGTTTCTAGGGGATTTGTTTAGACTTCATTTTCATCAATTTCATATTCCAAAATATCACATGCACTTTTATCAATAATATTAATATTCCATTTAAAGTACTAAAAAAGTCAGATGTATTATCCAGCAATGGTGAATACAATTTTCTATAGAAATCGTATATTTTATTGTTAATTTCATTGGAATCAAAGGTGTACTGATCTGAATAGGTAAGTAGTTTGCGAATTGTTGCTTTTGACTTATTATTTCTAAATTAAGGAAATTTTTTGAGCTTTTTCTCCTTGACAGTACCACAGTTGTTTTGATCTAATAAGCGCTCCCTGAGTTTTTTCAGTATATATCTCGTCAATTTTATTTTTAACATATAAAAGATCGCTATATAATTTCTCACTCTCATTATAATTGTTTGTTATCGAAATGTCAATTCTTTTTTTTTTTTTTTTTTTCGATTTTTACACACCTTCCTGAGCTTAGACTACAATAGTTGCAGCAACCATTCAACATTTACGAACCATAGATATAGGCGACGATGTGCATAAATATATTTTGGATCTTTTTTGCAAAACCGGAAGTGCCACAGTTCAATATGTGCAAGAATAGATAATCGGCTCTAGAAGTGGTATTTTTCGGTCGATTTTCTTTGGGTTTGCATTTTTGGAATCTACTGTTAAAATCTGAAAGAATAGCAGTTTCAAAATTCGAAAATTTGTCGCAGACATTTTTTGGCCGATTTTCGAAATTTTTGGACCATTTTTCAGTTTTTTTCGGATTAATCTGAAATTTTGATAAAAGATGCATGTCACTAATGTAAACCATTTGACGTATTCAAAATTTTTGCATCACTTCCGGTTAAAGTGGAAAATCGATTTTCACTTCCTGGTTGAATAACTTCCGGTGTGATTGAAATATTCAACGAAATTAAGTATATCGTTATTAATCTTAATTCTATGGCCGATTTTAAAATAAAATTTAGTCCGAAAAAAATACTTCGGCCGCCATCTTGATTTGATACTTTTTCATAAAACTCAAAATGGGGCTTCGGGGGAGAATGGGATTGGTCAAATTTTTATGTTGGTGTATACTTTAGTCGATGGCGACAAAAATGTTGGAAATGGATTTTTGAATTTGACTTTTGCTTTTTTGCATATTCCGGTCGAATTTTTTCACTTTTTGAAGGCCTGTATCTCGTGACCTTGACCTTTGATGACCTTGACCTTTTAGGGTCAAAGGTCATTGACCTTGGCTATCATTTGATACTTTGACCTTTGACCCCAGACATGTACTTCCGGTTTTATAGCTATCCGTAAAAAGCCAAATTCGCAACTTTGGACTGCTCTAACACGTGATCTAATTAACCTAGAGGGTTAATTTTTTCGGTTTCCTAATGTTCTTCTCATGCACTTTACATAGATATAGAACAATTGCTTTTTTAAAGCAAAATTGAAATTCGTGATTTTTTCAAATTTGAGTTTTGTTTTACCATATTTGTGTCTTTTTGATCTTGGTGTATGTATATCTTATGACCTATTTTATGGAGCACCTTGATATTTGGAATACAACTAGACACTTTGAATATGAATTCACCTATGGCAAAAAAATTGGGGTGGGCGTGGCACATCCGGGTTGAATTACTAATTGTTTACATTTTGGGGCTGGGGCATAACTCGCATAGGATACGTTTTTTTGAAAAAGGGACTTTGCACACAATTACCTCATCCTTTTGGCCAGTTTGTGTTAACAGCTCAGTTGTTTCAGCTTTATAGTTCCAAAAAAGGAACGGGTTTTAACATTTGGATATTTTCATTTTTCGATTTTGACCTTTGTTGACGTTTGTTGACCTATATCTTTTGACTTGAATAATGTAGAAGCTTGAAATTTGAAACACAACATAACATTTGGAATATCAATTACCCTATTCAAAAAAATTCAGGTGGGCGTGGCACATCCGGGTAATATTACTCATTATTGA
>NW_008710370.1:2707125-2719374 GCF_000327385.1 Lottia gigantea
TGTGCATTAGAAATTTTGATGACGTATATCTCTTGATCTTGACCTTTTTAGACCTTCTCTTTTACAAGATCAAAGGTCATTGACCTTGGCTATCTGCTGATACTTTCATTTGTGAGGTCTGGCGTCTACTTCCGGTATTAGAATCTTCTAGAAAATGAAAATTTCTGAACTTTAGACTGTTCTTGCGCTTGATCTAATTATCGGCGAAGGTTGATTTTTTCGGGGTCTTCTGCAATTTGCTACATTTGCAAAGTCCCACTCTGTGCCACGAGTGGCTCTAGTTTTTTTATTTTTTCGAATTGTTCATATCTTCCTGTGCTGTGTTGTTGCAGCGACCTTTCAACTTTCCTAGACCTTCTATATAGGCGATGATGTGCATAAATATATACTGGAATATTTTTGCAAAACCGGAAGTGCTACAGTTCAACATGTGCAAAAAGTAGAAAATCGGCCTGCATTTTTGGATCAATTTTCTTCAGGTTTTCATTTTTGGAATCTGCTTGTATTTTCTGACATGATAGCAATTAAAAGATTTGCTTGTTATCCGATTAATCTGAATTTTTTGCAAAGATAGATCACTAAAGTAAACAAAATGGTATAGTTAAATTTTCAACTTCACTTCCGGTTTGAAAGGGAAATCAATTTTAACTTCTGGTTGAATAACTTCCAACGTATAAATAAATGTCAACAAAATTTGGCTCATGGGTAGCCATCGTTATTATACAATCGATTTTAAACTAAAATCCATTTCGGAAGTGATACTTTGGCCGCCATTTTGATTTTCCTGAAATGCATCAAAATCTGTTCAGAGATAACAGATTATCCTATTTTGATGATTTTGGTGTGAAATGAAAGAAAATAAAAATTAGAAAAAACTGAGGGAGCTGATTTTTTTAACTTTACTATTGTTTTTTTTAACTTCCGGTTAAAAGTGGCGACCTTGATCTTTATCAGGTCAAAGGACATTGACCTTGGCTATCACTTGATACTTTGGCATTTGACCTCTGACATCTACTTCCGGTTTTATAGCTGTCCGTAAAAAGCCAAATTTGCAGCTTTGGACTGCTCTAGCTAGTGACCTAATTAACCTAGAGGGTTAATTTCTTCAGATCCTTAACGTGCAGTGATATATTACAATTGCTTTTTAAAGCCAAATTGAAATTCGTGATTTTTTTAAATTTGAGTTTTTTTTTACAATATTTTTCCCCTTTTGAGCTTGGTGTACGTATATCTTATGACCTAATTGATGTAGAACATTGAAATTTCGATTACAAAGTAGACATTTTGAATGTGAATTTACCTATGACATAAAAATTGAGATGGCGTGGCACATCCGGTTTAAATTACTTATTGTTTAAATCTGGGGTAGGGGCATAACTCACACAGGATACATTTGTTCAAAAAGGGACTTTGCACACAATTACCTCTTTCTTTTGGCCAGTTTGTGTTAAAATTCAGTTGTTTCTGCTTTATAGTTCAAGAAAGGAACAGGTTTGAGAATTTCCATATTTTCAATTTTTGCCAATGACCTTTGTTGACCTATTTATACTTTCATATTTAATGTCCAATGTAAGCTTCCAGTTTTGTAGCCTAATGTTTGAAAATTTGACGAGTTACTTCTTGTGGGTTACAGGTTCACATGTCATTGACTTTGGCTATTCGCTGATACTTCCATTTATGTCTCTCAACCCCCATTTATTTCAATGATATGAGAAATATGAGTTGAGCAATTGAAAAGATTACATGAATTAATACATAAATGTAACTTAAAGTGAAACTCATATTTCTTCGAAAATAGTTTGGGCTTAATGAGAAAATCACCATTTGTGATGACAGGCCCAAACCAAGACACATCACACCAACAAGCAAACCTTGAACACAGTTACTGATCATAGGGTGCGCAAGTAATGGAACTATTCACTGACCACTCACAAGATTGAGATTTCTGAACAGAGGAGATAGCTGAAGCATGGGTAGCCAAAGTGCTAGGTGAAAATCTAGATTCAAAAAGGAATGCCATATAATTACAAATCAAAGAGTTAGGGATTGGAAAACATGGTTCTAAACCTTTGCTTTTACAAAAAGTCTTTACATAAACTGACCTAGAAGATGGAGCTAAGGCTTCAGTAAGAAGAGCAGTTGCACCAGAGCTTAAATCTTTAACAGAGCTGAATCTATCATCTGAGGTGTAGGGTCTAACCATGGTGCCCAAGCTCGAGCTAGCTGAAAATTAAATCGAGATAAATGGTCAGAAATCAAATTAGATTTACCTGGGATATGTTTAGCACAGAGCAATATATTATGTTTGATCGAAGCCATGACCAATCTACGGACTAACTTCATTAGTGAAGAACAGGGTGACGTAGCTTTATTATTAACGTACATAACATATTCGTTATCTGTCAGAAGAAGGACCATATGGTTCTTAAAGAGATAACCGCAATGTTCCATGGCTAAAACAATTGGGAACAATTCCATGACATTTATAGAAAGGGTTTTCATTTCTTGAGGCCACTCTCCATAAAGCCATTTGGATCCTAAGACTGCAGCATAGCCTTTGGTTGTTGCCGCATCTGAGAACATCTTTATAACTTCAGATCCTACCCACTTGTTATTCAAAAACATTGATCTGTCATTGAAGCCGGTCATAAACTCAGACCAGATCCTCAAATCGAGACGAGACGAGCCGAAATGGTGATGACGATGGCATCATTTGGATTAGGGACATTCAAAGTGAGATCATCAAGACGCCTGAGAAAAGTTCTGCCAGGGACAACTACTAAAGTTGCAAAATTCAATAGACCAAGAAGTGACTGCAATTCACTAAGGGTGATTTTATGTCTTTTAAAAGTGCTATATAATTTTCTCTGAGGGAAACAGCTGGTCATATTAATGGAATCAATTTCGATACCATATATGGTGATAACATTGAATGGATGTACAGTTTTGGATTTTTTAATAGGAACACTTAAGTAATCGGATAACTGAAGGAAAGAATTTAGAGGCTGTAAACATTTGGGCGAATCAGGAGGGCCAGCAAAGAAATAAAAGTCAATCACTTCAGAAGCTTCAAATTTATATTGCATAATGCAATGCAGAGCCAAACTGAAGTGATCAAATGTTTGACAGCTCATGCCCATAGACACATGTCTGCAAAATAATAAACATTGTCATCATAAGAAACAGAAAACCCTAACAGACTATACCCTAACAAAAATTGGGGCACGGTAAAACCGTACAGTAAAATTTTTAACCATACAATATTACCGTACAGTAATTTGAGACAGTTTTACTGTACGGTAAAACCAGAACCGTACAGTAAAACCCATAACCATACAGTAAATCCATAACCGTACAGTAAAACCATAACCATACAGTAAAACCATAACAGAACAGTAAATCCATAACCATACGGTAAAACCATGGAGTGATAGCGGTTTACCGTACAGTTAAACAGCTTCGACCACAGAAAGTCGATCCATATCAATCAACGGTTAAAAGGCTGTGTACTGCAGAAAGATGCTCCAAATACAGGATTTACTTTCACAAGCAAAACATGCTCCTGCTCCTAACCTATCCCACACAAAGAAAAACACAAAAAGATTTATCTACTAATCCAATATTTATTTCTTTTGTATCGAATTTACAGTTAGGGTCATCAGGTACATCTGCTCACTGGATGACAAAATGGTACACACCAGTTTCTTGAATGTCAAAGCTCTAGCCAACAATTTCCTATCTATATCGATACCAAGCTGAAATGTAATATAGAATATTATGAAAATAATATTCAACTTATTTGCTACGGAATCGAAAAATAAAGTAACCTGAGTGTTATGTCTAAGACATGTTCCGAGAGTTTTTTAAGCATGATGAAAATTTCAAATGTAATGTCAGATATTTAACAAATTCTACATCAATTATTTCCATAAATTTCTCATCTGGGTTCATATGTTGAAATAAAAGGTTTCTTGTGGTACTTATATAAGTGATGAGGTTTTTTCTTGGAGAACCAAGATATTTAAACATGTACCTCTTCGTTTATACCTAAAACACTTTTGATAACATTTCTCACTTAAATTAAAATGGGACATAAAGAACTCTACCCTGTAGAGTGAGCACAAGCAAATGTGAACATTGCAGACAGACGGACTGACCGACAGGGCAAATACAATAAACGCTCATACGATGTGTGGGCGTATAAAAATGTATGTGCTACTTACATTCACAGTTTTAGCTGGCCCAGCTCCTGAAATAGCTGAATCCTCCGTTAATTCAGCATTAGTCATGGATTCTTCTTGATCGGACACTAGTACTGATGATGAATACTTAACATACTGAACCTAGGCATACAAGGAATGGAAATAAGGAAATCATGTAAATTTGACGGTTGCGCAATAATTGGCAGCCATTTGGTTACTTATGAGACACTTTTTAATTTTCTCACAACTGCTACAGAAATGATTGAAACGTGTCAAATTTTTGTCACAACTAATCTCATTGTTATATTTTATAGTATTTCTAAATAATTTCATGAATACAGAGCTTAAAATGTGAAAATTACTAACCTTTTCCTGCTTGACATTAATTTGGACATTTTCAAGGCTTTGGCGGGTTCAAGGGAGATAACTCACTACAACTGCTAAAAGTAGACTCGATCGGAATAGTCGCAATTAAACTCTGTTTATAAACTCTGTTTACTCAAAGCAACGACTTTGGTTTATTCAAAGAAACGACTTTGATTTACACAAAGCAACGACTTTGGTTTACACAATGCAATGACTTTGGTTTTATGTGGGCGTTTATATTGCCGTCACCCATATCCGTCAGTCCGTCCGTCCACAATTGCTCGTAAACACTCTATAAGGCACAATTCTTGACTGATTTCGACGAAACTTGGTATGGTTGTTTGTAATCACCCAAGGATGAACCCTATTGAAAATCAGACGTATCGAAAAATATTTACTATGAGTTATTACCCTTTTTATTGAAATGCTCGTCAACGCTCTAGAAGGTGCAATTCATGACAGATTTTGATGAAACTTGGTATGAGTGTTCGTAATCGCCCAAGGATAAACCCTATCGAAAATCAGAGAAATTGAAAAATATTTAGTATGAGTTATTGCCCTTGTTCTTAATAGCAAGTTCAATTTTTAGTTCGTAAACACTCTAGAAGGCACAATTCTTGACAGATTTTGACGAAACTTGACATGAGTGTTGATTATCACCCATGGATAAACTGTATTGAAAAAGGAGAAAAATTGAAAAATATTTAGTATAAGTTATTGCCCTTGTTCTTGAAAACACGTTCAAATTTTAGCTTGTAAACACTCTAGAAGGCACAATTCTTGATGGATTTTGACGAAACTTGGTGTGAGTGTTTGTAATCACCCAAGGATAAACTCTATCGAAAATCAGAAAAATTGAAAAATATTAAGTATTAGTTATTGCCCTTGTTCTTGATAACGTGTTCAATTTTTAGTTCGTAAACACTCTAGAAGGCACAATTCTTGACGGATTTTGACAAAACTTGACATCAGTGTTTGTTATCACCCATGGATAAACCGTATCGAAAAAGAGAAAAATTGAAAAATATTTAGTATGAGTTATTGCCCTTGTTCTTGAAAACGCGTTCAAATTTTAGCTTGTAAACACTCTAAAAGGGAGAATTCTTGACGGATTTTAAGGAAATGTGGCTCGAGTGTTGGTTATCACCCAAGGATGAACCCTATTAAAAATTAGAAGAATCTAAAAATATTGAGTATGAGTTATTGCCCTTATTCTTGAAAAAGCGTTCTATTTTTAGCTTGTAAACACTCTAGAAGGCACAATACTTGACGGATTTTAACGAAATTTGGCTTGAGTGTTTGTTATCACCCAAGGATATAGCCTATTGAAAATCAGAAAATCTATTTTAGTATGAGTTATTGCCCTTGATCTTGAAAACTCGTTCAATTTGTAGCTCATAAAAACTCTAGAAGGCACGATTCTTGCCGAATTTTGACAAAACTTGGTTTTATTATTCATTATTGCGCTGAAGATTGAATATTTGTCTTCTAGAGTTTTCACGAGCTAAAGATTGAACACGTTTTCAAGAACAAGGGCAATAACTCATACTCAATATTATTCAGTATCGCTCTAAAGAGTTCAAAAGAAGTGTATGACTGAAGGTTGAATATTTCATACTGGTGATTGTTACTGTACTGCTAAATATTTATGTTCAAAATCAAAGCTGCCAGTGGGCATATATTACCTTGCCTGGCAAGCTATCTTTATTCAAAGTAACGACTTTGGTTTACTCAAAGTAACAACTTTGGTTTACTCAAAGTAACGACTTTAGGTTCACTCAAAGTAACAACTTTACTTTACACATAGCAACGGCTTTGATAAACACGTAGCAACTGTAAATTTTACACAAGGCAACGGCTTTAGTTTACACAAAGCGCTTTTGTTCATAACAGCAACGTTTTTAGTTCACACAAAGCAAGGCTTTGGCTTACACAAAGCGCTGTTAGAAAATAACGGCTTGAATAACGTCAAGCAACAGCATTTAACATAAGCAATGACACGATTTGCCAGCTCGTGTTGATAATTACAAAAACTAAGCCAATATTTTGATGTTAGATTTTTGAGGCACACAGTCAAAACAACTTGATAAGCCAAACATAGAAAATATTTCCAAGCATGGATACGCTTACCTTAAAATGCCAATTAATGTGACGCAAATTGGCATCACAGTAGCTTTTCCCTAGTTTCTTGTTTCCTGCATCTGACAGGTGGACACCTGCAAGAAATTTTTTGAATTCAATTGAGCATTTGAAGTGCCTAAACCTGATCGATGCTTCCAAAAGTCAAAAGGACAGAAACACATGTTCGCTAGAGATCGGTTCTAATTCAGAATTGGCTAGAATAATATAATCATTCAAAATTGGAATAGCCTCATTAATCCTTGGTAAGATTTGACTTAGTATAATCCACTTTGTATTAAACCGCCTGTGAATGGCATTGGCAAACTCCAACAAATCATTCACAACCTTTCGAGCGGGTACACCATTTGCCAAATCATTTGACCCCATGTGTAACAGTGTTATATCCTGACCCGTGAAACGATGACAAGCTTTATACAGCCGATAATGAGGATCGGAATCGAACCAAAACAATCTACTGCACAGAGGCATCCTGGTAATTTCAGGTTAAATGCTAAAGCTTCCCGTGACATGTACTGGCCAAGACATTTGATGATTGATGTCCCATATAAGGCTACTCTAATTGGGCACTCCGGAGTGAATGTTTTCACACCTTGCTCGATAGAAAAGGCTGGGATAGACCCGTTTGTAGCTTCTGCAATTTTGTTGGTATTCGCCAGAGAACGAGGCACAAGGTCAAGGTTAAACAGGAATGTGGAAGTGCGAACATTCCAGTGACTGTGTCGAGGCCTGAATCATAGACCGAAAATTCCCCGTAAAAATCCTGAAGATTGTATTCCTGAATTAAATCTACTCATAGGATCTCAAAGAACCTTTCAAAAACGTAGCTGGACATGTTTCTCAACGGTCAATCAATTCGAATTATGGACTAGAAAAGCAGACTACTTTAACACTTGGTCGAGCGACGAGAACACACGATGTCCAAAAAATACACTAGACTTACAAAGTGAAAGTACAGGATAGATAACGTTCACAGAAAGAATATTTAAAAAATGAAATAAAATGAATGGAGTTTTACGTCCTACTCTTCTGCACCTTGTGGGCTAATGAAGACAGGCAACGCCATGCAGGGTGCCATGAGGGAAATTTTGCCAGGACAGCGGCATTAGCCTGCTCTTTTTCGATTTCCAACTGTCGAGGGATCTTTAACATGCACAGCCTGTAGCACACACGGGGCCTCGGTTTATTGTCCCATCCGAACGACTAGACGCTTTTTTCATGTCAGCCCCTCTTACCTGCATTACTGACAGGGGGAAACCAGGTTGAAAAATCCGAAGGTATTATCTCGAGCTATGCCGGGATTGAACCTTGGACCTTCAGGTTAGCGAGCAAGCGTCAGAAAGAATATTTAAATACTGAACGTTTATCTGTTGAGACTTTAGTTGAACCACTCTCTGTAAATACTCAATCAATGTGATCAACAGAAATTCTTATGAGTGACTATGCTGCGATGTGTGTGCAGCAAGATACAGAGAGCGAATGAGAAAAGTGCGGGATATTCTTCTATTTACATATTTCTATGATAATTCTTCGCTCAAATTAGACAACCAATCAGTGTAAGACATAAATTATATCATTTACCATAATGTGTATTTATGACGTCTGAAATCTGCTTCTATTTTCACAACCTTCCAAACAAAGAAAATGTCTTTGATATAGACTGTTCTGGCACATGACCTAATTGACCCAGAAGGTTGATTTTTTACAGAGTCCCCTGCAATTTGCCACAGTAGCAAAGTCCCACTCTGTGCCATAAGTGGCTCGTGTTGTAATTGTTACTGTACTGCAAAATTTTTCTATTTTAAATCAAAGCTGCCAGTGGGCCTATATTACCTTGATTGGTAACATTTTGCCCTGGCAGGTTAGTTTGGTTAGGTTATTGACCTTTAGTACCAATTGCCCTGATGATAGACCTACAGTTCCTTTCTTTTTTTGATTTTTTCAGATATTTTGGAATGCTGGTTGCCAAATGGTATCATTAAATTTCCAAACAGCAGATTTGGCTATGCAATTGAATCAAGGGAAGTTTGAGTATAATAGCAATTGTGGGTATGTATAGAACATTTTCTTATACAGAATAATTTCCATAAAACATGATGGAGGCCATATCATTGAATGCCTGTGCTATTGTACCTATACATCGTTACCTGAGAACCAGACTGTTCTATGTCCACTTTGTGAAAACCTGAGTTGGCATATCAAATGTAGAACTAAAACCGTTATAACGGTACCGAAGCAGTGCGCATCCAACCTGTTACATCGATAAAATGTTGCATTTTAAAGTCACAATGGGATTTCTTACCGGAAAGAAAAGCATGTAAACGTTCAATAGTAGAAAAAATCGTTTAAACCGTTTACCGTTCGGTAGTGAAAAGACGCATGAATTTGATACCATTCGGTACTAAAAGATATTAACATTCGGTAGTAAAAAGTCGAATTTTCAAATAGCTGTAAAGTTAAAAGTTCAATTCGCACACAACAAAAATGAAAATATTTTTGGAAAAGTACAATAATTTGTGTTTCGGCCAAGAGGTCAACAGAGGTCAAATAAAAGAGAATATAAGCCTTAAAAGTGTTGAAAATTGCTGTTTTGGGACGTTTGTAAAAGCGAAAATATATGTCGGACATCAAAGATAAAAGTATGAATGGATATCGTAGATCAATAACCTTTGACCTTCTAAAGACCAAGATTATGCATGTAAATGGTCAAAATATCAAAATTTTATAAATTGTAAATCCTATTCCCTTTTTTAAAGTAAAAGGCCTAAACAAAATGTAACTCTATCAGATATTGTCCCAAATAGTGCTTTAATTTTTTGTAAAATTTCGATGGTGAAAAATGCAAACTTTTCGAGTTATAACAATTTGAATTATTTATGGTAAAGGTAAAAGTAACCCGGATTTGCCACGCCCACAGCAAAAATTTTGTGTTGTCTGTAATAATGTGTACAATGTCAAATAATGTTCAAAATTTCAAGTGTTTACAATCATTAGATCATGAGATATTCGTAGTTAAAATTTTTTTAAGGCAACGGTGACTGTCGGTGGATTATAGAAACCGTTGAAATTACGCAAAGTTACTATAGAAGTCAATACAAAATTTTCAAATTTAATTTTAATCAAAATACCAAAGATAAATTTTCGCTTATATAATTAGGTCACGTGATATTTCCTTTTTTTAAAGTTAAAAATCACGATTTTCAATTGGCTGTAGAACCGGAAGTTAACGGAGCACGACAAAAGTGAAAATATTATCGGATATATCTCGTAATGGGCAACAACCTTTGTTCAGGTCAAAAGGTCAACAAAGGTTTAAGGTAATATGAGCCTTTGAAGTTTCGAAAATTGCTGTTTTAGGACGTCTGTAAAACCGGAAGTATATGTTGCACATCAAAAATCAAAGTAAGAATGGTCATCCTTAGTCAATGACCTTTGACCATGCAAAGGTCAAGGTCATTCATGCTAAAGATCAAAAATAAAAATTTATAAAATTGTTAAACCTGTTCCCTTTTTTAAAGTAAAGAATGCAAACAACTGTAATCTTATAACAAATTGTCCTAAGCAGTGATCTATTTTCATGCAAAATTTCTAGGATGACAATTGAAAACTATGAGATTTATAACAAATGCAAATATTTCAGGTAACGGTAAATGCACACCGGATGTGCCACGCCTACTTCAAACATTTCAATTTGTATGTGATGTTGTGTACATTGTTAAATAATGTTCAAAATTTCAAGTGTTTACAATCATTAGATCATGAGATATTCGTAGTTAAAAGTTTTTTTTAAGGCAACGGTGACTGTCGGTAGATTATAGACGCCGTGAATTTACGCACAGTTACTTTGGAAGTCATTACAAAATTTTCGATTTTTAAAACGCGCAATTTTGATCAGAATGTCAAGTGTGATTTCATGCACTCAAAGAATATATAAGAATTTTTGTCGTATGTTAATCAGGTCACGTGACAGAGTTCTTCAAAGTTAAAAATCGCGATTTTCCAATGGCTGTAGAACCGGAAGTTAACGATGCACAACAAAAGTGGGGATATAATCGGATAGATCTCGTAAGAGGCAACAACTTTTGTTCAGGTCACAAGGTCACCAAAGGTCAAAGTCACTAGATATGAGCCTTAATAGTTTTGACAATTACTGAAAACATAAAACCGGAAATAAAAAAAATACAAAGCCAAAATTCAAAAATCGGCTTCCCATGTTTTGTTAGCAATCTATTGTAGTTTACATAAACATCAAATTTACGCACATCCAATTTTACCCTGAGGCCCCATTTTGAGTTTTATAAAAATGAGTCATATCAAGATGGCGTCTTACACAATACTTCCGGGTCAAATTTTTTGATTCCAAAATTGTTATATGGACAATTTTAACTAATTTCAAAAAGAATTTTTCAAATACCTACAAAATTCCGGAAGTTGAAATTTCAAGTTTAGAGGCGAATGACGTCAAAACCGGAAGTAATATCGAAATTTTGAAAATAGAATTTTGTCAGGAATCAAAATGCTTATCTACTATTAAATTTTTAGACCGATTGAAATAAAATTGTGGAAGTTTAAAAAATGCTTTAAATAAAATCTCAAAAAGTCAGCGACAAAAGTCAAAATTTGAAATTTCTTAAATTGCTATCTTTTAGACATTAGTTCAAAGTAATGAACAAAACAAAAATTATGCCCTAAATAGATTCAGAATAATAGCAGGTATTGGAAAGACGTAATGAATGGTTAAAGTCCTACGTCATTTCCGGTTGGGCGAAGATGCGTCATTTTACATTTAAACAATAGCGACACGCTAAGTATAAGAGATAATGATGTCAGATAATCTGTGGTATGTGCAGTTTTGGCTGGGGAGTGTGACCAGAAGTAGACAAAAAAAAAAAAAAACTAGATCCACAGATCTAGGTTCTGATGCAGTGCGTAACAGTTTTGATCTTACGCTTAAAACTGTGCCGCAAAGTATCGTTGCAGTAACATAATTTCCTATCATAATTAACTGGATATAGATCCCCCAAATGCAGAGCATATTCGACAGATCGCTTCAACTCACATTGCAATCAACAACAGTTGAAGGGAGCAAACTACCTTTATCGTTTAGACCACAAAAAAAACTTACAAGCGGAAAACCGACTTTTTCAAGATAAAATTCATCAACTTCAAATGACGATAAAACCGGAAGTAAACATCGTACAATAAACGTTAATATACCATTGGAAAGATCTCGTCGAGAGCTATCAAAATTGTTCTGGTCACACGATCATCAAAGGTCAAGGTCACGATATACGACCCTTTAAAGTATTCATATTTTTCAACCGGAAATAAATAAAAATCAAAATTTAAAAATCGGTTCTCAAATATTATTTAGCAATCGATAGTAGATACCATAGATATCAAATTTACACAAATTGGATTACACCCTGAGGCCCCATTTCGATTTATTGAAAATTACGCACAGTTACTATAGAAGAAAGTACAAAATTTTCAAATATTAAAAAGCGCAATTTTGATTGAAATATCTAGTGTTCTATATCAT
>NW_008710370.1:2719424-2731843 GCF_000327385.1 Lottia gigantea
TCTACTATTAAATTTTTAGACCAATTGAAATAAAATTGTGGAAGTTTAAAAAATGCTTTGAATAAAATCTCAAAAAGTCAGCGACAAAAGTCAAAATTTGAAATTTCTTAAATTGCTATCTTTTAGACATTAGTTCAAGGTAATGAACAAAACAAAAATTATGTTCAAAATAGATTCAGAATAATAGCAGGTATTGGAAAGACGTAATGAAAGGTTACAGTCCTACGTCATTTCCGGTTGGGCGAAGATGCGTCATTTTACATTTAAACAATAGCGACACGCTAAGTATAAGAGATAATGATGTCAGATAATCTGTGGTATGTGCAGTTTTGGCTGGGGAGCGTGACCAGAAGTAGACAAAAAAAAAAAAAAAATAGTCATTTCGAAAACTGCAAAAAAACCCATGTTCTATGTCCATACCAAATTTCTGACATTTAATGTCATTTTTATACACCCTCATGAAATGGGGGGCGTATATTTCCATCACCCATGTCCCTCCGTCCGTCCGTTCACAATTGCTCGTAAACACTCTACAAGGCACAATTTTTGATGGATTTTGACAAAATTTGGTGTGAGTGTTTGTAATCACCTAAGGATGAACCCTATTGAAAATCAGAAAAATCTTACATAACAAGTACAATTATCTCAATTCTGAACCGAAAAGTAAGACACTAGTAAGTCAAGCAACAGTTCTACATATTCTATTATTCTGTATAAGGTTATTTATAAATACATGTCTTACAAATAGAATACATTAGGCTATATGGTGTATATGAAATATATATCTCTACCTATTCTTTATCTGTAGATATTTGTTAAAACCTGATTTTATGAGAAGACCAGATCGTACATTTGATCCTTTTTCGGAAAGTCCTGTTGATGGAGTTATAGCAGCTCATTGTTCTGTAGAGGTTTGTAGAATTAACTTAAATATCATCATGTTTGCTGCCAGACGCACACGAGAGTCATCGGCTCAGCCATTTTGTCTCTCGTAAGCTTGATTAAACTGACAAATCTGACTCTAACCAGTTCCTCTGACGTGACATTCGGATGGGATATTGGAACTGGGTTTAACTCAACAATATACATGGATGTTAAACATTTGTTCAAAACATCGTCATACAAATGTTTGATCGTGTAGACAGTATGTATGACCATGTTCCTTGACAAATGTTTGATCTTGTTCAAATTTTTAGCTGCATGTTTCATCTTTCCAACAAAAGTTGGCAATATTTATATTAGTTATCAGTCTTTAACAAATCAACAGTTGTATAAGGGTCATGTGACTGCCTCCCCATGTGACTTTGCTTTCAGAATAGCAGCCAACATGGATAAGTGTGAACAGTGAATGCAATACATCTTATCACTGCATCTTTGCAATAAATGGTATCACCAGGCCATAACTTCATCAAGGACAATGACACATTGTCTCTTACGGAATTTGACGAAAAGTAAACATAACATATAAAAGTAAAAAACTTGATTTTATCTGCTATTTGAAGTCTATGGTATAGGTGGTTACCTTTTGCAGTCTACCAAAGCCAGATAACAGAATTGTTGCCTCGTAGAAAAAAAGATCCCAGTTACAGCCCTGATTACATTTGCTAATAATCCATGAAGGAAGATACAACCGTACATAAAATATTTCACTCAATAACACCTAATAAGACTCATGCTGACCTCTTTTCGTTTGATCAAGTCACTGACCATTGGCGAACCTTTCACGCTCATGCTTGCCTTTGTCGACGAAGAATTATCAAAGTGTTAACCAAAGCAGCACCACAATTCACACTGATTGGAGCAACTGTATTGAATTATTTCTGCCCAAAAATAATTGGTCATACATGGTAATACAGATGGTGGATCATGCACGATGATAATGGACGGTGTAGACAGAAATCCACAACAAGCTTGGGCACGGTCAAGCAAATGTATGATCGTGCATACAGGGCTTTAGAAAAGACACTTTGGTTTTGTGGACCTAATTCTGACGAATGTGAAAAAGATTATTATTGTTGGACTTTCCAAAATAATTTCGAATTTTTTCCTCACATTTTTTTTGTTTTTGTGGGACTTTCTTTTGCTATCGGAATGTCAATCCTTTTTTTTTTTTTTTCTCGATTTTTCCATTGGGCACACGAGGCTTCACAAGCTGCAACAACATTTTAACATGTGCAGATCTTCTGTAATGTCAATGTTGTTAGTAAATATGAATTGGAACTTTTTTGCAAAACCGAAAGTGTCTTAGTTCAACATGTGCAAAAAGTAGAAATCGGCTCTAAAAGTTGCTTTTTAGGTGGATATTCTTCTGGTTTTCATTTTTGGAATCTACATGTAATGACTGATATGGTAACAGTTTCAAAATTTCAGAATTGGAAAATTTGTTGCACATTTTAATAGGCTGAATTTTGCAATTTTGACCGTAAAAATAAGTGTTTTGCTTTTTGTCGGATTAATTTAATTTTTTGTGTGCAAAGATAGATAACTAAAAGTAAACAAAATGGAAAAGTCAAATTTTTCTGGTTTAAACAGGAACTCGATTTTTCCCTTGCAAATTGTCACACATCAAAATCCCACGTGTGGCTCTTGCTATATAATTATTTTTATCATAGTTATTGACTATTGACTATTTAATCTATAAGTCTCCATAGCTCTTCTATCCATTCTTGTACATTCAAAAGGTTCTTACTCTCCATGAAACAAAAAATATTTTCTTCTTGTGATCTTTTAAGAGGCTTTCATTTCTCTTTGTAAACAACCAATTTGAATATTGTCATGATTTTTTCAGTCAATGAGGATATAAATCTCATACAATTTTATTCACCTTGATATCAATATACATTTTCTTTCTAACAACCTGCTTTGTTTTCATTATTCCAAAAAAAATATTCTTTTTTTTTTCTTTGGATTGACCATGTCCGGAACAAAACGTCACACAGTCCGACATTTGTTTTACATTGTTTTTTTCTAAACTTAAGGGAGAATAGCTTTTAAAAGTCAAACGGAATGGTTTTGCAAAACTTGAAATGGAAAATAGTTTGGACAGTAAAGGAATGTGTATTTACTCCTTATGCATAGAATTTTCTGCATTGTATGTTAGAGGCAAAATGATATACATAGACCTTTTAAAAGATTCATATTTGCAAATTTTTTGCATACTTTTCTATCAAAACCATTTAGCACAGTAATAAAACGTGAAATGCAATTGATCTGAAATCTGCATGGTGTAAAACTGTCATGTATTTTCAGATGGTCTGCATCATTTACCGTTTTTGTAAAAATGGCCTTGAAATCAAAAAAAAAAAGAAAGATATTTGTGCCCACTCACTCCCTCTTAGACAAAGCATCAAACAATAGGCTTGAAGGATATATGTCATTTAATTACTTGAAACAAATGTAATAAATGACGCAAAATTGTATAAATTAGTTAATAACAAAAACAGCCTTAATAAAACTAAAAAATTAAGGATAATAACAATAACATAATGGAATTGTATTGGTTAAAATTAATCAAATGTTAAACGAGGCATTCTGATATAAGATTTGAAAGCAACACTCTTCTAACGGCCCACGAGGCGAATGGTATCGTCAGACAATCCACGTTGACAAGCAGCTGTGGCAGCTCCAATTTGAAATGAATGTAATTTAATCGAGAACAATCTAAATCCAAGAATTTTACAATATTTCCAAACTGTGAATTCAAAAACTGATAGGTAATCGGGGAGCCCCTGCAATGAGTGCTACTTTCTAAATACTTTGTTAATGGACACGGAGCACATCCAATTGACTGGCTGGCACAAGAACATTTTATAAGTAACTTTACAAGGAAATCTCAATGGCCGAAAGGTAACCATCAAGAATCAAAAACTCTATATTATCCGTCTGGACAACAAGACATTAATCCCGTCCAGAGTTAATTAGCCTATGCGAAAAAAACCTGCAAAAGCCAAAGCAAAAATGGATTGCAACAGCTGCTGATGATTGCGCAAAGACACCACTACCGGAATTGCTTCCAAAATACGGAATAAAATGTCATCCCCATAAGTTGGTCCCCTCGCCTTCCTGGCCCCACGCAACAAACTTGATATCACAAAGGATTTGGCACAATCTGAAAATCTTAACATCTCTTGTATGAAGGATATTACTGAAGCATGAGAGGCCAGAAACGAAGGTGCATACCTTGACTCAAAAAGATATGCTAGAAAATTGGAAATACTGACGAGGGAATATGAAAACTTGGGTTAGACACTTGGCAATAGTTCCTAAAACATGCAGTCAGAGCATTAGAGACCAGTGACAAAGCTGAAGAACTTAGATTATCAACAATTCCGGTGGAACCGTTTGAGGATTTGTATCGAGCCATGGTGCATGAATCCTTGCTTCCTGAAATGAGAATCGAGACAAGCAATCAGCGACAAGATTTGTCTTACCAGGATCGTGCTTGGCCCTTACGAAAATATTATAACGAAAACAGGCAACAACTAACCGTCTGACAAGAGACATTAGAATTTGACCTTTTGACGTCGCCTTATTGATAACAAATACTACTGTTGTATTATCTGACAGAAGCAGAATCTTACGGTTATGGACCCCAAAACTCCAAAGCCACAACTATTGGGAATAGTTCCAGAACATTGATTCTAAATGATTTTGTAAGACTAGGTCGTTCCCCCCAGAACCAACTTGATCCAAGCACAGGTGCATAACCTTTTGTTGATGAGGCATCTGTAAATAAGCGGAGTGTGTCTGATCCCAACCATTCAGTGCTCAGGAACGTGGAACAACCATTAAAACTATCTAAGATAGCAGCACTAGCTAAACTAATCTTATAGTAGGGTTTACTGACCACAATAGTTAAGTCGTACAGACGGCACAGGAAGGTCCGACTAGGCACTACAACTAAAGTTGCAAAATTGAGAAGTTCCAAGAGAGACTGCAACTCTTTGAGAGTAACCTTCTTGCGTGTTAAAAAACACTTGACAGCGTCACGCATTTTGACCACTTTTGCAGATGGTAAGCAGAACTCCATGGTCGAAGAATATACTTCAATGCCATAAATAGTTATCACCGTAGTAGGCCACACAGTCTTGGATGCTTTTATTGGAATGCCCAGGTATTCAGCCAGATTCAAGAAAGCCATGAGCGAGTCCAGAGTGAGAAAGAAATCATCAATCATATGACTGACATTGGCATTAAACTTTTCTTCCCTAACCCAATGCAAGGCCCCACTGAATCTCTCAACTGTCTGGCAGCTCATACTGAGGCCCATTGGCAGGCACATGTCTGCAAAAAAACAAATATCCTAACATTTCATAGTCGTCGGAATGAATGGGTAGTAAACAGTATGCATCCTGAATGTCACACTTAGCCATCAATCCACCTTTTCCTAACAGATTAATAATCTCAACAACCTGGTCAATACTATTGTAATTCACAGTAGTGTATTCCTCAGGAATACCGTCATTAATTGAATCTCTATGGGGAAAAGACAAATCATGAATAAACCGAAACACTCCTGGCTCACTTTTTGGAACTATGCCTAACGGTGAACAATGGAGATTCGGACATAGAGGACTCACAAAAGGCCCCATGATCCTACCTCTGCCAAGCTCTGCATTACGTTTTTGAAGTAAAATTGGTAAATTATCTGTACAGGACCTATGATTTTGACTTAAAGAAAAATGCCTCGTCCCTACAAATGGTATATGAAAACCCAGAGTGAAACCATCAACTAAAAACCTCGAACAATCTACTTGGCAGCACTGGAGTTCGTACTTGGGTGGGTTTGAGAACGGTTTTTCCCGAAAAGAATAACTAGTTTTTGATCTATCTGCTGGCTGAGCAGGACCTTTTCAAAGTCTCATTAGCAGGTGACACTACTTACACAGCTGCTGGAGTATTATCAAGATTAAGATCTAAAAACTTGTGATCTCTTTGACGGGCATGAGCAAACCTGCACCTGGAGCACACATGTAAAAACCGACAATGTGACCTAGTACATCCTGACTGAGAATTAAAAGCAAAGCAATAAGCAACAGCAGATCTTGGCCTTGCAGCAGCAACCGGAAGTTTGGATCTAATTGACAGTTTGATTGTCTCTTACCCAATGTTTTACTGTATAAGGTAACTGCCTTGAGCCAAAGTTCCGGATGCATACTATTCAACGAATATGACCGAGACTGCTTCAAAGTTCTAAACTGGGTGTCATAAAATATGAAAGAATTATGACCATAGCCCTTTGCCAAATCAGTAATGTGAGATTCATAAGCAAGCAAAGGAGAAATTAAATTCGGTGACCTAGTATACTAGTATATGAATAAAAATATGGAATGCCAACTAGCAAACGTTAAAGGTCTTGCCTTAGAAGTGGAACATACCTTAAAAACTGGCTCCACACCTGACTCACAAATATCCACAGACAACTCTTGAGGGTCACCCCAGGAAGCAGCAAAGCTAAATCAACAAACCTATTATCCCAAATATCTCTCTTTAACTTGTCTGAAAAATGCTGAGAAACACTTAAACCCATAAAGGAAGCTGAAGACCAATTCATTAATATATATTATTTATATGTGAAGTACCGAAAAGAGACACCTGAACTGGTTCGAGAACAGGAATAAAATCCAAATTCCCTTTCACGGAATAAAGAGGACACGCCATCCCGTCAGAATCAAAGCATGTGGAAAGGCACTGACAATGAATTGAAATGCACTCCAATGGTAAAGAGTACACGAACAGTCGCTGGCCAACACACACAGATAATGGAATAAAAACATACTTATCTTGAAAAGAAAACCATAATTAACATGGAAATAAACGTTGGGTCTTCGAAAAATGAATCTAATTTTTGTTTGATGTCAGCGGACAATCCGCTAAGTCGTCTTGCTGGGCAGTGACTGATAAAGTCAATGGTACTCAATCCCGTTCACTTAAAAGGTAAACAAACCGAAAATAGATCGCCAGAACAAAAACCATTACTTACAGTAATGTTCATTTGTGAAAAAATCTCATCAATCACAATAACTTTTGTTCTGGTCTGAAGCTCAAATAACGTTAAATAAAAGAGATTAGGTTAAGTAAATGTGGTTAAATAGGATAAAAAAGAAATTTTGTTGTATGTTAATTAGATCACGTGACAGAGCTCTTTAAAGATAAAAATTACAATTTTCAAATGGCCCTAGAACCACTTCTCAAAAGTGAATATATTTGGATAGATCTCCCTTAGGGAAACAAGTTTTGTTCAGGTCACAAGGCCACCAAACCTCAAGGTCACAAGATTTTGTCCAATACTGAATTTCAATTCGAAGAAAAATCTATCATTTCAAGATGGCAATTGATCTAATTTTTCTTGGACAAATTTTATCAATTATAATCTTTGAAAAAAACAATTCTAAAAAGAGAATTTTTTAATTTGTTCAAAACTCTGGAAGTTGAAACTGTGAAATTCAAATCTTGTAGCAATTACCCCTCAAAAATGAACAAAACAAATGGATCACAATCGTTTCAGAAATAAATCTCTAAATGCAGAACCTCTGAAAAAAGTATTTTTTACCAGTTGAGCAAAAATGCATCATTCTACATTTAAACAACAAGGAGCACATAGGTATTACAGATACCATGTCAGATCATGTGAGGCATGTACAGTTTTGGATAGGACACTCCCACCAGAATTCAAAATAAAGAAAAGATAGTCATTACAAAAACCAAGGCAATGCATTCGAATAACGCATTGCAAAAAGCCAAAAAAACGTGAGCGGAAGCCGCCATTTTGATAAGTTAAACAATTCTTAAAATTGCTGTTTAATCCTTAGTTATTATTTATTTGCATGGTATTGGTACTAATCAAGCCCTTAGACGTTTTTGAACAAAACAAGGCAACCAGATTTTCATACACCCACAGGAACTGGGGAAAGTCAATTGATGTTCAATGATATCACTTTCCCTGGTAGTTGCTAAGTAACATTCCAACAATCTTCTCATGGTAGGAATCCAATATGGTTTCATAAAATGATGATCGTCCAATAGCCTAAGCTAAGGAAGATGCAGTGGTTCCAAAGGTTTAAGACAATGTTCTAGTAAAATAGAAGACATAAATTGCAGGGATATATTTGTGCGGCCTTAATCTGTCCACTTGCATATGTACCTTAATGTCGTTACACGCCCTGTATCAGTACTGTTAAGGGAACAGTTCTATTTTTCATTTGTTTTACTATAAGGAGAAAAGAAGATAATCTACAATTATATTTTTTTCCTTGCAGGTAATATCTGGTCAGTTTCTATCTGATAAAAAGATTGGTACATATGTAGAAGTTGATATGTATGGATTACCAACAGATACTATACGTCGTGAGTTTCGCACCAGAGTTGTCCCTAATAATGGTTTGAATCCAGTCTATAATGAAGAAGCATTTGTGTTCAGAAAGGTATAATAAATTATCTATGTTTTTTCATATATATTTAGTACTTAAATGGGATTAGTCTGTTCATGTTGATGGTGGCAAATGTTGTCCTGATGTCAAAATATTTTCAAACAAGACCACTTAATCTCTATGCACTATTCTAACAGTTAAAATAATTTTTAATGTTAATTTTCAAACTATTCAATTATCTTCAAATAATTCAATTACTACATCCATGAACTTAGTTTGGTAGAATCATTTTTAAAATCTGGCCATTGAATAGTAGACAACTCTAAATAGACATAAGACAAACTATATAGTTTCTATGTCTCTGAACAAAGGTGCAAAACCCCTTCAGTTCTCGAGCTAGTGACATAATTACCATAATTCAATTACAATTTCAATTAAACATAATTTTGCAGAACATTTATTGACATCTTGCCTAGATGGCAAGTCTAAATAAACATGATTGATACGGTTACCCAGTTGTTCTGGAGATAAGTATTCCAATTGAAATAATAAGTCATAGTTTTGAAGTAGTTGAAATCAGTTAACCAATTACCAGTTGTATTTTGCAGTTAACCCGGTCTGATTTGAGATGGATTTTATATGAAAGGGATAAACTGGTAGAACTGCACATGTTTGTCTATGGGTTTTCAATATTGCACTAGGGGATTGGTATAGTGATACCACTGGCGATATGACTGTTCCAAGCTCTGAGTGCAATATTGAATTTGAAACTTGAACTGCAGCATGGAATGTGCTAAGCGAGATAGCAACAAAAATATTCAACATATGTGTAATATAGATACAATTAAAACATTTTGATTTGTTTTGTAGTATTACACATGTATGTAATATTAAATCTGCCAGAAGAATGGGAAGGATGTCAGTTGAGGTTCAGAAAATAAAATAATTCACCACTTTCTAATAGTTTGAAAATTTACATTTTGATTAGATCAAATATAGATTTACAACAGTCAAAAGATTGTGAAACCAGATTTCGCATTTTCGAAAACAGATTTTGGGCATAAATGTACAGAGGTCATAAACCTTTAATGGATTCTAATTGTACAAGAAACTCATCTTGCTCAATTATATATATATGTCAGTTACACAAGATTTCTAGTGTAGGTATCTTAATTTCAGAAATTATTCTGGCCTGGTCCAGAGTCACAGTGGATTAATTTGTCTAGTATTTGTTTTTTTCTTCTTACTTAAGATTCAGAAATGTAAACCAAAAAACTGGATTTTGTTTCCACTTGAAAACTAGACAAACATTCCAGAAACATGATGGCTATTTTTGTCAACCAACTCCACAATTGTATGTGATCAAAACTTTTCATTCAAGGTTGTTTTACCAGAATTGGCTGTGTTGCGTATTGGTGTATACGAAGAAACTGGAAAACTGATCGGTCAGAGAATTTTACCTTTAGATGGGTTACAGGCTGGTAAGTTCATTCTAGATTTGGAAAAGGCCAACATTGATATATTGTTAGCTCCCCTGTCCTCCCATAACATCATATCCTGTGGAAGTAGAAAAGGCTACAACTTTCAATACGCCTACATGAAATGTGAAGTTTCTATTTGCATCAGTGGAGGCTGCCAAACTTTGTTGTTTTATTTTGTAAATTAAGAATCCTGTATTTTTATGCAATTTTGAAAACTATTTCTTCAATATTATTAAATTTTTACAATGAAAATAGCATATGTCCAGTCAAAGATTTGTAATTTTGGGCCTTTGGGGGGAGGGAGCATCCTTTGGACCTGTCACTGATTGACAGGTTTCTGATGGATCATCACAAGTGGTTTATGATTGGTGACGGCTGTGAAACGTCTGCCATATAGATAAACATGGAAACGTTTAGTACCATGCACCAAAGCAAGTGCTTCTCATTCAATGCTTGTATATGAGATTGAGCAAACTGTTGTTATATTTGGCCTTGGTTGATCCAAAAACACAAACATCATCAGCAACAATAACAACTCCTTGAAGTCCTTCATCCATACCTTGTTGGAAAATGTCTGATAGATAGACGAAAAGGTAGACTGTGTATGCTACATTTCCTGGTAGATTGATGAATTGATAAGGAGAGTTAAGTTCCCAAAATGTTGAACTGATCTGGAAAGCATTCCTTAAGATCTGCTATTGACTATGCCCCTGTCCGTTTGCCGTCTGTCCACAATTGAACTCCTGGTCAAGTTCGAATTTGAAGATTTTTCAATGAATGGTTTTTGATTTCGGGGAAGGGAGGGTTTGATTCTCCCAAATGTACAGGCCTAGGGTGGAGCAGACACTTTATTTAGAAATTAGGATTAAGGGTCTTGATATTGGGTTTTCTTCTGTTCTTATTCTGATCTGAAATTAGAAAAAATAACTCGCCCAATGGGCGAGAAGTATAGTATCTGTTATGTGCTGATTGTTTTTAGTTTACTATGAACAATATTATCATTTAAGTTCTTATTTTTTGAATATGCAACTATCATTTTCTGCTTATAGACATGGGGGAATTTCTCTTGAAGGCTCTTATAGCGGGCATGAACTATCTTGCTTGCTCGATTGCTGGTTGTATTAAACGGGACACAATGCCTACATTATGATGAATATTTAGTCCTATAGGTCTTGCTGTATTCAATGTCTCAATCCAATGGGCTTCCCTAGATTGACGGAATTTGGTAGTTTCATCTTCGGGCAAGTCAATTTCTATACGCTCAATTGGGATTAGGGCGAGATCGTCTATTGAATGGTCGTCGAGGTTGAAATGATTAGAAACAGGCTTGCATTTCTTTAATTTGATATCTGACTTATGAGCATTAAAGCGAGTTCGTAAATTATTCTTAGTTTCTCCTACATATTGTTTGGGGCATTTCTTGCATGAAATTAAATATATTACATTCGAATGTTCACATGTTAGATGTTCCTGGATCGGGTACCTTTTGTTTGTAGAGTTGCTTACAAAATAATGAGTTTCTGATATAAAGGGACATGTTTTACATCTACTGGACAAACATGGAGCACTTCTTAAACCTGGAGGTACTTCGGCATAAAGTCTGTTTTTAGCTGCTATCTGTGCTAAGGTGGAATTTTTTATGTTTCGTAAAAATCGTTTAGAGTACCCACGCTCTTTCAGTTTTGAGAAAACAATCGTACAGGCTTGGTTGAAATCAGAAGATCTTGTACAAATTCGATGAAATCGTAAAACTTGTGACTTAATTATACCAGAAAAGGTATGTTTTGGGTGAAAGGAGCTCATGTTTATGAGTATCAGTTTCTTTGAAATACACTTTAATATCCAGTTTATTTGTTTCTGCTATGGAATCTCCCTTAAAGACTGTGTTATCGAGAAAGTCTATGCTTTTGTCACTCACGTTTGCGGTTAGTTTCATAGAAGGATGGTGGTTGTTGAGAATTTCAAAGAATTCCCAAAACTGTTCGATAGAATAAGTCCAAACCATAAAGATGTCATCCAAAAAGCGTCCGTAAAAAAGTGGGTCAAATGGACAGAGGGGCAACACCTCACGTTCCCACTCTGCCATGAAAAGGTTTGCGTACGAAGGGGCAAATCGTTTGCCCATTGCTGTCCCTGAAGTTTGTAAATATTTTTTACCATTAAATGTGAAATCGTTTCGACTAAGACAAATCTCTAAAAGCTGTAGAATTCCATCGTCGGGTCTGTTTGGATCTGGGTTTCTATTAAAAGCTTTACGAACTGCCGTTAAACCAGTAGTGTTATCGATATTGGTATACATAGAAGAAATATCGATAGAAATTAAAATAGCATTAGAGGGAACTCGAAGATTTTATATTTTATTGACAAAATCGGTTGTGTCTTTAAGGTAGGCGCGATGTTGACATGCTAGAGGTAGTAAGAAATGATCAATGTATTCTGACACTGCATATGACTCACAACCACAGTCAGATATAATCGGGCGGCCTTTAGGGATTTTATTCTAGATAAACCACTCCTTGGTTGGATTCTTATGGATTTTAGGCAAAGTGTACAAATGTCTCTCGCGACA
>NW_008710370.1:2731893-2751624 GCF_000327385.1 Lottia gigantea
GCTTCACGTTCCACTCGTGTGAGATTAGGCTTTTCGTGTGTTATGGAAAGGTTCACTGTTTGGCTATTCATACTCGCAAATGATTTCAATATTTCAGGATGGATGGCGGCCTGAGGGGGTGTCCACGTGGATTTAGGAATAAACATTGTTCTAGCACCACGTGGGGGGTGGTTTCGAAAAAAATATGTGCAGCTAAGATTTCGTTGAAATCGTTCAATGGATGGTCGGAGATAATTCAAGTTAGCTATCTTTGGTGTGGGAATAAATTTAAGTCCACGGTCTAAGATTGAATGCTGAAGGGGTGTGAGAATTTTGCGGCTCAAGTTAACTACAGTTTGGCCTAGCGGTGGCCTCTCAGTATTTTTATCCCCAGTAATTAGTTTAAAGACTTACTTGATGCTTGAAGCTGGTGTTATTAAAGAAGTGTGTTATACCATAATATATTCATTGTGTTCTCTGTTATATGGGCTCTAAATGTTGCCCTTGACTTAAGAAAAACGCATCAAAATTTGTTTAAAAGAGACTACAGTTTTCATCCAATTTAAATGAAATTTGGTGTGATCATTTATCATGATGAGATCATAGTCAAGGTCGAATTTGACGATCTGTCGATGAACATTTTTGCAGTTATTGCCCTTGACAAAATTTGTTTGTGAACACAATAGAGACTACAGTTTTCAACTGATTTTAATGAAATTTGGTGTGATCATTTATATTGATGAGATCTTGGTCAAGTTCAAACTTGATGATTTTTTGATGAACGGTTTTTGAGCTATTGCCCTTGACTTAGGAAACACACGTCAAAATTTGTTTGTAAACAATAGATACTACAGTTTTCAACTAATTTTTATTTTTTTTCCACATGCCGTCGCCCCTGTCCGTCCGTCCATCGGTTCATCCACATTTCTTGTAGGCACGAGAGAGACTACAGCTTTAATCTCATTTTGATGGAACTTGGTATGCATGTATAGGTCACAGTAGAAACTGAAATCCAGGAGAATTTAAAATCCCCCTAGGACAAAGTCCAATTTTACTTTGTCCTAGTACAAACTCCAATTATAGTTTCTCCTAACTAAACTTGAACTTTGTCCTGGGGTGAACTCAAATTGTAATTGGAGCCTGTACTAGGACAATTTTAAATTAGACTTTGTCCTAGTGTGCACTCCAATTGAATTGCAGTGTTAACTCACATTGGAGTTTGTACTAGGGTGTGAGGTGAGGTTGGCTTCTGTTAAAGACCACAGCGTGAACTGACCTTCTTGTAGTGGTTCTTCAAATGGGTTGCTCTCTCAGGAATATGCTGCTTATCATGGACACTGGTGATCTGGAACACCCCTTCATGAACAGTAACTTCTACACCATGTATTGGTTCCACACCTCAATTCCTGTGGCTGCAATACTGCCTTGATTGTATATTGATGAGATCTTGGTCAAGATCGAAATTGGTAATATTCTGATGAACGGTTATATTAACGATGAGTTATTGCCCTTGACTTAGTAAAAACGCGTTAAATTTTGCTTGTATGTACGATGACGGCTGCAATTTTTATCCAATCTGGTTGGCTTCTGTTAAAGACCACAGCGTGAACTGACCTTCTTGTAGTGGTTCTTCAAATGGGTTGCTCTCTCAGGAATATGCTGCTTATCCTGGACACTGGTGATCTGGAACACCCCTTCATGAACAGTAACTTCTACCCCATGTATTGGTTCCACACCTCAATTCCTGTGGCCGCAATACTGCCTTGATTGTATATTGATGAGATCTTGGTCAAGATCGAAATTGGTAATATTCTGATGAACGGTTATATTAACGATGAGTTATTGCCCTTGACTTAGTAAAAACGCGTTAAATTTTGCTTGTATGCACGATGACGGCTGCAATTTTTATCCAATCTTGATGAAACTTAGTATGCATGTACATATGGATAATATGCTCGCAGACATTGAAAAGACCTCAGTCAAGTTCGAAATTGGTAATAATCTGATGAATGATTTCAGGGTTATTGTCCATGATTTAGTAAAAACGTCCAATTTGGCTTGTAGGCACAATATAAACTACAGTTTTTATCCGATTTTGTTTAAACTTGGTATGCATGTATATATTGATGAGATCTTGGTCAAGTTTGAATTTGGTCATAATCTGTTGAATGGTTTTGGAGTTATTGCCCTTGACTTAGTGAAAACGCTTCAAATTTGGCTTGTAGTCATGATACAGGGTGCAGGGCATATATAGTCGTCGCCCCTGTCTGTCTGTCCACAATTGGAGCTGGTCTCTTGATGGATTTTGACGAAACTTGGTATGAGTGTTCGTAATCACCCAAGGATGAACCCAATTGAAAAACAGACGAATCGAAAAATATTTATTATGAGTTATTGCCCTTGTTCTTGAATTGTTCTTGAATTGTTTGTGGAAACGATAGTGTGTGGACACGATAGAGAGCTGGTTTCTTGATGGAATTTTGACGAAACTTGGTGTGAGTGTTTGTAATCACCCAAGGATGAACCCTATTGAAAATCAGACAAATCGAAAAATATTTACTATGAGTTATTGCCTGTGTTCTTGAATTGTTTGTGGAAATGATAGAGTGTGGACACGATAGAGAGCTGATTTCTCGTTGGATTTTGACGAAACTTGGTGTGAGTGTTTGCAATATAAACCCTATATAGCCGTCGCCTTGTCTGTCTGTTCGTCTGTCTGTCTGTCAATATATAACTGTCTTAACACAAAGATTTGCCACTTGCTGTCACTCAAAAGATTCAATTCTATATGGATTAAATGAAACTTGACATGTTGAATTAATCCCACTTGAATAAAAAAGCTGTAAACAAAATAGGAAATTTCACTCTCAGAAACATTCATTTACTGATAACTCATGTCAACCTCCCGGACAAATTAGCTGCCCAGGATTGCAAAACACTACACAACAGGATAAAGAATAGGTATATTTATCATGAAATAAAGATCTATGTAACCTCTCTTGATTTTAAAAGAAGATATCATAAGCTTTTAAAAAAAGTAGGGTGGCATTTGTTCTTGACAATTTAAGAGTATGAAATTAAAGATGCATCCCAAATGGCTTCCAAAGACTAATTATGTGATATTTTCGCTAATACATGTGATATGTGATAATTTTGCTAATTCATGAGATATTTCTGCTAATGCATGTGTTTTTTTTGCTAATACATGTGATACAATTTCAAATGAAGTGTCCAAATGTATGTTTTCAAAGAACAGGAACTTGAGAGCTGCTTTCTTAATGGATTTTGACGAAACTTGGTGTGAGTGTTTGTTATCACCCAAGGATTGACCCTATTGAAAATCAGACTAATCGAAAAATATTTACTATGAGTTATTGCCCTTGTTCTTGAATTGTAAGCTGTAAACAAAACCCATGAAATATGAAATTTCACTCTCAGAAACATTCATTTACTGATAACTCTTGCCAACCTCCCGAACAAATTAGCTGCCATTACAAATGTGGGCGTATTACGATGGCATCGCTTTTTTTTTTTTAAAAAACCCACTGTGACCCAATAGTTTTTTGTCTCATAATAATTATAAAATCATTGTGACTCAATATCCAAATGTAATGTAAAAATTATAATGGTGTCATGCATGTACATCTGTCTGTTTGTCTGCTTATAAAACTCTTGAAGTCACAAATATTGACAGATATTGACATACCTTGGGTGTAATATTGTTTAGTATCACTCAAGAATGAATTTTATTGAAAATCGGAATAATGATTGATGTTATTGCCCTCATTCCAGAAGTTACAATTCTGCCATGAAACGTATATGTGTATTAAGCTGACATACTTTGTTCGGCTGCAGCGAGAATCATCTGCTATACAGCTACAGTTTGCACATGATTTAACACTAGTTTATTCTTTGCAGGTTATCGTCACATCTCACTTCGAACAGAAGGCAATTTCCCATTATCATTACCAACAGTTTTTTGCAGAATAATATTGAAAACCTATGTACCTGAAGGCTTTGGTGGTAAGTTATACTACAGACAGGCATGATATTTCCAATGGTCTAAGACTAATTTTTACACACTTTTATACGTCATTGGGTGAACATCTTGAAAATCATTTTTATTATCAAAAGCGTTGTACTTTATACCTGGAAATATTTCTAAAGTAAGTTATTTATATCTATGTATCTTCTTGATCAAACTGAATTTGTTTTAAAAGGGTTAATTAAAAATGTACTAATTGTTAATCAAGCAGTTTGACCTAAGTGTTGGTTTTGGCCTTTATAATTAAATAATAAATTGATACTTATATTTGAAACCTTCAGAATAAGTAGGAGACATATTTCTTTACAAATAGGCATTTATTTTTCTTAAATCCATACAGAAATTTTCTTACACCTAGCATAAGAAGCTAAAAAAAACTTACGTAATGTTTTTTATATAGTTTTGGCATTAAAAAATTAACTGCTGGATCTTTTTAGTCAAAATTTTCAGACATGTTAAGGACACATTTCTCTAGATTATTTTTTATCTACGAAAAAAGCGGAAAGTCCCTAAAACAGATTTTGACAAAATCTGATGTAAGTATTTATTATTACCCAAGGATGAACCATATTGAAAATTAGAATTAGCGAACACTAATGTACATGAGTTGTTGCTAAATTTTTAGCTTGTAAACACTCTGTGCAGCATAATTTGTGTTGGATTTTGACAAGACTTTGAAATTGATCATTATCACCAAAGGATGAAGGTTGACTAAAAAGCGTTAAAATCTGTCAAAGAAGCTAGATAGTCTCAGACATGTTGTCATATTTTGTTAAATGGTTTTGTTACTGCCTTAGTTAAATTTGTGTCAAATTCTTTTCATGAAAACAATAGAATCATGTTCAGTGTTCAAGCCATTTTGACTTGTGCTTCATGTGGGACTTTGCTTGTTGCAAAGTCCCAGTTTGTTATCGAAATGTCAATTCCTTTTTTTTTTTTCTTTTCGAGATTTACACACCTTCCTGAGCCTAGACTGCAGTAGCTGCAGCAGCCATTGAAATTTCCTATACCTTCTGTAGTGGGGACGTGTTGGATAAATATATTTTGGAACATATTTGTAAAACCGGAAGTTCAACATGTGCAAATAGTCGAAAATCGAAAATTTTTGCATCGATTTTCTGCAGACTTTCATTTATAGAATGTGTCTGTAATTTCTGATCTGAAAGCATTTGCAGAATTATGAATTTCGAAAATTTGCCTCTCACTTTTTTCGATCGAATTTTCGAATAACTTCCGTTGTAATTGAAACAGGTAAACGAAATTTATGCTGATCGTAAGTAAATGCTATTACAAAAAACGAAGAAAAAAATATCCAGACCGGAAGTGATACTACAGCCGCCATATTGAAAAAACTCACTTTCTTAAATCTCAAAATGGGACCTCAGGGTAAATGTTGATATGCTCAAATTTGATGTGTATGTATTCTGCAATGGATTGCACAAAAAACATTGTGAGCTTAATTTGGAATTTCAATTTTTGCTTTTTTGCAAACTTTAAACGCTCACACAACGTGACCTTGACCTTTGATGACTGACCTTTATAGAGTCAAAGGTCTTTGACAGTTGATACTTTGACATTTGACCTCCGACATGTACTTCCATTTGTAAAAAAGCCAAATTCGCAACTTTGGACTGCTCTAGCACATGATCTAATTAACCCAGAGGGTTAAATTTTTCGGTTTCCTAATGTGCTTCTCATGCTCTTTACATTGATATATAACAATTGTTTTTTTTTGTTAAAGCAAAATTAAAATTCTTGATTTTTTAAAATTTAAGAGTTCTTTTTACAATACCTATTTGATGTAGATTTGATGATGATGAATATGAATGCACTTATGACAAAAAAAGTTGAAGTAGGCATGGCACATCCGGGTAAGTTATACTACAGACAGGCATGATATTTCCAATGGTCTAAGACTAATTTTTACACACTTTTATACTTCATTGGGTGAACCTGAAAATATTTCTAAAGTAAGTTATTTATATCTATGTATCTTCTTGATCAAACTGAATTTGTTTTAAAAGGGTTAATTAAAAATGTACTAATTGTTAATCAAGCAGTTTGACCTAAGTGTTGGTTTTGGCCTTTATAATTAAATAATAAATTGATACTTATATTTGAAACCTTCAGAATAAGTAGGAGACATATTTCTTTACAAATAGGCATTTATTTTTCTTAAATCCATACAGAAATTTTCTTACACCTAGCATAAGAAGCTAAAAAAAACTTACGTAATGTTTTTTATATAGTTTTGGCATTAAAAAATTAACTGCTGGATCTTTTTAGTCAAAATTTTCAGACATGTTAAGGACACATTTCTCTAGATTATTTTTTATCTACGAAAAAAGCGGAAAGTCCCTAAAACAGATTTTGACAAAATCTGATGTAAGTATTTATTATTACCCAAGGATGAACCATATTGAAAATTAGAATTAGCGAACACTAATGTACATGAGTTGTTGCTAAATTTTTAGCTTGTAAACACTCTGTGCAGCATAATTTGTGTTGGATTTTGACAAGACTTTGAAATTGATCATTATCACCAAAGGATGAAGGTTCAATTTTTGCTTTTTTGCAAACTTTAAACGCTCACACAACGTGACCTTGACCTTTGATGACTGACCTTTATAGAGTCAAAGGTCTTTGACAGTTGATACTTTGACATTTGACCTCCTACATGTACTTCCAGTTGTATAGCTGTCTGAAAAAAGCCAAATTCGCAACTTTGGACTGCTCTAGCACATGATCTAATTAACCCAGAGGGTTAAATTTTTCGGTTTCCTAATGTGCTTCTCATGCACTTTACATTGATATATAACAATTGTTTTTTTTTGTTAAAGCAAAATTAAAATTCTTGATTTTTTCAAATTTAAGAGTTCTTTTTACAATACCTATTTGATGTAGATTTGATGATGATGAATATGAATGCACCTATGACAAAAAAAGTTGAAGTAGGCATGGCACATCCGGGTAGAATTACTTATTGTTACATTTTGGGGCAGGGGCATAACTCGCATAGGACCGACAAAGACGTCTAAATCTGACCGATGTCAATGTACTAGGTCGGGCTGACATCTAAAGTGCAACATAAAACGACGTCTAACTTACGTCGGCTACTGACATGATGCCGATGTTTTACCGACAGCTCACCGACATCGGCTTTTTAATCTATCTTCGAGATCTATCCGATATCAACTATCATATCGGGCCGACATCTAAAGTGCAACACGGTGCATTACTGTTGCACTTAATTATGTTAGGCTACGAACGGATTTTCCCTGGGATCTTATTTAATGTCATTATCCTTTCTTTTCTTTTTTTTTTGGAAACTGGCATAATAGGCATAGATGTTGGGACTATCAAAGGAGTCTATGATTCAGGCCTATTAAGATTAAATTTTTTGTCCCTGGAGGGGGGGAATCGATTATCTATCCACTATCACATGCCGATATCTTCCCGACGCCAGTTTCACGTCAGATATTATAGAAGTGTGCATATCGGATGTCCATCGTGAACCGCCAACGACCCGATGTCGGCAAGATTACGACTTGATATCGATAGATTGATCGTCGATTTATAAAATAGGTCTGACATAGGCCCTATATCTCCAAATCGATCATCTATCCACAATCACATGCCGATATCTTCCCGACGTCAGTTTCAAGTCAGTTATCATAGACGTGCGCACATTGGATGTCCATCTTGAACATTAAACGACCTGATGTCTGCGAGACGCCGGCTTGACATCGTTAGATAGATCGTCGATATATGAAATAGACCCGACGTGGGGCCGACAGAGTCTGAATCGATTGGTCTATATAAAGCTGACATCGGGCCAACATCAGGTCGAGGTCATTTAACAGAGGCGACGTGACGAGATTGAGCTGTTGTCGGTCCGATGTTGCTATGTTTGCTGGGTAGGATACGTTTGTTCAAAAAAGGACTTTGCACACAATTACCTCATCCTTTTGGCCAGTTTGTGTTAACAGCTCAGTTGTTTCAGTTTTACAGTTCCAAAAAGGAACAGGTTTTAACATTTGGACATTTTCATTTTTTGATTTTGACCTTTGTTGGCCTATATCTTTTGACCTGTATGATGTAGAAACTTGAAATTCGGAACACATCATAACATTTAGAATATCAATTAACCTATGCCAAAAAGTTGAAGTGGGAGTGGCACATCCGTGTTAAATTACTCATTATTGACATTTTTGGAACTTACCTCATCTTTAGAACTACTTTGTCTTAGAAGTTTGGTTGTTTCAGCTTCATAGTTCAAAAAAAGGAACAAGTCAATAGCTTCAATTTTTGACCTCGACCTTTGCTGACCTAGGCCTTAATAAGGTCAAAGGTCATTGTTTCTGGCTATCAGTTGATACTTTAATATTTGAAGTCTGACACCCACTTCTGGTTTGATAGCTGTCCGAGACAGCAAAATTTGTAACATTGGACTGCTCTAGCCTGTGACATAATTAACCTAGTGGGTTTATTTGTTCGGATTCTTAATGTGCTCTTCTTGCTCTTTCTAATGATATATAACAAAAGTTTTTAAAAGCAAAATTGAAATTTGAGACTTTTTTGAAAATTGAGTGTTTTTTAACAATATTTTTGCCTCTTTGAGCTTAGTGTAGATATATATTATGACCTATTTGGTGTAGAAGCTTGAAATTTGAAATATAAGACATTTTAAATATGAATTAAGCTATGACAAAAATTTGAGGTGGGCGTGGCACTTGCACACAATGATCTCATCCATTTGGCCAGTTCGTGTTAAAAGCTCAGTTGTTTCTGCTTTATAGTTCGAAAAAAAGAAACTTTTCAATTTTTGACATTGACCTTTGTCGACCTTAACTTTTGTAGGATCAAAGGTCGTTGACCTTGGTTATCTATCTATACTTTCATATTTGATGTCCAACGACAGCTTCCGATTTAATAGCAGTATGCATGTTGAAAATCTAATGACACATATATCTCATGAGCTTGACCCTTGTTGACCTTGAATAAGGTCAAAGGTCAATGCAATGACTTGGGCTATTCGATGATACTTTCATTTTTGATGTCTGACGTCTACTTCCGGTTTAAGAACCATCCAAAGACAGAAAATGACATTTCTGGCAAGTGACCTAATTAACCTGAAAGGTTGATTTTTCAGAGTCTCTTGCAATTTGGCACATTAGCAAAGTCCCACTCTGTGCCAAGTGTTTTTATTGTATCAAAAAATTTAACACATAAGCTGTGTAGGTGCATGAGAAAAATAGTTGAATATCACCAGTGGTAAAATAAAATTCAATATGAATCATTGCCCTTGTTCTTTGAAAAGTTCTTAATTTTTCATTTTGATTTGTAACTTTTAAAGTACAATGTTAGCATTTAAAAATCGGATGCTCTACCTGCTTTTTTAAGTTTTAATGTTTGACCTCATATAAAGGGTTGGTAGTTAGTCTAAATTCCACTGCATGAACATGTCAAACATTAGATTCGTATGACATATAACAGTGTCTTGAATTGGAAAGGTTTTAGAATTTTTGTTTTTGATGAAATTTGTTGTTTCTATGGTTTCACATGGGTGGCAAGATGTGTTTTTTTTCTGGTCTACATCCCCTGGTATTGTTCATCTAAAGGATGTAGCTAGTCGTTCCATTTCTTTTTTAGCTATGATGATTCCTTTGATTCTGAGTGTTTGTTTTTAAATTCTGCCCAGTCTAAACTACACATGCAACATATTTACCTTACATAGGCCCACATGAAATTGGAGCATATACTGGTGTCACTAATGTATGTCTGGTCTGTCCCACAGTCCACAATTGCTTGTAAACACTCTTAAAGGCACAATTTCTTGACAAAACTTGGTGTGAGTGTTTGTAATTAGTCAAGGATGAACACTATTGGATGTCTCTTGTTCACACGTTCAATTTTTTGCTTGAAGGTGCGAATCTTGCCGGATTTTGACAAAACTTGATGATATTCAGTATTATCCCTAAAAATTCTAAAGAAGTGTATATTACTTCTTTTATTACTGTACTGCCAAAATCCTTTAATTAAAATCAAAGCTACTAGTGGGCGTCAATTACCTTGTCTGGTAAGCTATCCTAAACTAAATTAGGTCTTTGTACTTTAACACAATTTTTGCCAAATGAAAATGACATAGGAGGCCCAACATTTTGGTTTTCAACTTATAGCTCATTTTTGATCCGATCTTGATTTGACTTTGTTTGTTTATTTCTTTGAACTTAGTTCTATGAGATAGCAATTTAAGAATCTAAAAATTTTGACTTTTGTCTCTGAATGTTTAATTTTGAGCTTTTTCTAACTTCTATTTTATTTTGAACAACCTGAAAATTGAAATTAAAAATAATTTTGACCAAGTAAAATTTTTATATCAATTCCTGTTTTTTTTATTCGGCTGTAAACTTGAAATTTTCACTTTTGGAATTTTGAAGATAATTTAAAAATTATTTTTGCAATTAGCTAGAATTGTGCATTTAAAGATATAACAATGAAATAATTCAAACCTGTAAGTAACAGATCAGCCGCCATATTGACCAACTTATGTAAAATTCAAAATGAGGCCTCAGAAAATTTAGCTAAAAAAACCTATAAATAGAATTATTTATTGTAAGAAAAATTTCCTTAAATTGGCTTTTGGAATTAATTATTATCTAAGAGACTACTTTAGGTATTTATTACATAGTAATGTACAATTTTATCTTATCTTATATATTGATGAGGTATTGATCAAGTTCAAATTTTACAATTTCTCGAAGTATGATTTTTGAGATATTACCCTTCACTTTGAAAAAACGTGTCAAGATTTAATTCCGAGCTATATAGAGAGTAAAGTGTGATCACTTATATTGATGAGATCTTAGTATGTTTATCTATCAATAATTTATGGTATATCTTAGCAAAGATAGATCAGCAGATTATTGTACCATTTGGTATCAAAAATATGTATATAGTTGTGTTTGCAAACATATTTAATTAAAGAAAGCTTGAATATGTGTGTATATTACTCATGTCTTCCAACCCGTCTTTAATTATCAGATTTTGTGGATGCATTGTCAGCCCCAATACAATTCTTATCGATGGCTGAAAAACGTGAAAAACAGATGAGAGATATGGGTATTGATGAAACTGATATAGATGATGTACCAGTTGTAGCAAAATCCAACAAAACACCAGTACAGTCACAATCTTCAAATGGACAACTGTCAACAAATTCTACACCTCCAAGTGTGCTTCCAGACACTGCTAATGTGCCAAAGAAAGATGACAAGAAGGGTAAGTGGTTACCTAATATAAGCTGATATTTCCTTTTAAACAGGTTAATTGCTTGAAATTGAATTGAAGCAAGGACTGGCTTTTTTCCAGATGCTGAAATATATTTGATGGTAGAACTGGAAATGAACCAGGCTGTGTTTTAATGGACTGGTTGTGTTTATGTTTTGTCGATGAGCAAAAATATTTATGTTTGACTATGAAATATAAATGAAAGTCAGCATTATTATGACAGATGTCCCTATACAAACACTATGAAATAAGAAATAGAATATAAATGGCCTCTATCATCAAGACCAAGGGTTTTCAACTATTTCCATTCTAGTACCACTTTTCCTGATCCTTGATAGATTGCACTACCAGCACTTCCCTTATAAATCTTTTCTATTTCATGGTTTTCTCATAGATTTTCCTGTAATTTAATAGAGATCTAGTGGCGTTTCGACCGGGGTTAAATACCACTTTTGAAATACTTAAAGGAGTAGTAAGTTTTACGTCAATAACCCAATATTCCGTTAAAAAGACGTATTATATTTACGTCTTAACAATAAAATGATATAAATTCATCAACAAAATTAAATATTACACGATTTTCGGCTGAAATTGGTATTTCATGAAGGCCACCATTGGTGGTGTATAAGTTCGTGAATATGCGAGATTATTACGTCACGTCGTAGACAGAAAGGTAAACAAACATTATGGCTGACATAACGCGAAGAAAAACTCACATTTGGGTCAAAATAACTTGTACCGCCCTGTACAATTTTGATATTTTGACTCGGTTATCCAGTGTATAAAGGCAAAGAGCTTATTAAAATCAATCTTGATAATCAAGGCTGACAATAGCATGCCACAATCTGCATTACAGGGACTGGATATTCCGGATACAAATACAGTAAAAAGCATCTTGACCTGACCGTACAGCTTGTAAACAAAAGAGACGAAGTAGGCCTTGTCCAAATCGACAATTTCTTTACATGTTTGTAGTCAGGAATAATTCCGAACAGATTACCTGAGTATATGCCTCTAAGGATTTAATTTATCAAAGCTACCATGCACTGTCATTGTCATCTGCCTTACTTCAGTAGGTAGCTTAGCTTAGGCTTATCGTGTCTATTACTATTGACTCACCTTGCAGTAATTGATTTTGTAGGCCGAGAGCTCGTCCACTCTCTCTTGGGGGTTTCCTATGGACAAAAACGGTCGGAAGCTGTTTCTTTCAGCCGCTTACACCTGGGTGGATATCTAAGAAACAAAGCGGTCATGTTAACTTCAAAGTCTGGCGGTAGAAAATGTTTTTCACACACGACTTTACTTGTTGAGAAGTGAAAGGTATCCACTGTCCAACTCGTACAGATGTTGTGGAGCCATCTGTCGGTCAATGCTCTCTTTTGTAGATTCTTAGTGGGGTCTGGTATTCGGAAGTAGCTTACGTCTTTTTTTTTTTTCTTATTGTTAAGGCATCACCAAGCTTGACATTCCGCTATTTTGATATTCTATCTACGACGTGACGTCATGTCACGTGACTTTCCTGACAATGATGGCGGCCCCCCAGGTATTGGAATTTATTGATTTTAATTTGATATATTAGACAAAATAAAATAATAACAACAACAAAAACGTTTACAATATGTTTATTGCTTTCAAGTTTATCACAATTTTACAAAGCTTATTATTCCTTTAATTTGAACAGAAAAGTGACTTAAAGAAATTAATCAAGACTTTGAGTGATCTACAGAGTGAAAAGGTTTAAGAGACTGACAATTTATATGTTAAATGAGGGAGGAGTGGGGTAAAGGGGGTGGGGGTGGAGGAGCAGAAGGGATGGAAAGGGGCAAAGATGAGAATGAAGCCTGGGTGATGAGCAGATGAGCAAGGCGGGATATAGGTATCATTGAAAGATGAGAGAAAGTCTTTGTTGACTAATTCAAATATGGTTTCATAAGACTTCATAATGAACCTTTTTTATTGTCATGAAATGCTCTGCTTCAGTTGATAGTGGTAAAAGGACATTTACTGTTTTCTAGGTGAGGATCTTAATTTTACACCAATTTTAAGAGAGAAGCTCAAAGATGAAAAAGTGTATCTAAAATTATTAAAGAAACAACAAAAGGAAATAGAAGTATTGAAGAAAAAACAGCAAAAAGAAAAGGGATGGATACAGAAACAACAATGTACAGTTATTGACAAAATGGTAGCAACTCACGATAAAGAAAAACTTTCCACAGAAAAGACATTAGAAAGAAAAATAAAGAAGAAAGGGTACATATAATTTTGTCTTTATTTATATAACTGTTGTCATATACATAGCCATCACCAACTTCTATATGTCAATATCACTGACACAATGGGAGAGAACAATTTTTATTGCATTGATATCAGAATTGTTTTTTTTGTTCAAATTCTTCCCAGAGCAAACAGTCAAAATTACAAAGGCCACATTTTCACTGATGCAACAAATCTCCAAATGATGGAGACACTGCAAACTTAGAAGAACACCTTTACAAAGGGTTCTTCCTCCTTATGAGTGGGGACTGGTTGGCATCGGTGGTCTGGTTGGTTGGTGGTCGGCGATTGCTCGTTAACACTCTAGAAGGCACAATTCTTGATGGATTTTGACAAAACTTGGTGTGAGTGTTTGTTATCACTCATGGATGAACCCTGTTGAAAATCAGAAAAATATTTAATATGAGTTATTGCCCTTGTTCTGGAAACGCGTTCAATTTTTAGCTCATAAACATTCTAGAACGTACAATTCTTTACGGATTGAAAAATCGAAAATATTTAGTTTGAGTTATTGCCCTTGTTCTTGAGAAAGCGTTCAATTTTGATCTCTTAAACACTCTAGAAGGCACAACTCTTGACAGATTTTGATGAAAATTGGTGATATAGTTAATTATCACCCATGGATGAACCCTATCGAAAATCGAAAAAATTGAAAAATGTTTCATAGGAGTTATTGCCCTTGTTCTTGAAAACTTTTAGCTCTTAAACTCTAAAAGGCATGATTCTTGCCTGATTTCGATAAAACTTGGTTTTATTATTCAGTAATTGAATATTTGCCTTCTAGATTTTTCACGAGCTAAAAATTGAACACGTTTCAAGAAGTGTAATAAAAAAGCAAATTTTGATGGCCTAGCATGTTTTTTCCTAGGCTAAGGAGGTCGCCATGTGACGATAAAAACTAGCAAGTTACATTAGGAATACAGTGGAGCGTCATTTATACGCACATTCCTGTTCCTGACAAAATGGTGCGGTTTAATGAAAATCCAGATAGTTGAAACATGCTATTTCATAACTGATAGACATATGAATTTGACAATACTATATTGAAATTTAAAAGAATGTGTATGTTGATGAGACCTTGTTCATGTTTGAATTTGTCTTGACGTATAAAACATCTTGAAGAATGTAAGACATGAGATGTATTTTGGTTAATGATATTGGTTTAAAAATATTTTGTGGAAAAAGCTGGGCATAAATAACTGGCAATAAAAATATTTTAAGGGGTAGTAGGTTGGGATTTTTGTAATAGATGTCCCAAGAATAAGACAATTCTACTGAAAACTTTGCTTTTTTATATGTTTTGGGTAATGGTGCATTTGTATTTTTAAAGAATGTATTGGGTATTCAGCTGGTGTTGCATGGGATCTGAACATTTAAACCTTTAAGATGGACATAATTAATTTGTTTTTTTCAGTGAAGTATTAAGTACAATAAAATCAGAAACAGAAGGAAGAGTGAAGAATTTGATTTCTGATCATCACTCTAAGGTACTCCATTACATTTTTTAAACGCCCACATGTAAATGTCAATGTATATTGCCCCTGTCAATAAGACCTTCGGTCCATCCATCTGTCCACATTCCTTTTAGACACTATAGAGGCTACAGTTTTTAACTGATCTTAATAAAACTTGGTAATTAGATTCAGAGTTATTGTCTTCAACATTGTAAAATGTCTTGATGAAACTTAGTATGCATCTATATATTGATGAAAACTCAAGTCTTTTTCGAAATTGGTAACAATCAGATGATAGCTTTCGGACTTGTTGCCCTTGACTTAAAAGAATGTGTCAAATTTGGCTTGTATGTCCGAAAATTTGGTATGCATGTTGAGATCTCTGTCAAGTTCGAAATTGGTAATATTCGGACAAAACGGTTTTGGAGTTATTGCTGTTGTGTGTACGTCCATAAAACCTTGTTCATGTTTGAATTTGATGAAAATTTGATTGATTGTTTTTAAAGATTTGCCTTGACTTATTAATATTTTTAAGATTAAAATTTGAAAATTCATTATTAGGCCACTAAAGACTTCGTTATCATTTCAGACAGCTGGTAGTGGGCATTTGCCTTGTCTTATTGAACATGGCAATAAATATTTTTTATATGCCCACATGAATATAGTAAAATCGCATCAAAATTTTGTTGTGGACACAAAAGAAGCAACAATTTTCAATGGATTTTGATGAAACTTAGTGTGAGCATTGGGATTGATAAGATGGCAGTCAAGAACCATTTTGCCGTTTTTTCTATGAAGTGTTTTTGAGATATTGCTTTTGACTTAGTAATATCCTGTCAAAATGTTGTTGTGGGCACAATAGAAGCTACAATTTTAAATGGATTTTGTTGAAACTTGGTGTGAGCATTGGAATTGATAAGATGGCTGTTCACTTCTAATTTGACGATTTTTCGATAAACTGTTTTTGAGTTATTGCCCTTGACTTAGTAAAAAATGCATCAAATTTGCTTGTTAACATGATAGAGTCTACAGTTTATATCCAATCTTGATGAAGCTTTGTATCTATATTTATATTGATAAGATCTTGATCAAGTTCGAATTTGGCTCTTTTTAAATAAACTTATTTTGAGCTATTGTAAACATGATAGGGGCTAGAGTTTTTATCAGATCTTAATGAAATTTGGTATGCATGTATATATTGAAAAAATCTTTGTCAAGGTCTAATTTGGCTCATTTTTGATGAATGGTTTAGTAAAATGTGTCTAATTTGGCATGTAAACACAATTGTGGCTACTGATTTTATCTGATAGTAATGAATCTTGGTATGAATTGACAACAACACTCTTTGGGTTTGGAGAAAATGCTTTACTTTTGACTATTTTGAGATACAATGTTATGATGTTCAAGCACAAATCCATACATGATATATAATAAAAACAACAATAAGAAAAAAAAAAAAATTCTTTCTATTGTAAAAAGGCCAGATAAGGACTCACTCCACTAATTCATTTGCCATCTCTTCCCATGTTAAAACACGAAATTCAACCTTCTATAACTTTTTCCAGAAATCTCGTTGAAAGCTTTCCAATATGTCGAATGAAAGCCTGACCAATTCTCAATGTCTCCTAAAAAATTCATTATATGATGACCATGAAAATTTTGAGCTACTAAAATTGAAAGTAGACTACTACCGGTTATACTCATCCGCTAGAGTTTGGCACTTCACAAAACGACTATTTTTAGAATTAGCCTTCCGCCTTTAAGTCTCTCATCATCTCACCAAATCTGAAAGATAATGCAATTTCAGACATCAAATTCCAAATCTAGACCAAATTTTACCCAAAAATAGGCAGGCAAAAACCCCAAAAGGGAGAGAGAAAGAAGATTTCTAAAAATAGCCTGGACTACATTCCTATACAATCATTTGCATAAAATGTTTTAGTGGAGTGAGTCCTATATATGTAGCTAATTTTTTTTTCTTGCTTTAATTTGTTCTATAACATCTGTGGAACAACCTGACCCAAAATTATGCAAATAAACCTAAAAGTAAACCAGTGGTAGTGTTTTTACTTTTGCCCCCTCTTTCCTATAATAAGCTATATATGCACTGTATAAGCTTGTATACGTACAATTCTGAATTGGTCAGAACTTTTTTATTTATGAAGATAATTCAATTCTGTAAAAAGATTAAGGAACGTTGACCAAAACCAAGCCTGAAAAACAAAAATTACACAGAATAAGGGTCAAATTTATTACGTCACATTTACTTCGCACATAATTCAGCCTGTTTCTACTTCAAAAACCACAGTACTTCTTAAATTAATGACAATTGCAGAAATAGAAATAACATGGAACCAAATGTTTTCAAGAATGAATCTTAAAAGACCATATATCCATTAGGTAGTGTGTTAAAGTTACAAGCATTACATAACTCATTAAGGTTTATGATCCCTAAACCCCAGAAACCAAAATCAGTCCACATAGTAAATAGAAATAAATGATTTCTCTGTGTATTCATTCTGTCTTCAATATATCATTCTGCTGATATTTTCACCTCCCTCAAGTCTCAAAATAATATATATTTAGCAAAAATGAGAAATTCACTCATTTCCATTCAAAACTCTCAATATGAAAGGCGACAGAAAACGAAAAAGTTCACATTTTTTACCTGGTTATGTAAAGAAAGTTAGTGAGGTGACACAAACTGACTGCGACTATGATCTTCCATCTACCTCTGCAGTATATGAAGACCAAGAATTGAGCTATGTGAATATTGAACTAGACTCTCCAGGTAGTCACAGGGTTTTACGACCAAGGCCTGAAAAAAAAAGAAAGCAGTTTTGATCAAAATGAAATCTCAGGCAACAGGATAATCAATGTGGAAAAAATGGTAGAAATGTGGAACATAGCCATTCAGACTGATGCAGACGAAGAGGCCGAGGTGTGTGCAGTACCACAATTTAAGATCAACACAGAAGAAAAATGGGGAATTGGATGGAAATATTCACTGAAATGCCTCAATTGTGGATACATCTCTCCTGTGGTAAAATTATACAAGGAAATCACGACTGGCAAAAGAGGTAGGAAAGCGGCTGCAGTAAACATCAACTTACAAGCTGGATTGCTAGACATGCCTTTAGGCAATTCAAGGACTAGGCTTCTACTGGCAGATTTAGACATTCCCCCACCAGCTGAAAGTGGTATGTCCAAGTTATCCAGTTATGTGAGTTCAAAGACAACTGACTTGAACAATGAAAGCATGAGAACTAAGGTGGAAGAGGTGAAAAATGTCAATAGACGAAGAGGTGCCTCCAACCCTAACGTGATAAATGTGGCTTTGGATGGCCGGTACAATTGTCTGACCATAGGACACAGCAAGAAACCCGGACAAGGAGCATCCCAATCAATCGGCATTGCTTGTGAGACAAACACAGATAAGAAATATATCATAAGTGCTGTGTTGCAAAATAAACTTTGTTGGACTGGAGCGTGGCTAAGAAACACAGGCATTACTGTCAACTGTCCAGGACACGAGGGATGCACAGCAAATCTGACAAGACATGCACCTTTATCTGAGAGAGAAATGGGGAGAATAATTGGTGAAGATTTATCTATTCAAGGGGTGCTCATCAAGTTTGCCACAACAGACGGAGATTCAACGTCAGCTACCGGAATTGAAGAGGCAATGAGAACTTTACATCCTATGTGGAAAGTTGAAAGACTAGCTGACCCAGCCCATCTTAGTTCATCTCAGTTTCGCCAATGTTTTAAGGCTAATTTTAGCGACGGAATGTTCAGAGGCAAAACAAAAGTTGAAAAAACAAATCAAAAGAAAACTTTGAGCCAGGACATAAAATCTAGGTGTAGCCTTGTAATCAAAGAGATGTACTCTACTTACTGCGGAGATGTGGACAAACTGAAAAAACAGCTACCGAAAATACTACAAGCAACTATTATGTGCTACGATGGAGACTGTTCCAAGTGCCGTTCCAACTCTGTGGTCTGTAGTGGCGGTCACAGCAACAACTGGTGGAATCGATCCATGTTTCTGGCTTCAAACAACTTAACGAGCCTGGAAATGAATGACAATGATAAGTTTCTGTTAAATGAACTTTTAAAAATAAGATTAAGTGAGGAAGCCATTGACAAAACCCGTTATAAGACTGACACTCAAAAATGTGAGTCAATAAATCGATCCATAAACATTTCGCTTCCAAAGAGTGTCAATTATGGAAGAAATGCTATGGGGCGGCTATCATCAACTATTCTTCGATCAAATATTGGGATAAAGGAGGCAACACAGACAAAAGCAGAGTTTTTAGGGGCAAAATTGTCCCCTAAGAGTTTACAAGCACTAAGCAGTATTCAGAAAAAATCAGTGTTCCATAGAGATTATGAAACAAGACCAGAAGTTAAGAGAAGAAAGCTTCTCGTTCGAGGAAGAAATATCCATGAATTTGCAAAATATAAAAAATTCAATTCAACTGACAGTGGGTACAGAAAAGGACAATTAGACAAAATTTTACCTAGTGCTTTGCAGCAGTTGGATGATGATCATTCTTATTCACATTCGAAATGATATTTAAATGTATAATTTGCCTTGAAATGAAAAAAGAAAAGAAAATTCAGTCTTTTTCATAATAACGTGTTCTCTTTTATACTACAACTCTACAATCTGGCAACAGAACG
>NW_008710370.1:2753978-2790633 GCF_000327385.1 Lottia gigantea
ATGCAATGAAGCCATAAAAAGTAATTTAGTCTTTATTCTACCTATTCTGAAAATTTCATACAAAATCATTCACAANCTTTTTGAAAAATATCAATTTTAAAAAATAAATGACCTTACCAGACAGGACTCACTCCACTAATTCATTTGCCATCTCTTCCCATGTTAAAACACGAAATTCAACCTTCTATAACTTTTTCCAGAAATCTCGTTGAAAGCTTTCCAATATGTCGAATGAAAGCCTGACCAATTCTCAATGTCTCCTAAAAAATTCATTATATGATGACCATGAAAATTTTGAGCTACTAAAATTGAAAGTAGACTACTACCGGTTATACTCATCCGCTAGAGTTTGGCACTTCACAAAACGACTATTTTTAGAATTAGCCTTCCGCCTTTAAGTCTCTCATCATCTCACCAAATCTGAAAGATAATGCAATTTCAGACATCAAATTCCAAATCTAGACCAAATTTTACCCAAAAATAGGCAGGCAAAAACCCCAAAAGGGAGAGAGAAAGAAGATTTCTAAAAATAGCCTGGACTACATTCCTATACAATCATTTGCATAAAATGTTTTAGTGGAGTGAGTCCATAACCGAAAACTAATGGGAGAGTTATTTCCCTTTAATAAAGAGACCACAGGGGCTTGTAGCTATCATTTAGGTTCAACGAAAGCATGGGTGCTATTCATTACACAGCATGTATATATTGATAAAATCACTATCAAATATGAATTTGGCTCATTTTGAAAGAAAGGTATTGAGTTATTGCTCTTGACTTAGTAAAAATGCACACCGCTGTGTGAGTCTATATTACGGGAATAGAAATAACAAACTTCATACAAAAGTTAATATTTGATAATTTATCAAAATGTTTAATTTATTTTTATTACGAACACCTATGGTTTCCTCAAGCTACGTCTCTTCAAGCTACGTCATTTGAAGCTACGTCATTTAAAGCTACGTCACACACTAAGCAACGTCACACACTAAGCAATGCTTTCATTGTTGTCATTGCCATCACAAAGCCTGCTTAATGCGTCTACTCCATTTAGTTTGTCTTCATTTACTTTGTTCCTTTTTGAATTTGTGGATTTTGAAATGTCAAAAAGTAGAAGGAGTGTACGTTCTACAGCCGGGGCAAAGATAAAAGGTATAATTAAGGATATTACAGCACAGGACAAGATTTTATCCGAGTCGTTCTTGTCCAATGACGTCACTGTCGACACTAACCTTTGCCTTCAACAAAATGGCGATGATATCTTCAAAGCAACTACAAGCGACCAACAGATTCAAGATAACAGAATGTCAAGGAATCCTGGTACTAGTGATCAGCCTGTATCTAGACCTAATATCAATGGTGGTAATGGTTATGAGCAGTCGAATGTCGTTGTGGAAAACACACTGGTAGAAAACAAACCTTAGAACTTCGCGAAGAAATTTTTTGCAAGAACTGATGCTGATTTTTTACATTATAAGTCTACTAAGCAACCTGCTGCTACAGTCAAAAAGCCCATTCTCATTATAAATTATTGTATGGCAGGACCCTAACCAAACACCAAAATCCTACTAGAGCTCATGAATCACCATTCGACATTAAGTCATATCCTAAATACACAACTGACATCTTCCGATTGGCATCAAAATACGTTTGGCCATTTGTGTTGTTGTATGATCAAAAACATCGTGAGCGACAATCAATGGGGCTCATTTTTACAGGATCTCCAGGACTTTCAACTCATTTTAAAGAGGGACAATCCCACCGTTAGAGCTAAACTGCAATGTTTGGGCCGCACAAATTAGTAGATACACAAAACTATTCATCAGCTTTAGAAAAATCGACATGTTGTCAAAAAAGTGATTCAAGAGGTAATCGGGCTTTGAAATTATGTCCTAATGGATAGACCTCCGATAATCGTTAACTCTTTGGGTGTAGTGTAAATGCTGAACATTGGAATAAGACTTATACATGATGCAAGCTGTCCTATCGATTCGTGCCTAAATTCTTTTACTTCGGACACCGACTGTTCATATATGGATCTTCGCCAAACCTTCAAACTAATCCGTCCAAATTCTTATCTTGCGAAGATCAATCTTAAAAGCTCTTATCGCTATGTTCACTGTCACCCTAACGATCATGAATTAACGGGACATTCATTGTTGATAGTTCTCCCTCCTAAATGTATAATGCAAAGCTATCTTTTGGACACTCCTAAGATTTTTCAGCAGCTGTATGTCATATAATGGACGTGCATTATGGTGTATCTTGACAATTTTCTTGTGATAGTTGACACCTGGGAAACTTGTAAATTCAGATACGACCTACTGCTCATGATGCTCCGGGACCTTGGATTTAATATAAGCTGGCCAAAAATAGTTGATCCATCTCAGCAACCATTGACATTGTTTCACTCTCATACCGATGCATGCTAGTATCGTGGAGCCGGATATTTTCAGCGTGATTTTGTAAATGAACATATCAATATTAAAGAGACTTTCTGCAGCAATACGTTGGGGGCATCTCACAGAAAACATGACTGCTAAATTTGTTACTAACAAGAGACCCGCAACAAACTGCTTACGCACTTGATGACTGGCTTAATACTTCTTGTTTTGTGATTTTATAGTTTTCGTTTTCTGTCAAACTCAACTTTTGAAACATTATGTTGTCGGACTTCTTGTCCCAACGCATACCCAATATCTTCACAATTTAATCACTGTCCGCTGTTTTGTCTTTGTTTGCTATGCTCATCAACTTGTCGCAGTTTGAGTTCCAAGATCTCAAGTTGAAGCCTTCGTCAGAAAGCAGTTGTCGTGATTTTGAATAAAAGTTCAAGAGTTCCGATTCATGGCGAAAACTGGTTAATGCGTTATCTACATACAAGTTCTCTGTAATTCGGTTGATGTTGCTGATGGATTGTCTTTAAAACGCTTTAACAATGTTGCACAAAACTGCTCCAAAAAGTACTACTCTAAATCAATAGGTAATTAACTTACTGTTTGGGCCTGTCGGATTTTCTAACCAGTAAAATCTCGTGACATCTCTATCTTTTCGATCTAATTCTAATTGCAAAAACGCCTTTTCTATGTCAGCTAACACGGCATATATCTCCATTCTAAAACGTGTTAAAATCGATGTAAATTCATTCATCACAGTGCGGTAATCTGCTAAACATTCATTTAAACTTGGACTTTTATCGCTGGCTTTATAACTACAATCGTAAACAATTCTAATTTTTTCACCGGGTGGTGAGGAATATAATGAATTTGATTATTTGTGCTTTCATCTGTGTCTACTTTCTCAATAAAGCCTCTAACTTCCTGATCGGCTATTATGTTTCCATACATTTTAAACATGCTTTGGTCTTTCGAAATGCGGAGAATTAAATTCTCTGTTCTTCTTTTGATGATTCCCTGATTTGTCAGCAATTCCGGACAGTTTTCTTTCCAAGGTAATTTTGACACATATTTTCCGTGCTCCTTTGAAACTGAAGTTTCTACGAATTTCTCCATGTTATTTGACATTTCACTACACATTTTGGTATCCTTCGGATCAATTCCAATGTTCTCTAATTTCCAGAACTTCTCTAAGTCATAGTTTGTTTGATTATGTGATATCAAAACGTCCATCATCGAAGTGGAATTTCTTTACTAGGCTCCCAACTTGGAGCTTACGGCAGTTGGACCATTTCTGCGAATCACTGCTCCAATAAGGAGTGATATCTCGAATTATTTGGCATCTGTGATAGGATGAGCTAGCGATAAATGTCTCAAATAATGCATACTTCGTGTAAGTTTCCTGCTCTGGTTTTGAAGCGGTAATGCAATGTTTGATAGGAATGACTTCTCTGTCGGTAGCTCTCAGTTGTATTGTAGTTTTCTCTAGATTTCTAATACCTGTGATTTTGTCTCCGAATGACGTGATATTCAATGCCTCTGATCCTTCTAATTTTGGGTTAAGTTTGTCGGCTAGATCCTAGTTTATAAATGAGCGTTGTGCTCCTTCGTCGAAGAGTATGTTTGCCTCTGCTTGATTTCCGTTGAATGAGACTTCCGTTACGGCTGTTTTCAATAGAACCGTAGAAGTTTCCTGTGTAGCTGATGTGTAAAACATCAATGTTTCGGTTTCTTTCTTCTCATGATCTGGTTTCCGGTCTTTTCCCTTTTGACAAAGTGACGTATGGTGCTTACGGTGGCAATTTCTACAGTCGTATTTGGATTGACATTCAGTTATTTTATGTCTACCGAAACAATTAAAGCACAGTTGTTTCTCCTTGATAATTGTTAAACGTATCTCATGTTCAATTACATCTTTGCATTCGATTAATGAATGGGCTCCCTCGCAGTATATGCATTTTCTATCTAGCAGCGAAATTTGCGGTAGGAGTAGCTACTTGACTCGGGTACATGTAGTTAGCTTTACCTGATTCTTGGATTGTCCGCTTTTTACATATCGAATCATGCAGTCTTCTTATTGTTCAATTATCACTGCTGTTTTCTCTGGTTATATTTGTTCTGAATTCAGTCGGTAATGTACCTAGTATGATGGGGATCAACAGTGAACCTAACATTTCTTGGCATTGTCCTAGCGATTCAAGACCTCGAATATAAGCTTCTGATCGTAGAATGATCTGATGCTCTGCAAACAATCGTCTGGTGCGGGCATATCTAACAAGCCTCTCATATATGCATTGGCGACTTGATGTGCTTGACCATAACGATTGGACAAAAGTTCAACAGCTTTGTTGTAATTGTGATTAGTCATGGTTAGTCCTGAAATTACGCTGGCTGCGTCTGATTTCAACAGTGATTTCAAATATGAGAATTTCTGAACGTTGGTGAGCGTGTGGTTCTTGTGAATTGTAGAATCGTAGGATTCCCAAAAATATTGCCATTCTAATATATCTCTGTGAAACTCCGAAAGTGATAACTTTGGTAAGCGAAGATTTTGACTTGATTGTGAGCTTGAATGTGAAAATTCTTGACTTGGAGTGCGTAATCAGATTGTGATTGTGACTCTGCTGTGGTAGGAGGTAATACGGAAAATGTGGCATTTATAGAAGATTGAATAAACTTCTTGAATTTGTGAATTTTACTATCTCAGTCATAATAATACTCATCTGTATTGAGTGATTCTTCCGTAATGTCTTCTATCTCAATAACACTGAGATCGGCTAGCTTTGTCCCGGTCTCACAGGTTGCTTCACGTTGTGTTTGGTTTTAAAGAGACAGGAAAAACTACTTGTGTTGATTTCACATTCTATTCAAATTCTGACATGACAACGTTACGTTAGGTACAAATTAGGATAAGATAAGATTAATTGGCGACGTGCAAAAGCTGACGTTGTTAGTTGCCGCAATTCTCAACACTACCTGGACCATGATAGGCCTAATAATTTTACTACCTACAACAATGATAAGCCTAATTAGTAATACTACCTATACCAAATATAGGCCCAATAAATAATACTGCCTATGCTAATGACACCCCCCTTCTTTCCATCAAGGGAAGTCTATTGTACTTACACTAGAATCCCTGAAAAAACGGTTGATGTGTCTCAGAATAGCATCCCTGATACTCTTAATGTATAAAGAATAACCCATATCCCAGGAGAGATGGACACCATCTGGGGCATGAACGCGTTTGCTGGGGCAAGTCAGTCCCTTATGCTTCCAATAAAAAATAGTGTCACAATCAGCACATAATCTACGTAATTCCAAGTTGGTGTGTCCCACCCTTTGATTGTACTCGGCATCAGGAACAATTTCTCGGACTAAAGAGATAATAACACACGTGGGATTCCACCCATGCACCACACAATGAGCAATGGCAAATATGTCTCTGGCTACCTTGTTTGGTTCATAATCAGGATCAGACAAATCATTAGATCCTAACTGTAGTAGAACAATATGCTTATCTTGAAAATCCTGAGCGTTGGACTTAAAAAAGTCGACGATGGTGGTCGTTTCGGGTTAGGGTTAGGGAATTGAAGGAAGCTAGGCGTTTTATATGTGAAGTACCGAACAGAGACACCTGAACTGGTTCGAGAACAGGAATAAAATCAAAATTCCCTTTCACGGAATAAAGAGGAAACGCCATCCCGTCAGAATCACAGCATGTGGAAAGGCACTGACAATGAATTGAAATGCACTCCAATGGTAAAGAGTACACGAACAGTCGCTGGCCAACACACACAGATAATGGAATAAAAACATACTTATCTTGAAAAGAAAACCGTAATTAACACGGAAATAAACGTTAGGTCTTCACAAAAATTAATCTAATTTCTGTTTGATGTCAGCCGCTGAGTCGTCTTGCTGGGCAGTGACCGATAAAGTCAATTGTACTCAATCCCATACATATCGGTAACCTGCGAGACTTAAAAGGTAAACAAACCGAAAGTAGATCGCCAGCACAAAAACCATTACTTACAGTAATGTTTATTTTTGAAACCTAAAAAGTGTGATTTTTTTTTAAATAATAATAAAAATTGGATGAATTCCACCAGATAGATTAAAATGTAAAATTTAGTTAACATGTTTTGTCTCCATTGACTAACATGGTGACATTGGCCTAATTTAACAAGTTACCACGCTGTGAGATATAGCTGTAAGGATACTTCTGGCTATTAACCAGGCTTATCACACTAGTGTTAAATAGCAACTGTCGTATTTGTATGCTGCCCACAAAACTTAGTGAAATTCTTCATTCCATTCCATATGTGGCTTAAAATATAGCATTTGTAGTCAAGTAATTTGCTCTTTCAAATATTATTAAACAACTCTGCTATTTGAGTATCTCTTGTCTCATCTTGCAAGCTATGTACAATGTATTATTATCTTATTTTTACTTTAGGTAAAGGGGTTAGTTTCTGATCAGACAAAAGAATGGTCCGAAATGCTAGTTCGCCATATACGTGAAGAGCACGATCAGAGATTTGATCACATTCGTCAACAAAATGACCTCTTAGTACGATTATTAGAAGAAGCACATTTGGAACAATTGAAAGACTTAGAATCTTGTCAAGACAGGTAATATTTTTTTTCAAATTTGTGAAGAGCATTATACTTCATCAGATTGGGTAACCCTCAAATCATAAAAATCTAAAAGTTTAGATATAGTATTAGTACCTAATGTTCTGGTCATGTTGATGTTGCTGTGTTGCCATTTACATATTTTGTAGAGGATGCAGTTTTATTATATCTACACGAATTAAATAATTAAATACATTAAGTTCGAAATTGCCAATAATCTGTGAACAGATTTTGATTTGTTGTCATTGACTCTATAAAAAGGTGTCAAATTGGCTTTTTCCTTTGTCCATGATGATTATATCAATAATTTCCAACACATGGTCAACTTTCCTGCAGTTGCATCATGTTTGGTAGTGAAAAGTCTCATTAATTTGATAACATTCGCTACTGAAAAATTTATTTTCAAATCGCTGTAAAAATGAAGATATTATTGAAAAGATTTCGTCAAGCACAGGTCAAAAGGTCAACAAAGGTTAAATTAAAAAAGATGAGCCATAAAAGTTTTGACAGACACCAAAGATGAAAGTATGTTTGAACATCCAAGATCAATGACCTTTGACCTCTGTGTTGTAAACACTCTACAAGGCACAATTCTTGACGGATTTTGACGAAACTTGGTGTGAGTGTTCATAATCACCCAAGGATGAACCCTTTTGAAAATCAGAAGAATGGAAAAATATTTAGTATGAGTTATTGCCCTTGTTCTTGAAAACACGTTAAATATTTAGCTCTTAAACACGCTAGTATGCACAATTCTTGACGGATTTTGACAAAACTTGGTGAGAGTGTTTGTAATCACCCAAGGATAAACCCGATTGAAACTCAGAAGAATCAATAGATATTAAGTATGAGTTATTACCCTTGCTCTTGATAACACATTCAATTTTTTAGCTGATAAACACTCTACATGGCAGAATTTCCTGGCAAGCTTTCTTAAGTTTTGTTCAAAATTTGCAGAATTTACAATTATTAGATTTTGAGATATTCTTTGTTTTACGAGACTTGAGTTTATTTGACTAAAACCATCTAATGTATAGTAACTATAGAAATCAGTGCAAAATTTTCAAATTTCAAAAACATTAGAATGTTTATACCCACAAGTTTCCACAGTCTTTCTTAGTTTCTGGATTTCGATGGATGGGTCAGAAAGTTGGTGGGTTGTTGTTTGATTTAGAGAAATTGTGTCCTGTCGCCGTGGCCTGGCTTTTCTTCTGTTGTCATCACCTTTTAGCTCGTAGACTTACAATTCAGCTTTATTCTGTTTTGTCTGGATAACATCTGTTCTTGGGCGTATTCATAGCTTTGACTTATTTGAATAGCCTTGGTGAGTGTCAGCTGGTCACCTTCGTTAATGAGTTTCTCTAGAATTTTACTCGAATTGTTGCCAAAAACGATCCTGTCCTTGATCATCTCATCTGAATAAGTGTAAGAGCAATCTTTTGCCAACAGTTTAAGGCGGGTGAGGAACTGTTCAATAGATGAGGTTATATCTGGCAAAAACTGGATTCAATTTTGGCAGGATGAATGCTTGATATTTGTCATAATAGATATTTAATATTTTCCTATTTCTTGAGTAAGGTCTGACCACTTGTTGTTAACATCCCTTTTCGCCTACCCACAGTAACAAATATGGACATTTAACCTCTTCCAACTTTCCTTCAAGTGGGCCTGAATATACCAACTCAACGTGTTGTTTAAAGGTTTGAAGACTCCCAGTCCAAAGTAGGCTGTGGAATACCTGTTAAATCCATAATTCTGACACCATGTAATGATCTGTCATTTTTTAAGGTGGACAAAATACAAAGTAATCATATGTGGAATATTTGCATAGCTTTGTACCTGCAGTTTGACCAATCTTCAGCAGAAGAAGGGAAACGAGATCTTGCTACTTTTTTGGGGGAAAGTTGGGTCAATTTTGACAAGGGGGGAATGTGGGGCATTTGTGTATATATGTTACATAATTGTATGTGTATTCCCGAATTGTCTATATTAGTAACTAACGTAACTCCTGTTGTTTACATTCAACCGGAAGTAGGGTTTCTTCTAGATTATAGGGCTGTACTTGTTATACAAAAGCATTGCATGATACTTTGGCCAATCAGCAAATGTTATGAAATGTGGTATAATGGGAAAAGGTGTCTCGCTTTACACATGGAGTGCACAACCTCGTTACGTACAAAGGTACAGACTTCAGCATTATTTAGTCAGTCGGTCGTGGGTTGGAACTTGGTGAGTTTGGCTTTGTAAGCTTGGTCTGTGGGAGTTACAACACTGCTCTCGCAGATTTAAGTGTTTACAGATGGTTAGTCCGTAAAGATCTGACTATTCGGCTTGTTTTTTATCCCTGGAATGGGTGAACTCTAGGTAATCTACTACAGGAACTTCAATGTTCCGCTCTAGTAGTGAACCTGTCCTGAAGAGTAAGGGAGTCATAAGCTGGGAATGTTTATTTGTTTTGTAATGTCTTTGTCAAATGTTGTGTTCTTTTTGTGAAGTTATGTGAATGTTAATAAACGTATTTAGATTTCTCTTGGAAACCACTATCCAGCATCTTGATCGAAACCCTGGACTCCTGATGAGCATTACTTGAGGGGAGGCTTGGCAGTTTAATTGGAGAGCTGTTCAGGAGCCATCTTTGAAAGTGACAGATTACAATTAAGATTATATTATAAGTATATAATAATGTTACACTGTGTTCTGTGCATGTTAAAGAAAAAGTCTGACTCTTCATTAGCCTAATTAGGTGCAGAAGAGATGGGTGTAAAACTCCATTCATTTCATTTCATAATAGATTTATTTTATATATTTTTAGGGAAAATAAAGAGTTAAAAGGAAATCAAGCTAAACATTCTATGGATTCTAGTAAAGCTGTATTGAATGATAAATCTGTTAAATATAAGACTGAAAGAGACAGGTGAGCCTTAACTATTCATTAAGTATCTGAATTCCTAAAAGTGGTCCAAACAGGGTTGATATTCACATTTGTGAAATTGGTGATGTATTATTAATTAGGACCTGATTAGTGCTAAATATTCCTTTGATAGGATTCAAAAGATATTTATAGAGCTGTAATATGTGTAGCATACACACTCTAGTCAACAGTTTCGTTGCATGATTCTTTGTCTCCTGTAATCATAGAAAAACTTGACTAAATTATGTCAATACAACTCAAACTTATATTAAGCTTAATATAGCCACATGTAGCTTCTTGGGGGTTGGATTCACTTGCTTTAATATGAAAGAATTTATATAGTTATGAAAAAAATAACAATATTATGTCTGATAGCTGCCAGTGAGTGTATGTTTCTTTGCCTTGCAAGCTTTTTTGGTTTGCATGTCATATAAGGCAAGACTTATCATTCTGTTCAAGTTTTAGCCTGTAAACACTCTAGAAGGCCCTATTTGACAAGATTTTGACAAAAGTTGGTAATAATAATCAGTATCGCCCTAAAGAGTTCAAAAGAAGTGTATGACTGAAGGTTGAATATTTCATACTGGTGATTGTTACTGTACTGCTAAATATTTTTTATTCAAAACTTAAATCTGCCAGCAGGCGTATATAACCGTGCTTGGCAAAGCTTTCTTTTGTTAAAGGGATTGTAAAGAGTTTTTTTTTTTTAATTTTGTGTATCGGGACACTGATTGCATCATTCCAATTTTCAACCAGACGTCCCTCTGTGGTTCCTGCGATTCCACTAAAACTATGTGATTGATGACGTCACTAATTACAAAGGGCCTAACGTGATAAAGCATATCTGGCAATTATAAGAATAAGTCAACTCTGTGCCAAACATGGCATTCCCTATATTTTTGAAACTATTGCATGTAAATCCTTAAATTAATCAACATCACATGCAATACTGCTATACTACAAATTCAAGGATGCCCCATGAAAAAATGTTTGTACAACCATGAGCTTCTATATTCATGTAAAATTCTATAGTACAAAAATATTACTTCTGATGGGCAAGATGGACTGAAATCTTTTTAGAGTAAGTCAGTCTCCATCCAAAAGTTTCTAGACTATATTAAGTCTTGGAAAATAACTATTGTGATAATGATTGATATATTTTTCTTATTGAATTTTTAAGGCGAATCCGGGAATTAAATGAAAATAATATGAAAAAATTTATCGAAGAAAGAAAAAGATTAGCCATGAAACATTCTAGACAAGTGGAAATTCTTAAAAAAATGCAGCAAGAGCAAATAGAAAAAGTCCAAGAAGAAAACACTGAGGTAAGATGTTATTTGTTATAACAATTTGTTATTTTATATGCCCTCTTGAAATCCTTTTCTATTTGTCCATTCACGATGTCTTAACTTTGAATAAGGCATTGTTATATTGAACTACTTGACACTCAGAGGTAAAATGACAAGCAAGCATATTATGCTTATTTTCGGCTGGTTTTCCACATGCACAGACATTGTTTCCAAGACTAACACATGTTACAGTCAATCTGTGAAATCTCCCTTAGGGGAGAGCATAAGAATCAGGTGATCAAAGCGGGTCATACTTTTCTTTGACGTATTTCAACATTTTCATGGCCATCATGACTAGTAGATATGGAGCCTTCTGGCCCCCGTTTCACTAAGGTACGTAAGTATAAATAATTACGTAAGTATAAATGTAGGTAAAATTTGCGTTTCACTAAAAGACGTAAATTTTTACTTACGTAAATATGTCGCCTAAATCCTACGTCAACTACAAGCAGGCATAAGTACGTTTTGGCAACTGATCTAGTGTTAGAAAAACGCCGACAATTAGTTTTTAATGGACAGGATGTATTTACAATTAATAAGAATGAAAGGAGAGAGTTTCCAGAAATCGTACCTCAGATTATAGGCACGTCATGTCGAATTTCATAAACTTGATGTCGGCGATGTGATTAACTAAAACGAAAGTGGTGTATCTAAACTTTCATTGGTTATTTATAGATAGAAATGCATTTGAAGAACATGTGTTTTACCCTATCCATAATATTATTCACGTGTCTTTTATTTAATGATTTCAAAATTGCTTTTAGAGTTTAACACAATGCTAACTAAGCAAGTTTAACTTTAGAAGTGTTCATTTCAATATTTGATTAGGTCTATTTATCTTTCCATTTCCACCGACCATGCTTCGTGTTTGGTTTTACTGATCACCCCAGGACTGACCTAGGCGCAAATTGTATTAAAAATTTTCATAACAGCTTCGAAAAATTCCGATATTTCATAATTGAACCAGTTATGTTTTCTTGCGGATGATGCCATTTTGACAAAAGTGACAGTGAAAGACGATTTATTTAGGCCTAGCGTGACTTACGTCATCATGTATTGATTTTACGTCACGCATTTTCGTACTTACGCCACTTTTTTTACTAAATACTTAAGCATGATATAGTGAAACGGACGTAAGTAAATAATTATGTTATGCGTAAGTATAAAACTTACGTAAATACTTACGTACCTTAGTGAAACGGGGGCCTGGATTATATGGTAAGTATCTTCTATGGTGTAAAATTGCGAAATTCAAAAATTCGTAGCTCACTTTTTTCGATCAAATTTTTTTGCAACTTTTTTGTTTTTGCATCGATTGATCTGAAATTTTAAGGCTATCATTCGCACCCTGTGTCAATAAAAATGACGAAATTTTGGAAAAAAATATTTCAGGCTTATTTGATGTAAAAATCTCTCCTCTTACACATAAAAAATACCGTTTTCACCAAAATTATTTTTTTTTCTTGAATAATTGATTTTTTACTAACCCTACGTTACGGCATTATGCATGTTCACGTCGATTTTCGCTTGAAATGGCCGATGTTTACGAGAATGTTACGTGCCATACTTTCGATTGATCACAGCCATATTTATAATTAAGTGGAGCGTGAGAAGATAATAAACAATACATTATCACGCTGACAATGTGTGTTCAATCCATATTTGGAAGACTTGGCCTAATTTGTAGCAAGTGTTTACCAAAACAAATCCTGCCATTGGCCTGACTATAAATAGCTAATTTCTAAGCCAATCAGAAGGCGATACGTCATAATTTATGTGTGCGCGCATGCTCAGACGCGAATTCACGTCTTTCCGGAAGTCGTCTGGAAACTGACAGAAATCTTACAGAAATCTCGAATTTTAGCTAGATTTTACATGTAAAATGCCATCTAAAACATTTTCAAGCTTGAATAAGTTTAAAGGAAAGCGCCGGCGATCCAGAACTGTTCTTCGCGAGGTCAACAGATCGACTGATAAGTTAGAAACGTCGTTTGATGTTATTGTTAGTGGTGACAGCAGTGACCTAGATCTACATGACAAGGTGGTTGATAGTAATAATGGTGATAGTAATTTTCAAGAATCAGCTACTGAGAAGAAGTTGAGTAAATTCCATCATGAAAATTTAGATGAAGAAGACTTGTGTGGATACAGGATTGTTGATGTTTCATTCTTAAAATCTTTAATTTCACAATTGCAGTGTCCAAAATGCAACAATAGTCTTGAGAATTGTGCCTTAGAAGAAGAAAACAACAGAGGTCTGTCTTCTAAATTTGATGTGATTTGTTCTGCTTGCCAGGTTGTTATATCTAGTGCCAGCACCTCCAAACGACTTAAAGATGTGAATGAATCCAATAGGCCTAATACAACAGGATTTGATGTTAACAGAAGGTGTGTTATGGCTATGAAAGAGTTAGGTGTTGGGAAAGCGGATCTGGATAAACTTTCAAAAGTGTTTGATATGCCATCAAGTCTCGGAAAAGAAGCTTTTACAAAACATCTAAAGAAGTTAGAAGCAGCTAGTTCTGAATCAGCTCAAGATCATCTTCAAGAAACTTCTAAAATTATATGTAAAGCGTACACAGAAGTTCATCCAGATTATGAAGACGAGGATATCATTGATATTGATGTAGTTTCTGATGGAACTTGGCAGAAACGAGGATTTTCTTCGAAGTACAACGTAACAGTTATAACAGATTTGCTGACTGGACTTGCTCTTGATTTTGAAGTCTTGACAAACTACTGCCATGTTTGTGCCAAGAACAAGATGGATAAATCTTCGATAGAGTATGGCGAATGGTAAGAAGGTCACAAGAGCAATTGTCAAATCAACCATGTTGGTTCGTCTAAATCCATGGAAACTGAAGCCACCCTTAAGATGTTTAACCGATCAGTTGAAAAGTATGGATTTCGGTACACCCACTTGCTGAATGATGGTGATAGTAGTGTTTTTAGGCGCATCACAGCTCTTAATGACGGAAATGGACCATATGGTAGAGAACATCCCGTCGAAAATGAAGATTGTGTGAACCATATAAGCAAGAGAATGAAGAATGGTCTTGATACAGTCATAACCAAACTTAAAGCCCAGGGTGAACCGATAGATGGAAAGGGTCGACTTACCAAAGAAAGAGTAAAGGCAATTCAAAATTATTATGGAAGAGCCATCAAAGACAATGCTGGAGATTTAGAGGTTATGTACCGGAGTACTTGGGCCATTTACCTTCATCACTTTGATGATGATGAAAATCAGCATCACAGATGCCCATCTGGTCCAGAATCTTGGTGTTGGTACCAAAGACAGCTAGCTAGAGGTATATCAACACCTTCAAGAGGAGAGCACACCGCACCCCTACCACAACGTATTTCACAAGCAATTTTGTCAGTGTTTGAGAGGTTATGTAGCAAAACCCTGCTGTCTGGTTGTATCAGAGGAGCGACACAAAATGCAAATGAGTCATTCAACCAACTGATTTGGAAACAAGCTCCAAAACATCGCTTCACTAGCTACCAGTCTGTTTGTCATGCTGTGAATTTATGCTGTATGGAATTCAACAAAGGTAGTAAATCAGCACTCATAGTAATGGAGAAGGCAGGACTAGTCCCCAGTTGTAATGCTGAAAACTTTTGTTTGAAAAGAGATGCTGAAAGAAAACGCCAGTCACTATTTCAAGGCACAGAGAGATTCAAGAAAATAAGGAAATCTAAAGAATTAGAATTTTTGAAGTCAGATTGAAAGAAACAGTCTAAAGAATGTGCCAGTTACCTACCAGGGGGATTTTGATCATGGGTTTTTTTTTTCTTTTCTATCTTTTTTCTTTGTTTTTTTTTTCTTTTTTTTTTTCTTCTCTTTTTTTTTTTTGCTTTTTTTTTTTTATATAGTTTTTAGATAATAAATCTTATAACATAAACTAGAGTGTTTTCTTACTTGTTATCTTATTCAGAATCCAATACCATGTGTTAGAAACTGGCAATGATAATAGCCATCTTACATGTTAATTATCCTGAATCAATCCTGTTTCTGCATTACCCTACTATGTCAACAAAGACTTCCAAGGTCCTGGGCACATAAATAGATATTTGGAAAGCCTCAACTACCCTACTTTGACAACTTGGTCCTAGACACAGATAATATTATCTAAAAAGCATCTTTATTAACTATGTCAATAAAACGTAGAATGAATCATCTGCCTGTAGTGAAATAGAAAGTTATGCACAACTGCACACTCAAATGCACAAACTTATACACAAATGTACAATCCTCTTCACCTAAAATAACTACAAGACATGCCTTATTTTTTATGAATTAAATTACATTTTCAACAATATGCATAGAAATATGTACCATAAAGCTGTCGGCATAATAAATTGCTTAAAAATAGGAATGCGCCATAATGTGACTTATCTTTGATCTTCAAAAGCCATTATCTCCAATATGAGTTTTTCAACAAATGCCAAACTGGGGAAAGGTTTTTTGAAAAAACTATTACAGATAGCAAACTGAAATTTTGCATGTACCTAAAGTATAAAAATCTTCATACAAATAAGGAGTTTTGAAAAAATAATGCCATTTATTGCTGAGATATGGTTGCTATAGCAACATCACATAATCCTTTTTTTCGTTCTCTCAACTTCTATGAGCCATATCTTTGCTTTTATTTTTCCAATTTCTTTAAAACTCCTTATTTGTATGCAGAAACATTCTGTTTTATGCTTCCAAAAATTTCAAGTCAATAATATGAATACTTTCTGAGAAATATGTTTCCTAGTATATAGCATAAATTTTCCCGCCATTTTTCGTTGCCATGGTAACCATGATACCTATAGATCAAAACACCCCATTTTTTCAAATAGGATCATTGTAGGTATAATACCAATAAAATAATCCAAGATAAGTTCATAAATAAAAAAAATGGTTTTAGGTGCTTACCATCCCCTTAAACGCAAAGAGACTTCACTAATGTAAATAATATAGTACAGTCAAATATTGTACTTCATTTCCGCTTTTAAACAGGAAAACGACTGAATTTCAGATCTACTTCCGGTTGAATAACTTCCGGTGTAATTTATATAGAGCAACGACACAAATATTGATCGGTAGTCAACTTTATTACAAAAAAATGAAGAAGAAAAAATTTGAACCGGAAGCGATATTTTGGTCGCCATTTTGATATGACACACTTTTGTAAAACGAAAAATGGGGCTTCTATGGAGAAGTGGGTGTATATAATTTTGATGTGTATGTATAACTGCAATCGATTGCCAACAAAAACTAGGAAGCCGATTTTTGAATTTCCCTTTTGCTTTTTTGCAATTTCCGGTTGAATGTTTTTATTAGTTTGAATGCTCATATCTCATGACCTTGACCTTTAATGACCTTGACCTTCATTGGGTCAAAGGTCATTTGCTTAGGCTACCAGCTGATACTCTCATATTTGACCTCCGACATCTACTTCCGGTTGTATGGCTGTCCGAAAAAAGCAAAATTCGCAACTTTGGACTGCTCTAACATGTGATTTATTTAATTAACCTAAAGGGTTATTTTTTTTCGGATTCTTAATGTGTTTCTCATGCTCTTTCCAGTGATATATAACAATCGTATTTATAAAACAAACTTGAAATGATATTTCATTTACATCATTCTTAGACCCACTTTGTCTTAGAAGTTCCTGTTGTTTCAGCTTCATAATTTAAAAAAAGGAACAGGTTTTTGAAAATTCAATATTTTCAATTTTTGACCTTGACCTTTAATGACCTTGACCTTTATTGGGTCTAAGATCATTGACCTTGGCTATCAGTTGATGCTTTCATATTTGACCTCTGACGTCTACTTCCGGTTCTACAACTGTCCAAAAACAGCCAAATTCGAAAATTTGGACTGCTCTAGCTCGTAACCTAATTAATTTTGAGGGTTAAATTTGTGGATTCTGAACACAACGAGACATTTTAAATATGAATTAACTTATGACAAAAAAGTTGAGGTGGGCGTGGCACATTAGGGTTAAATTACATTTGTTCAAAACAGGACCTTGCACACAATTACCTCACCCCTTTGGCCAGTTCGTGTGAAAAGGTCAGTTGCTTCAGCTTCGTAGTTCAAAAAAAGGAAGAGGGTTTAAATTTTACATATTTTCAACTTTTGACCGTTACCTTTGATGACCTTGATCTTTGTAGGATCGAAGGTCATTGACCTTGGCTAAAGATTAATACCTTCATATTTGATGTTCACCATCAACTTCCGGTTTTATAATGTTTGTATTTTCAAAGTTTGATGACTCATATCTAGTGTCCTTGACCTTATATGACCTTCCCCTTAACATGGTCAAAGGTCATTGACCTTGGAAATCTAATCATACTTTCATATTTTATGTCTGACTTCTACTTTCGCTTTCACAACCTTCCAAAAAAGAGAAATTTTCAAAAATTTTGACTGCTTTAGCACGTGACCTAAATGGCTAAGAACGTTGATTTTTTCAGATTCTCTAGCAAATTGGCACAAGAGCAAAGTCCCACTCAGTACCATGAGTGGTTCTAGTTTTTCATTGTATTTGATCAATTCCCAATTATACAAAATTTTAGTGATTTTTTTCGCTAATTTGGCAGAATGACCTGTTCCAAAAAAGTAATATTTCAGAGCTGGGCCCACTGGGAAATGGTCTCCTTGGTAACATGTACATCTTGATCGCCGCCATTGTTCTAATCTAAGTTTATGGCTATGTCCGGATGATGTACTCTTAACCGATTGTGGTTACAAATGAGTGAATTTAGAAAAATGGAGGTTAAAGATAACCAAAACCATGCTCGCTGTTCAATTCGTAACAAAACTATAAACCTGGCAAAATGGGACAAGCAGCTCTGAAATCTCACATGAGTAGTGAAAGTCAATAGAAGGACAGATAATGGCAGTTTCTTCATTTGTTGGTGGCGGTGACAATCCCTACCGATCAAAACCTAGGTTACCACCTCTTCAAAGCAGGTCAAGTAGCAATGTGACAAGTTATGTGTCTGCTGGTAATGCTGCCATGAAAGTAGAAATTTTATGGGTTTTAAGGACTAGGCTATAACTACCCATTCTTGTAAGCACCACCAGTACTAGCCTACACATACACACGTAATGGAGACAAGAGAACCAAACTTCCTGATGATTTGCAAATACACACACATCTTCAGGCAAAGAACAGATTAACCCCATTGACAAATATTAACTATCTTTATTGATTTCACAGTTCAGAAGTTAGGTACATGAATATTCTGTCACACTAATATCATTGAAAAGTCCTTGAATTTCAAAGCCCAGAGACCTTAAAAAGTCTTTGAATTTTTGAGGCAAAGTGCTGTATGAACCGTGACTATAGAGACTACAGTTTTTATACGCCCACATGAATATGTGTAATAAATAATAAAACTTGACATCAAATACCATCCTTTAATACACTAATATTTAGCAATTTTGAAACCTCCTGGTTTGAGTTCATTCAATCCATACGGCCATACAGAGTCAAGTCTATGAATCCACAGAGTTTCTGCACTGTCTAATTTGCTTTTGCTTTCATATGGAATTTTCTCAAGAAGTGTGCATTTATAATCATGACCAGGTTGGTTAAAATGGGGGGCAATATGAGGAGCTTTATGAACCTTTTTCAATTTAATGTTGCTCCTATGTTTGTTATGTCTAATATTGAAGGGGGTTATTGTCTGGCCAACATACTGAAATTTACATAATTCACAAGTAAGGCAATATATAACAAAATTACTCTGACAATTTAAAGAGTCTTTGATATAAAATGATTTTGAGTGTCTATTGGTGATTGTGTTAGTTGTGTTCATCTTTTCACAAGTTTTGCACAGGTTTATTACAAGGTACACATCCCACACTTTTAAAAATATTCACATTGTCTACACACTGTTTTAATTTGTTTTCCCTTAATAAATTTCCCAAGGTCCTATTCCTGCGTCCTGCCACAATGATTTTCCTTGTTTTTAATATGTCTGTCATTCTGTAGCTTGTCCTTAAAATATCTGTGTCTTAGGCCATATTGTGTAGATTTGGTCTGTGGGTCATAGGTGTTAGTCCATGGAATAATCTTCATTTTCTTTTCATCTTCTTCTGCTTGGTGTTGGGGAAATAGCAGTTCATGGCGTGATCTTTCCCTTGCTTTGCTAAAGGCAGTTTCTGTGTGGTCTTTATATCCAGAATTCTTCAGATGTTTAGCAAATTGAAATAATCTATTGTTTTCCAATTCACATGAATATGTGGTCGTATATTGTCGTCGCCCCTGTGCATCAGTCTGTCGGTCAACATTTCTTGTGAGCACTATAGAGACTACAGTTTTTATCTGATTTTGATAAAACTTGATGTGATGCTTTAGATTGATAAGATCTCGGTCAAGTTCGAATTTGACATATTTTCGATGAACGGTTTTTGAGATATTGCCCTTGACTTAGAACGCCTTGAAATTTGTTAAAAATTGTTTGTGAGCAGGATTGAAGCTACAGTTTTCATCCGATTCTGATGAAACTGGGTGTGATCATGGGAATTCATAAGATCTCAGACAAGTTCTAACTTTACGGATTTTCGATGAACGATTTTTGAGTTATTGCCTTTGACTTTGTTAAAACGCATCGAAATTTGTTAAAATTTGTTCGTGAGCAGGATTGAAGCTACAGTTTTCAACTGATTCTGATGAAACTTGGTGTGATCATTGGAATTGATAAGATCTTGGACAAGTTCTAACTTGACGCATTTTCGATGAACGGTTTTTGAGTTATTGCCCTTGACTTTGTTAAAACGCGTCGAAATTTGTTAAAAATAGTTCGTGAGCAGGATTGAAGCTACAGTTTTCAACTGATTCTGATGAAACTTGGTGTGATCATTGGAATTGATAAGATCTTGGACAAGTTCTAACTTGACGCATTTTCGATGAACGGTTTTTGAGTTATTGCCCTTGACTTTGTTAAAACGCGTCGAAATTTGTTAAAAATAGTTCGTGAGCAGGATTGAAGCTACAGTTTTCAACCGATTCTGATGAAACTTGGTGTGATCATTGGAATTGATAAGATCTCGAATTCTAACTTGGAAATATTTTTGATGAAGGTTTTTAAGTTATTAACCTTGACTAAGGAAAAACGCGTCAAAATTTGTTTGTGAACACAATAGAGACTATAGTTTTCAACTGATTTTAATAAAATTTGGTGTGATCATTTATATTGTTGAGATCGTGGACAAGTTTGAACTTGATGATTTTTCGATGAACGTTTTTTGAGTATGTGCCCTTGACTAAGGAAAAACGCGTCAATATAACAAAGATAATATAGCAAGTGGTTCTAACAACTGACTAAAACATAACAAATACAAAACAAAGTTTAGACTCTTCAATTGTGATAGGTAACCTTTCCTGTTTGCTCTTTCGTCAGATTTGAAGGATGGGTCATATATAATATTTTCTACATGGACAACTACAACATGATAAGATTTAAGAAGAGTATTGCAAGCGGTGCGTTTGTGTTGCAGCCAGCACGTAACTGATGATCTCTCTTATTTTGACACATTTTTATGCATTATCTATTAATTCTCTCAGTTTCTTTGGAGTGATTTGGTAAAGTTAGTGAGAGATCTTAAAAGTAACTTGACATCACTAAACTTCATATCTGCAAATGCATCTTTTGATGCTAGTTCTAAACGATGGTTCAAGCAATGACATGAAACCAACCAACTAAATTTGTCTCTTATAATTGTAGACACACTATTTTTTACTCCTAAATTCACATTTGCACAATTGGCCATAAAACCACTCAACTTTGATTCAAAATTGTTTATACCAAGTTCAGAAAATGCATCAAGAAGACACTTGGTTATCCCATCAGCTTTAGTATTCTTCACATATTTCAGTTTAAAAGACTTTGTCTGCACCTGACCGTCTGGCATGACTAACATGACATAGATAACCTCATTTTCAATAGTACTGACATCTGTTGCACCATCAATTAAAAATGAAATAAATTCAGCTTTCTCTATGCTTTCAACTGTTTCTGTTTTCAGTTGCTCTCCAATCTGTCTTGTGAATTCTTTGCACTGTATTTCATTAATATAGGTATGTCCTAATTCAACACCGTGTCTTTCTCCATTTCAACGAACACCGGATATTTACAAAAACTATCTCTGCACGCCAGAGTATAAGCAATGTCAAATAGTTTTTTCAGTCTCTTTTTTTTTTGTACACCCCATCAAACATCTGAACTAAAGGGAATTTGCTCTGCAATACAGAAGAATCTTCAGGTTCTATTTTAGCAAGGTTCTTGTTATACAACTCGTACTTTTAACATGTTGTTCTGTCACGAGGTGTTTACGCATGGCATCTGACTTCAGTCCACTACCGCTAATACCAGACATAAAGGAAGGACTGAAATTCCGAAAAATTTTAATCTTGGATTCGTATTTTGTACGTGACTGATATTACACGATAATAATTGTTTTCATCTGTATTGCAATCCAGCCATATGTTTCGAGGATCATACTTTCGACACCATTCTTTCACAGTGGCTAGATCTTATTTATGTCGATTATTGTTCTTATGATTATGACTCGATGATTTAGAATTGAAATTAGATTAATTTTATATTATTATTTATGAACTATTTTGCTACAATAATAGTTTCATAATGTTAGACAGAAATGAAATACAGACGATCAATTAATTTAAAACGCTGGTTCATAAATTGTAGAGTGTTTACGAGTAATTGTGGACGGACCGACTAGCTCTCTATCGTGTCCACAAAGAATTCAAGAACAAGGGCAACAACTCATAGTAAATATTTTTCAATTTGTCTGATTTTCAATAGGGTTGTAGGAACCTCTTTTGTAATAACGACCAGTTTTGTAGTAGCTCACCACTTTTGTAATAAAATCAACCGCTTTTGTAATACTTACCAGTTTTGTAATAACATGCGCCCATTTTTGTAATAAAATTAGGTCACCACTTTTGTAATAAGCTCGCCAGCTTTTGTAATATTATCAAGGGTCACCACTTTTGTAGTAAAGCTTCAAAAGTGGTCTGACTTCATGTCAGCATTTAAATTGGATAAGATTGGAGGAAACAAAATCTAGGACACACTATTTCCACTACTAGAAAACACTAGTAGAATAGTGTGTCCTAGACAAAATTGGGTGGAAGCATACATGTGTAATCTACCGATGTTGTCGGGTTTCTACCGCTTGTGCATGTTGTCTACCGCTCTACCTGCGGGATACCCGATTCTACCGATTTTTGGTTTTTTTCCTGATCCAATTTTCACGGGACCTACCATTTTCAATGTTCAAATTCTCTACCATAAATCAACAAAATATCTATCATCACTTGTATCTTAATTGCCAGTAACACGCGTTAATCTCATCACGTAATAATATTATCATTGCCTGATTAATTAATCCCCCAATTAAGATGGTAATTTGATCTATTTTCGCCCAATAATGTGTATTTTAAGCCCACATGACACATTTTTTATAACAACATCGCTTTTATAATAAATTTTACGGTAGCCCTACTTTTACTAAAAAACGAAATCTTGAAGTCTTCTCAGTATTTTATACTGTCAGTGTCAATCTGCAAGGTCTATAATAGGCCTATATAACATAGACGTCGTTTCAGAATCATTTTTCATTATCGGTAGATTATCATGCGCGACTGGATGTCTAATTCTTATGTAAACTCAAACTTTGTTTCATAAAATCGTTTTGAAATTTTACTGTAGCCTGTAAACATTCATTATATTGCCTGCATAACAGGCTTACTTATTACAAGTCTTTCCATTCTGAAGAACGTCAAAATGGAAGCGAAAAATTCAGTTCAATACTTCGTGAGAGTGTTGCAGGAAAATTATTTAATGATAGGAATGGAGATATTCTATATGTCATGAATTACACCTTTGGAAAAAATAACATTGCCAGTACATATTATTTACTAAATATTGCTTTCAGAACATACTGATTTCTAATATGGTACATGTAGGCCTACCGGTACCATTTAATTTAGAGGGCTGGGATCATGCTTGCTTTTTTGTTTTCAAACATCATTTCACCTTGACATTATTTTTGATTCAATCAATACTGAAGAATATAATATCAAATTTTTTTGGGCCCCTAAATTTAAAATATCAGGCACTATTTCTAGAATTATCCATAATTATAGATTGTTAATTTTAACTGTGTCATGTAGGCCTATGATCAATTTATTTAATTTACAAGGCTTAAAGCTTATTTAAAAAAAATAAAGAAAAAAACAATCAATTTGGAGTTTTAAATCACGAATTTACGCGCTTTGGAAAAATCACCCGACTTTTCACCTTATCTCCAGATTTTTCAAGGCAAATCTCCAGATTTTTTTTCCGGACCTGTACACATGTATGGGTGGAAGGGATTATAAAAACTGATGCCCCTTCTTCCACCCACTGATACAACTATACTATACGGAGTATATGATCACAAAAAACTAAATACAGTGGTGTAACCTATTTTCGTGGATATAAGGATTCAACACCGAATTTCGTCAAAGTTAAAAAAACGAAAAAAGTTTTTTATGTCTAAGATGTTTACTCAGATATTCTACAAAATAATTAAAATTGGTTTATTTCGATTTTCTTTATGAATCCTTCACTTTGACCCATATTTCATGAGCAACCAACTCGGCAACGGCGGCAGAATGCGTCACCTATTTTCGTGTACAATGTATGATACATGAATAAGTCGAGAAAAACACGTTGTATGGATACCGAGTGGTATAATTAACTTCTCTTAGTATTTATCTTTAATATCAATTCATTATAACTAGTGACAATTCCTTCAAAGAACCATGATCTTAAAAAAAAATAGTGACTGACAAAATAAGATACGTAGCGTGATTTATTGCTAAAAGTCACTGAAACAACATAAGAATATGGTCCACTTTGTGTTCCATAGAAATTTTCTGCCGACACGGAATCTGCTAGTTGATCACGTGACTTCATTCGTTGGACTACATTCTAGCAGACGACACTTAGAATTCCGATTACAGCGTGGGATTATAAGGAAATTCGGCCGATAAAAAATTGAAACGTTTGGTAATAACTGAAATCCGCCATTTTGTATTTGTCAAACTATACATTCATACATTTTACCTTGCTTGAAACTACTGAATTCATTCTACTAGCTGATATTGTACAGAAAACCCATGTTTAATCGAAACAAACTAATGCAGAGGTCGCGCAAGGTCGCTCATGTAAATTATTAATCGTTTCCGGAAATCCACGAATAATAGGTTTCCACGAAATTAGGTTACTTGACTGTATATTAATATATGGAACATAAAACTTTATTATTTCTAAAAATAACGTACACATCTTACAAGCCCCTTTTCGGTGTTTAACGAAATAATACACATGATAATGATGTATACTAAAATATAGAGCATATTGGAGGTGAAAAGAAAATATCTTGTACCATCCGAAACAACCTGGAATGATGACTAGCGTTAGCCAATGTTGGACGCCGCCAACGATGGATATAGTTTGAATGCTGCAGATGTTGGATGGATTGAAGTTGGATGCTGCTGATGATGGATTGGGCTCGACACTGATGATGGGTATTAGATGCCGTCGATGTTGGATGATGGCACGGACGTCTATAATAACCTTATAGATTATTATAGATGTCCGTGGATTTTGGATGCCGCCGATGATGGATGTTGGTTGCCGCTGATGTTGGATGGTGAATCTTGGAAGCCGCCGATGATGGATCGATGCTGCTAATCTCGGATGATGGATTCCGTTGATGATGGATGTTAGATGTCGCCGATGTTGGATTCTACTGATGATGCACGTTGGATAGGTTGACTGTCATTGAGGCACAGATTTTTTAAGCACACCTCATTTAGACACAGTACTTTAGGCAAACATCTTTTAGGCACACAGTCAGTTAGACACATGTCAGATAGGCACAGCATTATTTAGGCACATATTCAATTAGGCACACTCATATTCGGCACACTGTCATTTCGGCACAGTGATTTAGGCACACCTTCAATTAGGCACATATTCAATTAGGCACACCTTCAATTAGGCACAAATTCAATTAGGCACACCTTCAATTAGGCACACATTCATTTAGGCACACCTTCAATTAGGCACACATTCATTTAGGGACCTGACCAAGAAACGATCAAAGAAAACGTGAAACGACCTGGAACTGAGCAGGAAAACCAGGACCATCAAACTATTTTGAAATGCCGAAAGGTCTGGTACATTGGCGGCTGCAGATGTTTGGATTTGGGGGGTTGAGGCACTGCCAAAGGTTTTTTTAGGACAATGAAGTGAGTGTCAAAGGCACCAAACCATTCTAAAGGGATATGGTAGCCTCCTCCCACTTGGAAAATCATTCACTTCATGCAATTTGAATATGTGAAAGTGATACCAGACCTATCTCTTGCTTTCTCTCACAATATATGAAATGACCTCGCCTTTCAAGCCAGATAGCCAGGTGTGCCTAAATGAAATTGTGCTGAATATAAGTGTGCCTAATTGAAGGTGTGCCTAATTGAATATGTGCCTAATTGAAGGTGTGCCTAATTGAATATGTGCCTAAATCACATTGTGCCGAATATAGGTGTGCCTAAATGAATATGTGCCTAAATAGAAAGTGCCTAAATGAATATGTGCTTCATTGAAGGTGTGCCTAAATCACTGTGCCTAAATGACAGTGTGCCAAATATGAGTGTGTCTAATTGAATATGTACCTAATAGAAGATGTGCCTAAATCAATATGCCTAAATAACGCTGTGTCTAAAATTTAATGGCATGTGCTTATCTGACCGTGTGCCCAAAGTACTGTGTCTAATTGAGGTGTGCTTAAAAAATCTGTGCCTAAATGACTGTATACCCATTGGATGCTGCTCATTCCTAATTTTAAGGCTGACAGGAAGCCTGACCATTCTTGTAATAAACTACTATCGGATACCCACTTTTGTAATAAACTTGGCTGTTACAAAAGTGGGGAAGCTTTACTACAAAAGTGGCGACTCTTGATAGTATTACAAAAGCTTGCGAGCTTATTACAAAAGTGGTGACCTAATTTTATTACAAAAATGGGCGCATGTTATTACAAAACTGGTAAGTATTACAAAAGCGGTTGATTTTATTACAAAAGTGGTGAGCTATTACAAAACTGGTCGTTATTACAAAAGTGGTTCCTACAACCCTATTGAAAATCAGACAAATCGAAAAATATTTACTATGTGTTGTTGCCCTTGTTCTTGAATTGTTTGTGGACACGATAGGGAGCTGGTCGGTCCGTCCACAATTACTCATAAACACTCTACAATTTATGAACCAGCGTTTTAAATTAATTGATCGTCTGTATTTCATTTCTGTCTAACATTATGAAACTATTATTGTAGCAAAATAGTTCATAAATAATAATCTAGTTCATAAATAATAATAATTTAGATTATTATTTATGAACTATTTTGCTACAATCATAGTTTCATTGTTTGTTGACACAATAGAGAGCTGGTTTCTTGATGGATATTGACGAAACTTGGTGTGAGTGTTTGTAATCACCCAAGGATGAACCCTATTGAAAATCAGAATCATGATTAAAAAATTAAATCTGTGCCTTATCCGACTAGAAACTGATGTTTGTTTATGTTATTTCATTTACATGATTTGTTTATCAATATGTGTTACAAAACAGTGGCGAAATGGGGGGCGTATATTGTCGTCACCCATGTCCATCGGTCCGTCCACAATTACTCGTAAACACTCTACAAGGAAAAATTCTTGATTGTTTTTGACGAAACTTGGTATGGTTGTTTGTAATCACCCAAGGATGAACCCTATTAAAAATCAGAAAAATATTTAAAATGAGTTATTGCCCTTGTTCTTAAAACGCTCGTAAACACTCTAGAAGGACAGATTTAGATGAAATTTGGTGTGAGTGTTTGTTATCACCCAAGAATGAACCCTATTTAAAATCAAAAAGATCAAAAAATAATTAGTATGAGTTTTTGCCCTTGTTCTTTTAGCTTGTAAACACTCTAGAAGGTGCAATTCATGACGGATTTTGATGAAACTTGGTATGAGTGTTCGTTATCTCCAAAGGATAAACCCTATCGAAAATCAGAAAAATTCAAAAATATTTAGTATGAGTTATTGCCCTTGTTCTTGAAAACGCATTCAATTTTAGCTTGTAAACACTCTAGAAGGCACAATTCATGACGGATTTTGACAAAACTTGGCAGTAGTGTTTGTACTCACCCAAGGATAAACCCTATCGAAAATTAGAAAAATTGAAGAATTTTTGGTATGAGTTATTGCCCTTGTTCTTGAAAACGCGTTCAATTTTTAGTTCGTACACACTTTAGAAGGCACAATTCTTGACGGATTTTGACGAAACTTGGCATGATTGTTGGTTATCACCCATGGATAAACCGTATTGAAAAACAGAACAATTGAAAAATATTTAGTATGAGTTATTGCCCTTGTTCTTGAAAACGCATAAAAATTTCAGCTTGTAAACACTCTAGAAGGGACAATTCTTGACGGATTTTGAAGAAACTTGGCATGAGTGTTTGTTATCACCCAAGGATAAACCCTATAGAAAATCAGAAAAATCGAAAAATATTTATTGCCCTTGCCATTGAAAACGCGTTTAATTTTTAGCATGTAATCACTTTGATGAAACTTGGTGTGAATCGTATTCACCCAAGGATGAACCTTATTGAAAATCAGAAGAATTGAAAAATATTTAGTATGAGTTATTGCCCTTGTTCTTGAAACCGCATGATTCTTTCGACAAAACTTGGTTTTATTATTCAGTCTTGAAGTTTGAATATTTGCCTTTTAGAGTTTTCACGAGTTAAAGATCGAACACGTTTTCAAGAACTAGGGCAATAACTCATACTCAATATTATTCAGTGTTGTGCTACAGAGTTCAAAGGAAGTGTATGACTGAAGGTTGAATATTTCATACTGGTGATTGTTACTGTACTGCTAAATATTTATGTTCAAAATCAAAGCTGCCAGTGGGCGTATATTACCTTGCCTGGCAAGTTCTTGATGAAACTTGGTAATATTATTCAGTATCGCCTCAATAAGGTCAAAAAAAGTGTATGGCTGAAGGTTGAATATTTCATACTAGTAATTGTTACTGTACTGCCAAATATTTTTATTTAAAATCAAAGCTGCCAGTGGGCATATATTACCTTGCCTGGCAAGCTATCTTATATATTTTAACTGCAGCTGCTATGTTTCATTTGAATTTTATAAAAATGTTTGTATATGTCTTTTCTTTTTCAGTCATTGGAAATGGCAAATATGGCTTTAGAGGAAGCTAAGTTAGCAACTAAACCAGAATCAGTTGTATAGTAGTACTTTTAAATCTTGTAAATTTCATCGTCTTTGTAAATTAACTCTCATTTAGTAACATTAAGTCATTTAGTTACATTAAGTCATTTAGTTATCTAATTATTTGATTAATTAGCAGATAGAACTCAATTTCAGCCACAAATATCACCTTTGAGTATGAAAATTGATTTGTCTACAATTAAATAAAACTTATGGACAAAAGTTACAAATCTTATTATAAGATTCTCCTTTGAATTCTGATAACAATATAGAATGGAAATTTATTGTATCATATGCGTCCATTATAGGCATCATACAATATATACCAATTTGCAAGAAATTACAAAAGGTTGTAATTGCAATATTGTAGGTGTGCTATTTTCAATTGATTGGACTTTTCACTTTCATTCTGAAAAGATATTTTGATAGCTGAAATTGATCCCTTTCAGCTGAAAGTAAATTTTTCAGAGGACTTCATATTGTTATTAACATACTTTAAATATTATATCTATTGTTATTCTTTTTTTTAACAAGAACGACATTCCTATTTGATGGCATTTCATCTTATTCAGTTAGTGCAATATTTCAGACCTATATTGAAGGTACATAAATCATGTAAATTAATTTAGTGAGAGAATTTAGTTTACATATATAGATAAATATTGAAACAAAGCCTGGAACTTTCTATATTGCTCTACCATTGATGTCTTGAGTGCTATTTTAACAGTGAAATATTTTATTATTATTATATATATTATATTCAAAGTCTTTGATTGTATATAATCTCAACACAAGTTTCCAAACATTTCAACCATTTTCATTGGAATTAAATATTAACAACATTAAAACAACCATTATGTCACCTGGATACATTACATTACATTACATTAATACATTTTACAGTTGTATGTGAGCATTGTGTATGCAATAACCTGTATGAAACTTATATATGTAGGACAATCAGGCAGTACCATGTATCATAGGATGTTATTGAACTTTTCAAAAATAAGAACAAATAAAAAAGATGATCTAGTAGAAAACCACTTCATGCAACAAAATTATTCGGCTGAAAATCTAACTGTCACTGCATTAGAAAGAGTTTACTTACCGTAAACTAAAGAAGCCGTTTGGATTAAGAAATTAAAAACTTTATGGACAGACTTAACACTCTGTATGTCCTGATGTAAGAAAAGTATGAAGACGGAAAATGTGTGGCAAATGGACATCATAGAAGATTTTGTAGGCTACATAATTGTTGTTTTAATGTTGTAATTTCATTCTAATAAAGGAAGTTGTAATGAGTTTTTATTATAGGTATATATATTAGTACACTGTAATTGCATTGACCAAGTTTAAGAATTTGAATTTAATGTTCATTTTAGAATAGAAAACCTTAAAGGATTTTCTATCAAAAACAAACACGAAGAGCATTTGATTTTAAAAAGATACATGTATTATACAGTTTAATGTACATAAACTATTCCTGTAAAGGTATTCTTCCTCTTAATATAAACACCTTTATAACTTGGCCAATAAGATTATACATATTAAGTAGACTTACTAGGTGTCATAATCAAAATTTATGTATAATTCTATAAATCTATAAACTCCAAGTAATTAATTCTCCATAAAACTACCAAAAAAAAAACTCTACTAACTGTACAAAATGTTTAAAATTTTGTTTGTGTAGTAAAGACACCAGATAAATCCACTGATGCATTTTATGCTCTTATCATCCATATTCATACATATTAGATAAATATTTATATTGCATAATATGATTGTTATCTTTTCATGTTTAGTGGTTTTTTTGTGGATTTATCAGATGGATAAATTTTTTAAAGATGAATTCTATTGTATAGTTTTGACACTGGACAAGTCCAAAGATGATTACTTTTATGGGCCAAGTTTCAACATCAAAATTTCATGTTCATTCTAAGAGGTAGAAATCCTTTAAGCTAAGATAATTATTTTGTTTGTGCTTTAATTCATGTGTAATTTGCAATTATGACATATCGTAAATAGAGAGGTTAAAAAGCAACAAAGCTGATGCGTGTTTAACTATCTGAGCCACAAAACAAACATTCAAATGAAGACGGTTTATACCAACCGTTGATTTTCTATGAACTAACAAGTCAAAAAGACTAACTACATTAAACACATAAAATTTAAAAAAAATTTAAGTGCCAATTTATTGCAGCTAGTGTTCTTCTATGACAATAATTATAAAAAACTGCAAAAAAAGTGCTTGTATTGTAAACCTTGTTTAGATCATGGCTAATTAATTTTAAACAATCCCTCAGTGACAATACCTATGCTCTCATAAATGCTCATTTCAGCTGGTTGAGGCAGCAATATTTTACTCAAGATTTGCATCTACAACATAAATCAGCCACTAAAACCATTTGCTATCCCCTGTACAGCCTGCTTGATGACCAGCAACAATAAATTGTAGTTTTGTTAATAAGCCTACAATCTTTTTAATAGTTATAGAAATCAATTGTATTTGTTACTGATAAACCTTATCTTTAATAATAAGTGTATACCTGATAGCAGGGATTTCACCTCATCTTAAAAAACATGGTCTATTTGTCTCCGCTCCGAAGTATTGACAGGTAGACATTATTGGATTTAGTCTACAGTTGAGATAACCACTGGTGCAGTTTTCAACAAATCTTTATCAAACTTGGCAAGTGTATGTACAAAGGTAAAAAATATGTTTAAATTGGATTGTGATCTAAATAGAGACTGCACTTTTGATTGAGTTTGCTTTGCATGACTGAGTATATTATTTTTGTCTAAAGAGGCTTGTGAAAGTTAAGGAGATTACATATTTGGTGAGATCTCAGACGAGTCCTAATTTCATGCGTCGTCGATGAATGAAAAGTTGTTTTATCTGTGAGATATCATTTGCGTTTGATTCTTCAATGTTATTTTCTACAAAACTTGCATGTGTATTGTGATGAGGTTTAAGATGACTTTTATTCTCAGGATATCAAGAGAGGGCCTTTTAAAAAATTGAAGGTTTTTGAGACTACAGTTTGATTAGATATTCTTTTAATGAAATTGAAATGGTTATGCGTATTGATGATGATTCGAATGAGTTCCATTTTTATGACATGTAGGTATTCACGATATTCAATGAATGTTTTCGATCTTTTTTTGTATAACTTGCTTTGTCTATGCATCTTTATTATCATGCTTGTCAAGTTGATGATATAGAAATTATATTATATAATGAAACACTGGTTTATGAAAATATCAATAAAATGTAAAATGAAACAATAGTAGAGTGAAAAATGCGCCATTTATAATTTTTGAACTAAAAGGACAATTTCATTATTCCTGACCCTAAAATGAATGAATAAACTGAGTACTTACGATTGGAACTGCAAAACAAAACTTTGAACTTTCCACATGAAGTATATCAATCAGTAAGTATTTTACAATGTAAAGGGTTATCGGGTGTCTAGAAGAGTAAGCATACCCTGTCTGGTGGAATACATCGATTGCATGTAAGATTCTACATCACATTTGATAAATGTCTGTTCAAAAACATGGTCATTAGGCCCAACAATAAGGTTTGCAAGTGGCTCAATAAGTGATATTATTTGTCCTCGAAACTATTTCAGATTAATGAAATAATTTAGTAATTAGCTTAAATTTTAGCCTAGTATCTTTAATACCTGACATGTTGATATGGGACTTTTCATCAAAGCTTACGGATAAGTGAATCCTGGACTACCTGTCACAATTCAGTGAAATCCATGTTGACTGATGAATGGAAGCCTTTTTTAACAAAACTTAAAGCCTATATTTGTGACCTGAAATATTGCTATGATTATTACCATGGCAGTTGAATATACAATTCATTAGTTTTTTTTATTTCATCATCTCAAACCTAATTCCATAATAATTAAAATAATAATAATACCTCTTATCTATTGCATTTTTTGGGCAGAAGGCTCTATAGTCCCTTTTTGTTTAAATTTGAATGTGAATGTATTTATATGTAGATAATGAATATTTGCTCAGTGTTTTAGGATAATTAATGTGTTCAAGTAATCTCAGTCGTGTATTTTACTTTTATAATCAAAGTCAATTATTTCAATTTCACAATTGTTTTTTTTTTATTGCTTTTGTCCAATTTTATGCTCATGTAGACATATTTTGTTCTTTTTATCATCTTTCGTAATATTGAATAAATTCAACATCAAAATCCAGATCAAACACTTTTAGTATAAAAGTACTGTACACACTGACAACATTTTCGGTACCATGTTGGGACATAATGTTTAAAATGTTGTTAGTGTGTATAGTTCGGAAAGATACGGCAATAGGTTACCCAATTGTTACCGATATAATACACAGCCAAGTAACCTAATTTCGTGCTAACCTATTTTTCGTGCATCCGGAAATGATTAATAATTTACATGTGCCACCTCACATGACCCCCACATTTGCTCGTTTTGATAAACATGGGTTATCTCTACAATATCAGATAGTAGAATGAATCCAGTAGTTTCAAGCAAGGTAAGATGTATAAATGTATACTTTGACAAATATAAAATGGCGGATTTCATTTATTACCAAACGTCACAATTTTTTATCGACCGAATCTCCTTATAATCCCAAGCTGTAATCGGAATTCCAAGTGTCCTCAGAGAAGTTAATTATACCAATGGGTATCCATACAACGTGTTTTTATAGATCAAACATTGTACACGAAAATAGGTGATGTTTTTTGCCGCCGTTGTCGAGTTGGTTCCTCATGAAATATGGCTCAAGGTGAGGGATTCATAAAGAAAATTGAAACAAACCAATTTTAATTATTTTTATACGCCCACATGAATATGTGGTCGTATATTGTCGTCGCCCCTGTCCATCAGTACGTCCGTCCGTCAACATTTCTTGTGAGCACTATAGAGACTACAGTTTTTATCTGATTTTGATAAAACTTGGTGTGATGCTTTAGATTGATAAGATCTCGGTCAAGTTCGAATTTGACATATTTTCGATGAACGGTTTTTGAGATATTGCCCTTGACTTAGAACGCCTTGAAATTTGTTAAAAATTGTTCGTGAGCAGGATTGAAGCTACAGTTTTCAACCGATTCTGATGAAACTTGGTGTAATCATTGGAATTGATAAGATCTTGGACAAGTTCTAACTTGAGGCATTTTCGATGAACGGTTTTTGAGTTATTGCCCTTGACTTTGTCAAAACGTGTCGAAATTTGTTAAAAATAGTTCGTGAGCAGGATTGAAGCTACAGTTTTCAACCGATTCTGATGAAACTTGGTGTTAGGGTGTATTGAGACGAGTCTCAATGGTGATCATTGGAATTGATAAGATCTCGGACAAGTTCTAATTTGACGCATTTTCAATGAACGGTTTTTGAGTTATTGCCCTTGACTTTGTAAAAACGCGTCAATATTTGTTAAAAATAGTTCTTGCGCAGGATTGAAGCTACAGTTTTCAACCGATTCTGACGAAACTTGGTGTGATCATTGGAATTGATAAGATCTCGGACAAGTTCTAACTTGACGCATTTCTGATGAACGGTTTTTGAGTTATTGCCCCTGACTTTGTTAAAACGTGTTGAAATTTGTTAAAAATAGTTTGTGAGCAGGATTGACGCTACAGTTTTCAACCGATTCTGATGAAACTTGGTGTGATCATTGAAATTGATAAGATCTCGGACAAGTTCTAATTTGACGCATTTTCAATGAACGGTTTTTGAGTTATTGCCCTTGACTTTGTAAAAACGCGTCAATATTTGTTAAAAATAGTTCTTGCGCAGGATTGAAGCTACAGTTTTCAACCGATTCTGATGAAACTTGGTGTGATCATTGGAATTGATAAGATCTCGGACAAGTTCTAACTTGACACATTTTTGATGAACGGTTTTCGAGTTATTGCCCTTGACTTTGTAAAAACGCGTCAAAATTTGTTCGTGAGCACAATAGAAGCTACAGTTTTCAACCGATTCTGATGAAACTTGGTGTCATCATTGAAATTGATAAGATCTCGGACAAGTTCTAACTTGACGCATTTTCGATGAAATGTTTTTGAGTTAATGCCATTAACTTACGAAAAATGCGTCAAAATTTGTATGTGAGCACAATAGAAGCTACAGTTTTCAACCAATTCTGATGAAACTTGGTGTGATCATTGGAATTGATAAGATCTCGGACAAGTTCCAAAGAGAGATATTTTTGATGAACATTTTTTAAGTTATTGCCCTTGACTTTGTAAACACGCGTCAAAAGTTGTTTTTTGCCCTTGATTAGAGCTGTGTGATTTAATTGTTTGTTGTATTTGGGTTATTGATATTGATTTTTAAAAATTTTGTGGAATTATTCAGCATAAATAATTTCTTCAATATGAGAAAATTCGTACTTTAGTCACTAAAGACTGTTTTATTATTTCTGACAGCTGCCAGTGGGCGTATGTTACCTTGCAACGCAAGCTATCTTGTAGAATATCTGAGGAAACATCTAAGACATGAAAAAATAATTTCTGTTTTTTTTTTTAACTTTGACGAAATTCTGTGTTGAATCGTTATATGCACGAAAATAGGTTGCACACCCTCAACCTAATCATAAGAAATGCCACAAATGAAACTTATGTATTTAAAACTGTTGCAAACCCCACCCCTTTCATGCTTTCGGCGCCTACGGGGTTCTCAGCTGTTACGCTCTTGCATCGCTTCGCGACGCTCGCTTATCGCACCTCTGGTGCTCACATAATATACATTTAAATAGCCACCTACTTTTAAAACGGTTGCAAACCCTCAACCTAACCCTAAGAAATGTCACAAATGGAACTTATGTATTTAAAACAGTTGCAAACCCCCAACCTAACCCTGCCACAAATGGAACTTATGAAATTAAAACTGTTGCAAACCCCACCCCCTTCATGCTTCCGGCTACTACGGCGTCTCCATCTGTTACGCTCTTGCATCGCTTTAAAACTGTTGCAAACCCCACGCCTTCAAGCTTCTGGTGCTTACGGCGTCTCTCCAGCTGTTACGCTCTTGTATCGCTTTGCAACGCTCGCTTATCTCACCTACATTCAGATAGCCACCAACTTTTAAAACTGTTGCAAACCCTCAACCTAACCCTAAGAAATGTCACAAATGGAACTCAAATGGTATTTAAAACTGTTGCAAACCCCACCCCCTTCATGCTTCCGGCAACTTCAGCTGTTACGCTCTCGCGGTGCTCTCATAACCATTCCTCGACACTTAAAAAGGATAATATTTCGAAAACCGGTTCGTGTTAATTGCGTAAGTTTTTGTTTTACTTGTTATAATTTTTTACGTCATTGTTAGCGTTATTTATCACCTAAATATATATTTTTGAATTTTTATACGCCCACATGAATATGTGGTCGTATACTGTCGTCGCCCCTGTCCGACGGTCCGTCCGTCAACATTTCTTGTGAGCACTATAGAGACTAGTTTTTATCTGATTTTGATAAAACTTGGTGTGATGCTTTAGATTGATAAGATCTCGGTCAAGTTCGAATTTGACATATTTTCGATGAAAGGTTTTTGAGATATTACCCTTGACTTAGAACGCCTTGAAATTTGTTAAAAATTGTTCGTGAGCAGGATTGAAGCTACAGTTTTCATCCGATTCTGATGAAACTTGGTGTGATCATTGGAATTCATAAGATCTCTGACAAGTTCTAACTTGACACATTTTCGATGAACGGTTTTTGAGTTATTGCCCTTGACTTTGTTAAAATGCGTCGAAATTTGTTAAAAATAGTTTGTGAGCAGGATTGACGCTACAGTTTTCAACCGATTCTGATGAAACTTGTTGTGATCATTGGAATTGATAAGATCTCGGACAAGTTCTAACTTGATGCATTTTTGATGAACGGTTTTCGAGTTATTGCCCTTGACTTTGTAAAAACGCGTCAAAATTTGTTCGTGAGCACAATAGAAGCTACAGTTTCCAACCGATTCTGATGAAACTTGGTGTCATC
>NW_008710370.1:2790683-2798696 GCF_000327385.1 Lottia gigantea
TTCAATTAATGCTCCACACACTGTGGGTGAGAATAAAATTATCACCAGTGAGACTTCTCCAAAATTGTAAATGATTTTTGAGCTGACCTGCCAAGAAGCCATCTTTCAACAAAAGTAATTGGGAGACAATTGAATGAGAGAACAAATCCCAGTCATCACAAGAAATAATATCACATACCACATCATTTAATTTTTGCTTTTCTTGTCGTGGGTTTTGGATGATGACCACTTGCTGGTTTGGTTGGATCCCGCTCCTCTGCAGGGGGCTCTTTTCCCTGAAAAAGACTTGCCCTTGTAGTTGGAAGAATATCTGGAATTTCCCTTGAAATTGGTATTATCGGAATAACTATTCCCAGAAGGGCTGTAATATGACATTCGTGAGCCCATTTGATTAGTTTCTTTTAGTTCTTTCATTTTCTTTGGTAAATCTTCACCAAAAAGATACTTAGATGCACCAACTTCTGAGTTGTTAGCAGCACTACACAATAGACTTGAAAACCGAAAATTAGAATCTGAGCGCATGGTATCAACGTCTATGCTGATTCAAGTCCTTTAGAGCCTTACCTAACAAGGTTAAGGCATCTAAACTCTTTTTGTAGCACTGGTAACTTCAGTTTGTTTGTCCAGAGGTGCAGATGTTTTGAATTTCATCAAATCATCAGTAAGTGCATAGGAAGATAGCACAATCCTGTCACTCAACCTCTGCAACCTAACCTCAGTGGTTCTAATAGGAAATTTTCTTAATATGCCCCACACTTCTTTGTTTACTCTGGGAGAGTAAATAGCCACATTAATAGGTCTTGGATATTTTTCGATAAATTTAGTCATTGCTGTTTCTGCCTTGGCACTAGCGGCCGGGGCTGGTGCAAAGAGATTATCAATAATTTTAGCTAATTTGGGCAGAACCTCTTTCACAGATTTATCATCAAAGGAATACTCCTCCAACAAATCATTTACAAAATCTTCAGCAATACCCTCTTCATCATTAGATTTCGGGGAAGGGAGGGTTTGATTCTCCCAAATGTACAGGCCTAGGGTGGAGCAGACACTTTATTCAGAAATTAGGATTAGGGGTCTTGATATTGGGTTTTCTTCTGTTCTCATTCTGATCTGAAATTAGAAAAAAATAAGAGAAGTATAGAATCTGTTATGTACTGATTGTTTTTAGTTTACTATGAACAATATTATCATTTAAGTTCTTATTTTTTGAATATGCAACTATCATTTTCTGCTTATAGACATGGGGGAATTTCTTTTGAAGGCTCTTATAGTGGGCATGAACTATCTTGCTTGCTCGATTGCTGGTTGTATTAAACAGGACAACAAAGGGTGCTATGCCTACATTATGATGAATATTTAGTCCTATAGGTCTTGCTGTATTCAATGTCTCAATCCAATGGGCCTCCCTAGATTGACGGAATTTGGTAGTTTCATCTTCGGGCAAGTCAATTTCTATACGCTCAATTGGGATTAGGGTGAGATCGTCTATTGAATGGTCGTCGAGGTTGAAATGATTAGAAACAGGCTTGTCTTTCTTTAATTTGATGTCTGACCTATGAGCATTAAAGCGAGTTCGTAAATTATTCTTAGTTTCTCCTACATATTGTTTGGGGCATTTCTTGCATGAAATTAAATATATTACATTCGAATGTTCACATGTTAGATGTTCCTGGATCGGGTACCTTTTATTCATACAGTTGCTTACAAAATAATGAGTTTCTGATATAAAGGGACATGTTTTGCATCTACTGGACAAACATGGAGCACTTCTTAAACCTGGAGGTACTTCGGCATAAAGTCTGTTTTTAGCTGCTATCTGTGCTAAGGTGGAATTTTTTATGTTTCGTAAAAATCGTTTAGAGTACCCACGCTCTTTCAGTTTTGAGAAAACAATCGTACAGGCTTGGTTGAAATCAGAAGATCTTGTACAAATTCGATGAAATCGTAAAACTTGTGACTTAATTATACCAGAAAAGGTATGTTTTGGGTGAAAGGAGCTCTTGTGCAAGAGTTGATGAGTATCAGTTTCTTTGAAATACACTTTAATATCCAGTTTATTTGTTTCTGCTATGGAATCTCCCTTAAAGACTGTGGTATCGAGAAAGTCTATGCTTTTGTCACTCACGTTTGCGGTTAGTTTGATAGAAGGATGGTGGTTGTTGAGAATTTCAAAGAATTCCCAAAACTGTTCGATAGAATAAGTCCAAACCATAAAAATGTCATCCAAAAAGCGTCCGTAAAAAAGTGGGTCAAATGGACAGAGGGGCAACACCTCACGTTCCCACTCTGCCATGAAAAGGTTTGCGTACGAAGGGGCGAATCGTTTGCCCATTGCTGTCCCTGAAAGTTCCCCGTCTTACATTTCATGGGCAGCGCCATGTTTGTTGTGATGATCAGCAGCAATTTTCCTTTTCCTGTCGCTTACATCATGTACAGTAGAGCTAATAACCTCCGTAAATAAATTCTTTATTTCAGATTTGAATTTAATCAACTCGCTTTTGAGGTAACAAAGCAGATATCATTCTTGCTATTGAGAATATCTTCCGGATCTGTACCAAATCCACCAATAGCAAACCCCACTTCAGCTAAGGTCATAATCTAAATCCAAAAAAGATTTGAAAAGTGAAGGCAGTAAATATTACATTATTAAATTCTAAAATCAGATTCTATGAGGGTAATTATTATAGACAATGGAAATCAATCTACCATAGAATTTGAATTAGATTTCCATATTCCCTATGAACAAATGATCGTGTTTGACTCACCGAATTTTGGATGGCCTTTATTTCCTGTGAGATAACCTCACTACGTGATCTTCCTTTCAGAAGAGTACAACGAAGTTCTTTAGACTCAGTCTGAAACTTTTTGACAGAGGCTGGGTCTAAAGACTTCCATTGTTCCCCTAATTTTTTCAGATAGTCTCCGCCATCCATATCACCTTAAATTATAAAATCATTTATGTAATTTCAGCTCCACTATAAATACTGTCACTTTACTTGTGAAACTTTACACCCAATCCAATTCAGCAACATGCCAATTTTAATAGTTAAAGGGACTGACGCACAATTTGAGGTGTTTATTTGAGTCTTCAGAAGTACTAGAAATGTTTGAAAACCACATAATTCCTTAAAAATTATCTCAAACTAGGAATTACTATTTCCTGATGTCTTTTCTATATGGCAGTGTCCAATAAAAACACGATTGTCTTTTTGACTTTCAAACGGACAAACATGGATTTGAAGGCTCAAATTTTGTTGGCGAGTTGTGAACACTATTACTGATTTGTTTAGCTAAAATATTCCTGTTTCTGAGACTAAAGTATGATTGATCAAAAACTGGTACACCGGTCCCTTTAATATTTTTTTTTAGCACATTCAAAGTGATAGAAGCTTCAAAAATCAAATTTAAAGAAATATAAAATAAATAACACAAATTGCCAGTACCGTATCAGATAACTTACATCAAAATATGTTACATGATCGACAACAACCAAGTCTACCAGAATTAAGACATGAAATAAAAATATTGACAACCTACCTTTTGGTTGACCAGAGGCAAACAGACTGTAAGCTGTGGGCCCCCTTGAATACTTTCTACATTTAGGATACATTTTAGATTTCAGGGAAGGGAGGGTTTGATTCTCCCAAATGTACAGGCCTAGGGTGGAGCAGACACTTTATTAGGAAATTAGGATTAAGGGTCTTGATATTGGGTTTTCTGACAACCTACCTTTTGGTTGACCAGAGGCAAACAGACTGTAAGCTGTGGGCCCCCTTGAATACTTTCTACATTTAGGATACATTTTAGAGTTTCCATTCTGTATCCTGTTTTGCTTAGCCCGTCTGTTTCCTATCCATACCTAAAAATTTGAAACACAGATTGATTTTTAATGTTTTACAGAAAATATTTAACCTTATGAAACAGCATTAAGATTTACCATTAGCATACATATTTTCAAACTTAAAACTTATATTTTCTTCTGTATTTTTGAAACTTACAAGATAAATCAAAGCAATGTCTCCAAAATTTTGAAGTATGTAAGGTTTTAAAAGTTTATGATGTAAGCTTAAATGCATTTTTAGGTTACAGACAGTAATGTTGTTACAGATGTCCATCTTAATTGTCAAACTTACTTTAACCTTGTCTTCAGATAACTCCAGTTCTGCAGCCACTTTGACAATCAAGGTATGGCATGACTTTTTAGTACTTGTCATGCCATTTTCCATGCCTCTTCCAGCTGATGCAACTGAGCAGAATGGTTTTAGGCCAAAGTACAAAGTATGGATCCGAACCGCAAAACAAAATCCGAAATCATTTTGACGCATGAGACATTTTAGATCTCAATAGATTGAAATTCAAAACAGGGTGTAGGGTGGTAGGGGAGGGGGCATACTCCGGGCCAGCCAAATTACTGAGAGGGCTACGGCTCCCTGGCCTAGATCTTTTGTCTCGATTCTAAATCTCGATTGATCATTCGCGTGCATAGCCTGACCCCATCCGCAACAAAACGTGATCTTGGCCTAGCATCCCCCATCCCTCCGCCATTGGCCCCCGTAGAAAAACTTCTGGTTCAATCTAAATAGATTGTAGTCTTTTGCGTTTTGGAATTTCTATAAGCCCAGCTAAAAGATGTATAAAGATTGCCGGCGGTTGTTACTTACTTGTTCTATAGATGGTGTAGTCATGATTCTTGTCTTTCTTTTGCTAATTTGCTTCGCTTAAATTCGAGATGGATGAGCCTATTCTACTTTTTTCCCGCGCTCCGAACACGTTCGAAATTTTCATTGGTAGATTTATTTACTCACCGCGCATGTTGAACATGCGCACAGTGTAGGCCTTTTCTTATCTTTTGTTAGCCTTTTCAACACTCTACTAAAAGCTAATAGTTGTCTGTCAACAGTCAACAGTCAACTGTTGTTAGTCTTTGAAAGGGGCTAATAAGACAAATAATTTTCTCTTTGAGAGAGCTAATTTTACAGGATCGGGTGATAGCATTATACAGAATTGACAACAACACTCTTTGGGTTTGGAGAAAATGCTTTACTTATAACTTTGGAGATTATACTTATAACTTATAACTTATGATGTTCAAGAGGAGGAGAAAAATATTAAGCGCAACCTCAAGAAAATGAAAACCGACGGAAAAATCAATGTGAAATAAGATTATTCATAGCTGAAGTAACATGAAACATATCTACACTAATTTGCTTAATTTAATTCTGATAACAATTAGAACGCCAATCTCCATGTTGTTTGAGGAGTACCTCAGAAACACCTGCTTTGGTAGCAAGAGTAGCTACCATGACGTAACGAGTAGAAACTGTACAATTTTGGATCTAGACCAACTAATAACGCATTGAATCGTTTTAGCAACAAATGCTTAGAGATTGGACGAAGAGTGGAACCTTTTGGTAATGCAAAAATAGGATCATTGGAACTACCTGTTCCTGGAATCAATTATAAGCTAATACAGGAGAAATAGAAGGATGACAACATATGAGTAGGGGAAGTGTACCGATATTGAACCCCCTTAATACAATGGCATCTTCATTCTTAACGACTTTCTTTAAAACTTAAGACAAAAACATGAGGTTTACAGGTGTCCATAACATACTATGAATATAACGCCGTATCTTACTCCCGGGCAAAGAAAATCACCATTCGGTGATTTGGGGCATCGGTCCAATTTGAATACACTGTGAAACAAATTGAACCACGTGTAGATACAAATTGGACCACTGGTCCAATTTATATCTTCAGTTGGTTCAATATATATCTTCCATTTGGTTTGATAGTAAATTAATTATAAACCACGAAACATTGTTTTTAAACCTTGAACAAATTTACATTAGCATGTATAATATGAAAATGTGAAATTGTCTTCATGCCCATGGCGATTTCAGACCATTTAATGGAAAGCGACAGACCCAAGTCAAGGATCTGAACACAACCTTTTGTTAATTGCTCATAATGCGAAAATGTGGCAGGAGTTCGACTGATTAAATTGGAAGCACGTAACATGCAAAAGAAAACAGGAGTCAAAAACGACCAAAGACATGAATCTAAATAACTGTACTTATCTAACAATGCTACAATTCTAGACAAATGTTCAGGTAACAGACGTAATTTTGAAATAGGTGTATGTCTGTTCAAATGATTAAGATCACGCAAAGTTAAGGCAACTTCTGTATTCTCAAAAACTGAAATATCCATTAGGAGAAGCTGACACCAAGTTTTTAATCCCGAAATATAATTCCTCAAGGAGGCATAGTTCTTCAATAAATATCCAATTGAAGCTCGACACAATCAACCTAATACAGGAATTCTTAATCTGCATCATCAACCAGGATGCAATACATGGTCAAGACTTTTTTATGAACCATGCTAGTCCAATTGATTAACAAAATAAAACATGGAATATAAAAGACAGAGAAATACCATGTTAGGTGGGAGGCGAAGCACAGATGGTATGTCGAGTGGAGGTCAATTATACCCGAAAACAGTGGCATACTTGTGCCAAGTTAGAATAAATGGTGCGCAACTCTCGAATTCACCCTATGCATTTCGTTCCTGGAATTATAAGTACAAAGTCAATACAAATACAATAAATTGCACAGATAACGCAGATAACAGATTCCAAGTCATCTCATCGTTCTTCTTCAAAAAACACAGAACACCCCAGTGAAGGTCAAACTTTCAAGCTCAGAGAATTACTTATCAAGTATCAACATGTTTTCTCCAAATCATCAGCCGACATTGGTAGAACTGATAGATTTCGGGGAAGGGAGGGTTTGATTCTCCCAAATGTACAGGCCTAGGGTGGAGCAGACACTTTATTTAGAAATTAGGATTAAGGGTCTTGATATTGGGTTTTCTTCTGTTCTTATTCTGACTGAAATTAGAAAAAATAACTCGCCCCATGGGCGAGCAGTATAGTATCTGTTATGTACTGATTGTTTTTAGTTTACTATGAACAATACTATCATTTAAGTTCTTATTTTTTGAATATGCAACTATCATTTTCTGCTTATAGACATGGGGGAATTTCTCTTGAAGGCTCTTATAGTGGGCATGAACTATCTTGCTTGCTCGATTGCTGGTTGTATTAAACGGGACAACAAAGGGTGCTATGCCTACATTATGATGAATATTTAGTCCTATTGGGATTGCTGTATTCAATGTCTCAATCCAATGGGCCTCCCTAGATTGACGGAATTTGGTAGTTTCATCTTCGGGCAAGTCAATTTCTATACGCTCAATTGGGATTAGGGTGAGATCGTCTATTGAATGGTCGTCGAGGTTGAAATGATTAGAAACAGGTTTGTCTTTCTTTAATTTGATGTCCGACCTATGAGCATTAAAACGAGTTCGTAAATTATTCTTAGTTTCTCCTACATATTGTTTGGGGCATTTCTTGCATGAAATTAAATATATTACATTCGAATGTTCGCATGTTAGATGTTCCTGGATCGGGTACCTTTTATTCGTAGAGTTGCTTACAAAATAATGAGTTTCTGATATAAAGGGACATGTTTTGCATCTACTGGACAAACATGGAGCACTTCTTAAACCTGGAGGTACTTCGGCATAAAGTCTGTTTTTAGCTGCTATCTGTGCTAAGGTGGAATTTTTTATGTTTCGTAAAAATCGTTTAGAGTACCCACGCTCTTTCATTTTTGAGAAAACAATCGTACAGGCTTGGTTGAAATCAGAAGATCTTGTACAAATTCGATGAAATCGTAAAACTTGTGACTTACTTATACCAGAAAAGGTATGTTTTGGGTGAAAGGAGCTCTTGTGCAAGAGTTGATGAGTATCAGTTTCTTTGAAATACACTTTAATATCCAGTTTATTTGTTTCTGCTATGGAATCTCCCTTAAAGACTGTGGTATCGAGAAAGTCTATGCTTTTGTCACTCCCGTTTGCGGTTAGTTTGATAGAAGGATGGTGGTTGTTGAGAATTTCAAAGAATTCCCAAAGCTGTTCGATAGAATAAGTCCAAACCATAAAAAT
>NW_008710370.1:2798766-2802976 GCF_000327385.1 Lottia gigantea
AAACAAATAAATGCTGTTTGCTGTTTCTGGAGACCAATGAAGATTATCAACTGTTTCGAATTCTTCTTCGTAGGGTGGTAAGATTGTTGCGCTGTTGATACTGGACTCCATCATCATGTTGTTGAGGGTGCTGAGGTTCTGTTGTGCTTTCTTCGAGATTTTATTTGAAATGGGTATACATGTGAAGAGGATCTTGGAGTTTGGGAAGGTTAGACAAAAGCAATAAATGTCTGACCTCTGCCTAGAATGGCTAAAAACGTCAGAAGCGGTCTTGGTCTTGGCTCATATTACTAGATCACTGCATAAGATATGCGAAAAAGAAGCAATATTTACATGGACTCCAGAATGTGAAGAATCATTTGTAAGACTCCAAGAAGCACTCACCAGCACACCAATTCTAGCATACCCGATCCCAAGAAAATTATTTATACTTGATACAGAAAAGTGGAAAAGCTGTCGGTGTTGTACTCTCTCAATACGATGATGATGGTTTAGAGAGGGTCGTTGCATGTATGTCAAGAGCAATGAACGTACATGAGCAACAGTACTGCGTGACTAGAAAAGAACTGCTAGCCGTTATCACAGCATTGAAGAATTTTCATTCGTATTTCCTATGGTCAGGATGTACTACTCCGAACCTTCAATTCTGCAGTAAGTTGGATGAAATCTTTAAAAAGACCAACTGGGCAGACAGCAAGATAGCTAGAGGAAATGGAAACATACAACATGACTATTGAACACAGAAGCCGCGCGGAGCACATAAATACCGATGCACTAAGCCGGGGACCATGCAAATCCTGTGAAACCCAAGAGAAACTCAACAGTTTGGAGAGCAACGAAGATGATACAGTAAGTGGCACTGACAACGTAAGCTGTAAGGTCTAAGCCACAACCAGATCCCAATCAAGAGATGAATATGATAGATGTAGGGGCTTCGTCATTGACTGGCCAGTGACAGAGTTAGGCATGAAAATCCATTATGTTGGAATATTGGAGATATTCACAGGTCTGAAGGCACTTTGTGATTGAGTTTGTGCCAATTCCATCCAAAAATCTGCCCCACCCCCATTACTGTGGACTGTGCAAAAATTGGCCATGTAGGGGCTTCGTTTTTGACTGGCCAGTCCGCCATATTGGATATTTCTTCATTGGCCATATTTTAGAAATTATGGGAATAATGAGCATTTCTTCCCATTGTACACCTAAATATGTTAGATTGGCATCTCAGTATCTCACTGGCACCAAAAATGTCATTCATAACTCCATAGCAGAACATAGGAAAAAATTGGCCATATTTCAAAAATTGGCATGAAGGTGCAGGATCTGAGTTTAGCACTTTTAAAAAATAGAAAATAGCTCGAGAATAGCGCCAAAATAGCCTCTATTTTAGAAATCAGGATAGAAAATCATTCGAATTTTTTAGAAAATGTTTAAAATTAATCCACTGCTATTTTTTGGCTATTTTTTTTAGCTAATAATAGCTGAAAATAGAGTTGAAAATAGCAGATTATGTACTTAAAATTATTTTAAAAAGTTTCTATAATAGCGCAATTTTAGCTAGAAATAGCTGAAAACAGACCCGAAAATAGAAAAGTGTAGAATTAGAATAATTTTATAAATTTTCTAAAATAGCGTCTATTATAGAAAATATTTGAAATTATTCTAAGTACCCAGCCTGCTATTTTCGGCTCTATTTTCAGCAATTCCTAGCTAAAATCACGCTAGTTTTGCAATTATTATGAAGAATGGATTATATTTCAGAATATCTAGCTATTAGACGCTATTTTAGAAAAATTTGAAAATTATTTTAAGTCCACACTTTTCTATTTTCGACTCTATTTTAAGCTATTCCTAGCTAAAATTACGCAATTTTTGCAATTATTATGAAGTGTCGATCATATTTGAGAATAGCTAGCTATTAGACGCTATTTTAGAAAAATTTGAAAATTATTTTAAGTCCACACTTTTCTATTTTCGGCTCTTTTTTAAGCTATTCCTAGCTAAAATGACGCTATTTTTGCAATTATTATGAAGTGTGGATTATATTTGAGAATAGCTAGCTATTAGACGCTATTTGAGAAAATTTAAGAATTATTTAAAGTCCACAATTTTCTATTTTCGACTCAATTTTCAGCTATTTCTAGCTAAAATTGCGCTTTTATAGAAAATATTTGAAATTATTCTAAGTACCCAGTCTGCTATTTTCAGCAATTCCTAGCTAAAATCACGCTAGTTTTGCAATTATTATGAAGAATGGATTATATTTGAGAATAGCTAGCTATTAGACGCTATTTTAGAAATTTTGTAAAATTATTTTAAGTCCACACTTTTCTATTTTCGGCTCTATTTTAAGCTATTACTAGCTAAAATTACGCTATTAATGGTACTTGACATGTTTCCACTACAAATATATTTTTACCCAAATCAACATTGCATCCATGTTTTCTAATAAAATCAGTTCCAATTATCAAATCACAATTTAAGTTTCTGCCACTACTATTTTATGAGTATAAACGGTATCACTACAAGGAAACATAATTACAGCAGTAAAAGACCCTATGACAGGCAAAGTGTGCTCAGAGGCTACTGAAAATTTTGTTTTATCTTTTTTCAATGTTACTTCAGGCAAATTTTGCTCTTGCCATCTTCTATATGCCACAGTTATATCACGACATTTTTATCCTGTTTATGATCATAAGTATGTGGTTGTTTTTCACGGTGGGGCATTCGTTTTTATAATGACCATACCCATAGCATCCATAACATTGTAGTTTTGCCTTTTCTTCCACTTCATAATTGTTAGAGTTAACATAACGTTTCTGCTGTGATCTCACATCTTCATAAAATCTTCTACGGTGTTGTTGATCCTTTCTGTCACGTCCAGAATCTCTCCATTTTTGTCGTATATCAATGTTGTTAGTCTAATAACTATTTTGTTGATGTCTTGACTTGACTTTACTAGAATTAGGTTCTTGTTCTGGACCAACAAATTTCAAATACTGAGTAGATTAGTCAGCAAACCTTGCTATGTAATCAGGGTCCTTCGTCAATCCTGGTTCCCTGCTCGGCTCTGCAATTATAACTGCTTTTAAGGTTCTATCTCGTATACATTAAATGAATTTATCGGTTATTCTGCTGGACATTTCACTTGAAGGAGATATAGACAAGTTCCCTTCATCATCAAACTGATCTTCATGACTATAAGCTTGATATGATAGGCTTCTAATCCTATCCATTAAAGTCCAATACTTTTCATTGTCTTTTTCTTGAATATTTGCAAGTGCCCTACAAGCATATGCTTTATAAGCTTCCATCTTTATGACTTCATCTCTGAATAATGGCCATGACTCCCATTGCTTAGCAGCAGATCTAATCAAGGAACGTGCAGGCTCAATACATATGCATCATGAACAGATTTGGTTTAATACTCATTAAAATTTTCCTTATTCTACATTCCTCCTCAAACAATTACAAAAAGTGGATAAAATGTCCATCACTTTGAATTGTTCCAGAAAAAGATATTTTATGTAGCACACAATGAAGTTTATGCTGTTCAAATGCCCTGTATATAGGCACAGTTTGGTTATTATGTTGTCCTACAAATGTACCAGTACTCTGAGTATTAGAAGGGTGAGTAGATTCTCTATTTTTACTGCCGCTTTCAGTTAATGACTTGTCCTTCATAAGATTTTGAAACGCATCACTTAATTTTGCATTCATTTCACTAACATTTTGAATGACATCATTTTGTCTAGTACTGATTCATTGAGTAGTATCACTTTAGTATTCATTTCACTTACAGTTCCAATTTATTGTGTTAATTTATCTTCACTCATCTTTTGTTTTGATTGTCCACTTTCACTATTATCTTGATTCTCATGAATAGTGCGTTGATAAGTATTAATGTCTATTTTTTGTATCAGAGTTATCATCCGACATCGATTATCATTTTTCATAGTAAATAATGTTTTCCAAAGTTTTTTTCGGTCCACTGCACTAGTCAATGGATCACATCCTCGTCGCCAATTTTTGTCACCAACCTGGTGTATTGTTCTACCCAACTCACAAATAGACACCTCAAAGGCATAGTTTATAACTTTAATTTAACATTATTCGTCGTACATGCTTCATTATCATAAGGCTTACAGACAAAAGAGCTAACTGCTCTCATATTATTTAACAGCTATCCGCTGCACTTCTGAAACTCATA
>NW_008710370.1:2803026-2804301 GCF_000327385.1 Lottia gigantea
CCCTGTTATAACACAATACTGGTACTTCACATTTATAAATACATGTAGGGCCTACTTGTCAGTGCAAGTTGAATTTTTTTTGAATTTTTGCTGTTTTTGAGAACTAGAATAAAAGCTTCAAATTAGTATTGTAAAGAATGTCTTTGTTTTGATGAAAATATAAATAGTAAAACAATTTATGACTTCAAAATTTGTTGTTACAGTAGAAAAAGAAAACAGTAGCATTGTCAGATATTCCATTTCCAATTCTCATAAAAAAAAAATTATGACAAAAATTAAAAAAAAAAACTTGCAAAGACAATAGTATAGCATTCCGCATTCTAATTTCTGCCAATTTACTAAGAACATTTGGTTTTTTTCAACTTCTGGAACTACTAATTAGACACCAAGCTTTTTTAACGCTATATATTACTTACCTGTGAACTCTGCGAGATTCCATAACTGACTTGTGTAATAGATGGACAAAATTCATTACTATCCGATTTCGTCTGCGTTGATAAATCACTGCCCTGGAACTATCTTCAAAAATTATAAAAAGGACAAGGGCGTTCGATTACATTTTTTTCTTCTTTGTAACCTCAACAAGTGCAAGAAAAGACAGAAAACATATCGGGCGCCATTGTTTTTGTTTTCATCCGGGTAACACGACCGTTTATTTTTACCTTTTTCGTGAAGAGTTACATAAATGAGCGTCTGAGAACAGTTCAACGTTTACACTATCATTTATAAAGTGTTCTCGGAACACTTGTTATTTCGGTAGTGTAAACGGTGTAATTTTGTGATTTTAACGCGTCCTGGCCTAGACCGAGAACGGAACACTTTGCAATCTCCTAAGGTAAACGGGGCTTAAAGGTTAGACAGAGTTATCTACCGAATTTCATTCATTTATTGATCAAATTACATGTGATTCTAGTACAAAAGATTGTATGAATCGAAAATGCTCAATCTGTGCTGGCTTAATTGATAACTTTCAACCAAGAAATCCTGATGCAAGATTGCAGCTTTATCAATGGAGAACTCAAAATGGTGAGAAAATTGATAAAGTATTGACAGAGTGCTCTGCAGGAGAAGCCTTTATGGGACTGAAAAAACAATTGGATTCATTTCTAATACACACTTATGTAAAAAGATGTCAAGCTGCCTTTTTGAGAGACTTAACCTCAACTTGTGACACAAAAAACATTGTCGTCCAAGTAGATTTTTCAGAAAACGCAACAATTTTGGCTCAAAATGAAATTCAGTCAGGACACTGGAACCATGGTCAAGCTACGTTAT
>NW_008710370.1:2804351-2810753 GCF_000327385.1 Lottia gigantea
GTTACTATCGCTAAAAATCTGAAAGTTTTACAAGTTGCCGTCGAAGAATACGATGAATTCGATTCAAAAAATGAAAAGGTAACAATTAATTTGCTTACATAATTCCCTTCATGAATTTGTCTTACTGTAGTTTTTGTCGAATTGGGCAATGGCATGTGAAATTTTTGTCAAATTCTATCCATAAAACGTATTTCCATCTTTAAAAGATCACGTCTCTTGAGATTGTGTGATAATTATATTAGCAGTGATTCCAACTTGTTATGGCAAAGACGAGGGGTTTTCCCGTCCGAATCATTCAAACACGTTCATTCACCTAACTTCCGGAAATGGCCTCCAATAGTAATTGTCGTTAAGACTCTGCACCTTATTCCCCCATATTCGAAGTTGGGATTACTTAAAAGTTTAAAATCGAATTCCTGATTGGAATGTACTTTTTTATGGAACATATTTCTTTTCATTTTAAATTCAAAATTTTGAAAATAGTTTTCAAGACATGCTTTTATTAAAAATTAAGTTATACTTGAACTTCCTTTAGCAACGGAGTAGTAAGGGCGTAGGTACAGGTAATTTGGTTGCTAGGCAACGGATGACGTCATAGTGGTTGCTAGGGATGACGTCATATCCGGTTTTAGGATGCGCATGCGTGACTTTGGTTGCTAGGGAGATGACGTCATTGGGGAAACCCCACGGGAATCCCAGTTTGACGATGACGTCATGGGAAATTCCAAGGGGAAACCCCACGGGAATCCCAGTTTGACGATGACGTCATGGGAAATCCCAAGGGGAAATCCCAAGAGGAAATCTCAAGGGAAAATCTCAAGGGAAAGACCCAAGGAAAAGGGAACTCTTTTATTTTGATTAGGTAGCCCTGAAAAGGGCTGTTTTTTATTGGACTTGGGCGATCAGACTTGGTCTAATCAAAGTAGGACCGACGACACGTGCAGATTTCTTTCGGTTTTTTCGCACAGACCCTTCTATGTTTGGAAATCCTCCAGAAGGTAGGGCGAACTATGGCCATACACCATAGACATTGAAACCAGTCATCCTCTAGGTGATGGTAATAGGCCATAGGCCTTGACTTATGACAAATGTCACATTCCTTAAAATCTGACTTGTCCATGGCGAATATGATTTTCCTTGGCACGGTACGCTGTTTTAAAAGGCCACAGATCACGTGTTAGATCACGTGACTATTTCCGATCATTTGATTGGCTACAGCGCCACCTAGTTAAATCAATATAATGCACATACACTAGAAAATTCATTAGACATGGATAGATACGTGTTGTTCGAGGATCGTTTAGAGACGTTTGTAGATTGGCCTTAATCTAAACCTACACCAATCTCTTTGGCTGAAGCTGGGTTTTATTACCTTCAATACGAAGATACTGTAGAATGTTTTGTGTGTCGATATAAACTGAAAGAATGGCAGTCTGACGATTGTGCTTGGGATGAACATCGACGTCATTCCCCACACTGTCTTTACCTGAAAATGGTCAAACCCAAATCTTATCGAAAAGGTTATGTTTACGAATGGAAAGGACTATTAAGAGACCAAACCAGTACCATGGCAACCAGTCATAAAGTATATTCAGATTTTAGATCGTGTTTGTCCGCAGCCAAAAAACACGACTTTGATTTTCCAGACTCCATGGGAATTCAATTGTGGATCATGAAAGTAGACGAGGATGGAAAAGTATTAGAAGACATGGAAGTCGACAAAATGAATAAAGCAGAATTATCGTTGAAATGTTTAAATATTCATTAATGTCTTGTTGAAATAAAGAAATGTAAAAAAAAAATCATAAAATCTATATCTCTTTTCATTAGATTTGATGCCCAAAAAATGGCTGTCAAGCTATGCCTGACATCGTGGGGGTGGAGGGTGTCAAGATCAGCACTGTTTAGGATTGTCCTTGTAATATTTCAAAGCAATCTCTAAACAGCGTTTTTCGTAAGACCATAGCCAGCGTTCCTCTCGCTGACGCTCGAGAATACCTGCCACAATCCCCGTCCATCGCTCCTGCTCTGCAACTACGGCTTTACTTCTACAATTGCCCATTGTGGAAATGATGGAAAGAATGTCTAAGCGTTCTGTTAAATAGGCGCATATGGCGTCACACAGAACACGTGATTTTAACAACCAATTGTGCATGAGTGCGCATGCTTATAACGTCACGTGATTTTCCATGAAACTATTGTTGATGTGGATGTCTAGATTCACTATCAGCACAACCTGCGAAGATGGCATATCAACTACGCCTTGGCGATAGAAAATACAGCAGAAGATTTCATACCAACTCCGTGTATATGAACGTTGACTTTACGCAGAATTGGCATCATGTTTTACCAGCAGAGGTTCCTCAACAGTTGGATAATACTTTTAACCAAATTATCCGGGACATTGGAAACTATTTGAGTTGCGACCCAGACGACCAAGTGAGATTTAGCGTGTCACACCCAGGACTGAAATCACCAGCGTGGATTCCATTCAACAAATGGTCGGGGATAAGAGCTCAAGATATTTTGAACCCGTGGCAAGAATTTTACAGTCGAACGAGCAATTCAGATTAGACGAACGAATGACACTACATGTGTGTCACGTGAGTGTTCCAAAAGGAGATGGTCAAGGCAAGTATCTATTAAAACGAGAATCATTATCACTCGAGGATTATTTAAAGAGAAAGAGGGCGCTCGTAGTGGTCAAAAACAAAGATAATTTATGCTTTCAACGAGCAATTGTCATCGCCAAACACTACGCAACAAAAACGACACACCAGAATGGGAAGCAGAAAGGAATAAGTTAGTAAGGATCTCAGGACCTTACAGTTGGCAGACGAAATGCACCAAACGATTGATTGAACAAGTTGATGGACGTGCTGAAGCTTGCCAAGGACAGGAAACGTGGGAGTTGTACCAAAGGACCCTCGGACAACAAGGCTACCAACTGTTTGTGTATTCTAGACTCCTATTTGGAAAATTATTGTACAAAGGCAAAGTTTCCGGTACCCCTAAAAAACTTCATCTCTACCATCACGACCACCATTATGACGTCATTTCTTCAATGCCTGCCTTTCTAGAGAAAAATTATTATTGCGACTTGTGTGGAAAAGGTTATGAGCATATCGAGACACACGCATGTTTCAGCGTATGCAATGGTTGTCGCCGACCCGGCAAAGATTGCCCCACTGATACACCTCAATCCTGTTTAGAATGTCATCGAACTTTTTTCAGTGAGGAATGTTTTAAAGCTCACAAGACTGGAACCACCCTCAACGCCATCACCACCTGTAACAAATGGAAACAATGCACCAAATGTTGTAAGGAATGGGACACGAGAAGGCGAGGTCGACTATTGGAAGAACATATTTGTGGAGAGTACGAGTGTAAGATATGTCGAAAATGGCATGGTAAGGGTGATAAATGGTGTTACATACAGACCATAGACATTGACAAAACCAAAGTGGAAGAAAAACAAGACAAAGATGTGACCCGATTCGTCTTCTATGATTTCGAGTGTCACCAAAATACCGGGGAACACATACCTAATTTATGTGTGTTACAACTGTGCTGTCACTTCTGCATTGGCCAAGCCACGCCATGTCAACACTGCGATTCAACTTGGAACCACCAAAAAGAAATCATCTTCTCAGGATCCAACACTTTGGATGATGTGGCCAAGTTTTTTGTACACTTATCGGCCAAGAAAGTCGCTCCCGGAGGTTGTCTTATCACCAAGAGTCAAAACATCGTTGCTGTTGCACACAATTTCCGAGGATACGATGGTATGATCACTTTGCAAGGATTGTACAAACACGCCATGGACGTACCCAAAGTCATATTGAATGGTGGAAAAGTCATGACAATTCAATTGGGATGTGTGAAATTTGTAGACTCCTTAAACTTTTTGGCTATGCCACTAAGAGATTTACCAAAGACATTTGGTATCACCGAATTGATGAAAGGATACTTCCCTCACTTTTTCAACAAGCCTGAGAACGCACAATATGTTGGAGATTACCCACCAGTTACCGATTATGATCCCGACGGAATGAGCGTAGGAGAAAGAGAGAAGTTTTATACCTGGTACAAGGAACAACAAACCAAAACCTTCCATTTCCAGCACGAATTGGTGACCTATTGTCAGAGTGATGTGGATATCTTGCGTAAATGTTGTGGAGCCTTTAGAACGATCTTCATGTCGGAAACAGGAATAGATCCCTTCTTAGATAGTCTGACGCTGGCCAGTGCTTGCAATAAAGTTTTCCGTGCTCATTATATGAAACCCGACACCATAGTCATCATACCCAGAGCTTTGATGGAGGCCCCAAAACCTGGCGAAGATTGGAAGAAATTTCAATCGAGACAACAAAGCAACAAGGCTTTACGATGGTTAGAATGGAAGCAGCATAAGAAAACTATCGAGGCACTGAGCCAACACCAACCCACACCGAACATCAGACATGCCAGAAATGGAGGGGAAGTGAAAGTGGGACCATTTAGTTTAGATGGATACGATCTCAACGATAAGACAGCTTATGAATTTCACGGATGTTGTTACCATGGTTGTGCGACATGTTACCCAGGACCCATTGAAGACTTAAAACATCACCATCCATATGATCCTTCTAGAACCATGCGAGACTTGAACCACCACACCAGGGAGCGCATAGAGAAATTGAAAACGTACGGTTGAGGTAAAATAGAAGTGATGTGGGAATGTGATTTTGATAGACAACGACAACAAAACCCTGAAATGGATGAATTCATCACTGGTTTGGAATTGAGAGGATGGCCTTGTCCTGATCCATTAAGGCCAAGAAACACATTCTTTGGTGGACGAACCAATGCAATACAGCTGATGGCGGAACCCCAACAAGAAGGTGAAGAACTCCACTACGTCGACGTGGTATCACTTTATCCATACGTCTGCAAATATGGTAAATTTCCTATTCAAGAACCTGAAATCGTCACACAACCTGAACTAGATCGCTGGCACGAGTATGAAGGATTGATTCAATGTCGAGTTCTTCCACCCAAAAACCTCTACCATCCTGTCTTACCATTCAGAAATGAAAAACTCACTTTTCCACTCTGCAGGACTTTTGTACAAGATCACATGAAACAAGATGATGTTGAGGTTTATCGATCGTGTAATCATTGTGAGAAAGAAAGAGCTTGGGTAGGTACTTTTGTGACATTGGAACTGAAAAAAGCAGTGGAGATGGGTTACCGAATTCTGGATATCTACGAAGTATGGCATTGGAATCAATGGAGTCAGTATGATCCCGAAACCAAGACGGGTGGATTATTTACTGACTATATCAATCGTTACCTAAAAATGAAAATGGAGAGCAGTGGATACCCAGACAACTGTCGCACAGATGAAGATAAACGTAATTTCATAGAAGAAGTTTTCAGGAAAGAAGGAGTAATACTGGATCCGGACCAAATTAAACCGAATAAAGGACGTCGTGCGTTTTCGAAATCGATACTAAACACACTTTGGGGAAAATTTGGACAAAGAGACAACTTTAGTCAAACAGAATACATCGCGGATCCTTCAGAATATTTTCAGCTGATGAATGATGCAACAGAAACAGTCAAAGATGTTCAAATCGTCAACGATAACATGGTCATGATTGAAAAATTGAAGAAAGAACAACACGTTCAACCATGTTCTATCACCAATGTAGTGATTGCTGCTTTTGTGACAGCCCAAGCACGTTTAAAACTATACAGTGTGTTGGAACCCTTAGGAAACAGAGTGTGTTACTTTGACACTGACAGCATCATCTATCGACATCTACCACTACAATGGAATCCAACCGAAGGTTCGTCGTTGGGAGAATGGAAAAACGAGTTACCAGAAAATGTACACATCACTCAATTCTAGCTAGGGCCTAATAATTACGCTTACCAACTGAGCAACGGTGAAACAGTCTGTAAGGTGCGAGGATTTACATTGAACTACCGAGGAATGCAACAACTTAATTTTGAGACGGTGAAAAACATGGTACGACATTTGGAAGAAAACATCAGTATACCTATAGATAACCCCCATAAAATCGTCCGATCACGTGACAGAACATTATGGACCCGTCCAGAGCAAAAATTATATAAGGCTGTTTACACCAAACGAATGGTTCATTTCAACACGAGAGGAGAACCTGATAATACCTTACCCTATATCAAGCCGAAAATTAGACAGAGGTGGTTAAAATTTAGAGTCGAGAATTATTATCTACCAGCAATCCAAAAACAACAACATTCAAATTGTATAGACTGTGAAACGGATCATCCTAGTCAAAAATATCACAGCTGCCTGGGAATCGGAATTTCGTCAAGTGGTCTTAGTCATCCAGTCGATGATTATTTGTTTTTGGCCTTGGAGGAAAAACC
>NW_008710370.1:2810803-2814603 GCF_000327385.1 Lottia gigantea
CACCAGGAGAAACTCCGAAGAAAGTGAAGTTAACAAAAGTTCCTCCTCTGAAGATAACCCCCACAAACATTCCACTGAAGATAACCTCAACAATCATTCCACTGAAGACAACCACAACAAACGTCCCTCAGAAGAAAACCACCGATGCCACCAGCTCGGACATGGATTGTTTCATTGTGGCCAGCCCATTGAAACCAGAGTCACCTTCGACGACCTCACAAACACTTTATTCAACAAACGAGGCTCCTTGTATAACGCCAGAATACAAAGATATTGGTACTGGTGTGGAGAAGCTGCCGAATATTTCCGAAGATACCAAAGTTCCAAGTATTGAACCCACCGACGAATTGGCCAAAGCTATCATTGTGCCATTGGGTCCACGTGGATTTAGAAACCTGTACCATTTACCAAGTGAGCCGTTTAAAAATGATACCTGTTTAAAAACCCTAGAGATGCTTCTCAGTTGGGTGTGTTAGCCCGACAAATGTATCCTGGACATGCTCAATTCATGCAGGAAGCCTACACTGATGCCACTTTACCACCCAGAAGTTATTTGCTCGTGGATTTAAAACCCGACACACCCGAAGAGATGAGATTGCGAACAAGAATTTTACCCTCAGAGGCTCCAGGCTTCGTCTATCTCCGAAAAGTATAAAAAGGGACAATCACTTCCTGAATGACCATTTCACCATGGCACGCACCAAGAACACGAGAAGACTTCACCAACCACCCCCAGGGACAACTCGGTTGCCAAGAGCTCAGTTTGTACCTTTCGCCCCATTGGCCCCTGATCTCAGAGATCCAACAGCTCGGGTACCTACCCGACCTACCATCCCAGGAGCCAGACGCAGAATCATTTCACCCACCCCACTGCCCTCTTTAACTCCGCCACCAAGACCCATCTCGCCTTTACCACCCAGACTGCTTTCTACATTGGCCCCAGATGTACGTCCAGAGTCATCCCCAATGCCAACATCACCAGAACCACAACCACGTCGAAGTTTGAAAAAAACACGCCAGACCAAACAATTCCCAACGAAACAAACAAAGAAGACAAAAAAAAGACAGACAGACAGACAGCGGATCCTCTGGCTCGAGGTCGAAAAAGCAAGCAAATGAAAGAGATGGTAGATTTTATTAAACGTTTAAAACGCCTGAATCCAGAAATGGTCTACACGGAATTGGTGAGAAATGTGGGTACGGCACGCATTGGTTTGTTACAGTGGTTTAAACTTGCGGCCAATCATCTCCTGAAAGGGAATATTCAACCGTTACACGCTCAACACACCAAATGGGTTGCTAGAAATAAAGATGTTTTAAAACAATTGACTCAAAATATAGGCACCAAAGAAAAATTAGCTTTGGTCATGAAACCCGGGGGTCAAGGTTTTTTCGGTGTAGTGTTGATACGTATTTTGGTCCGATGGAAAGAAAGATTAGAGCAAGAGAAAAAGAGCTAAGAAGAGAAAAGTATAAAAAGGGCGCTGCAAACATTTATTATCATTTGACATCATGGCACCACGTCGTAGCATCAAGTCTGTTTCTAACCAATGTAAAGCCATTTTAAACGGCAAGACTCGATTAACGACACAACAACGTCGTCTATTAACACCACACAAAAGAGCCCTGCGAACTTTAGCCAACCCTCGAACCTCTGTGCGGTCCAAAAGAAAATTGTTAAACCAAAAAGGTGGCTTTCTAGGTGTGTTGTTGGCTTCTTTGGCCTCTAGTGTCATTGGACCTATCATCGGTGCCATTCGACAGTGATAGGGTATATAAAGGAGAAACCTAGGACTCTGGTCTCAGTCATGAAGCCTCAACAGACCTTGAACGATTTCTTAAAAACCCCTCACAGTTGGCGGAATCATATTTTGAACGATAAAAAAGTCGTGGATTGTTTATGCGAATGTATTGGTAATTTGATTCGGGACACCTTACCACTATCAGCTGCAGAAACAAGACGTTTACGATCAAAGTCAACCTTACTTAGACGTCTGGGCACTCCCAAAACACCTTGGAAAACCCGTAAGAGATTACTTCAACAACACGGTAAAGGATTGTGGAAACCTGTCTTTCATCCTTTGCTCAACAAATTAAAACAGCGATGAAGTTTACACGAAAAATGAGATTGGTCCCAGCAGATGAACTAGAGAAGATTGTGACGGTTAAACCTTACGAACCCGTGTACGATCAAAATCCAGTTAAAGAAGCTTTAGAAGAATTAAGTCAAGAAATGCAACGTTTACTCAAGTCCAATACTTCAGACGATATTAAAATGGATCAATATAGTCAAATGTTGCAGCGATATCGAATACTACAAAATAAAAGACCGTGCATGTGCATGTCGTCAGGTTTGTTGTTTGTTGTCTCGGGTACCGTACCCGGAAACATCCAAGAAAAAACGCGACATTACATCAACGGTACGGTTAGCCCTCGACAAACAAAAAGCTTTTGATAAGGGATACTTGCCAAATTGGACTTTGGAAACTTTTCAAGTCAAACCCAGTGTAGGATCCCGTTATAGATTAATTGATGGAAACGGTGAAATGTTGGAAGGATCGTTTTATACCGAAGAATTGCAAGAAGTGAAAGAAGACAAAGACGAGGCTTACGTGATTGAAAAAATCATAGAACGACGAGGTAAAAACGTACTCGTCAAATGGAAAGATTACCCTGCTAGTTTCAATTCCTGGATTCCTGAATCGACCGTGGAGTATAAATAGAGGTAACCAACTACAGGCGAGATACATCATGCAAGACGAATCCACATCGACAACATCGATTCGATCCAGATCCTGGGCGTGTTTAGGAAGTCGCGTGCCTCAGGCTGAAATTGTATTTTTCTGTCAAGTGATATTGGTCTACATTGTCGCGGGTATTGCGTTGTCGCAACTCGCTCTGAAACCCGAAGGACCTCAAACCACGTTGTGGACGGCTTTGTTATCCAGTAGTTTGGGTTATTTACTGCCATCACCCCAACTGAAGAAAAATGAACGATTTTTATCTCACCCTGCCTAGTGACAGTTCCATTGGAATGTTCCCGGACAACAGCCGTTCGACGTATCGCACTCATTTAACTCCCCCCATTCATTTTAATCACCAAGAATGGGAAGTAGGTCTGTCAGCCTTGGCCTTCCCAACAGATTGGTACAACCTTACGGAGAAAGACAACAAACTCAGACTGAAAGTTTTTCCATGGAAAATTGTTCCAGGAATGGAAACCATGAGTGACAAATGGTTGGAACCTCCCGAGTGCACCACTGTTCCTAACAATGATGAAGGTTCGACTGAAGTGGAAACGCATATGGAAACCAACACTTACAGAAATGTGGAACAGTTGCTAAATGTATTGAACGTGACCATGCATGGATTATGGAAATGCAATGAAATACAAGAAATCATTCATCGAAAACCATTTCGATTGGATCCCAACATCAAAGAATTGACACCCCTGGAAAAAAGCGAACAAGAAGAGTACGAAAATCGTATGAAATTATCCAATCAAGCCGAAAAACAACCCTATGCAACCTTTAAATTGGATTCATTAAACCAAAGAATATATTTATCTTTCGACTCTTCAGATGCCGTCAACTTTCTACGTATGTTACCCGCAATCAGTTTCCAAATTGAAGGACCAATGGTTGGTATGTTAGGATGGCCTGACTTTTCGCAAGAATTTCAGTTGGATAAATTATGTCGACGAAACATCCGCGATGCCAAAATTACTGCTCCCTTTCAGCCTGCTGTGGATATGGCCTTTGATATGTTTTACTTGTATTCGGATATTGTGAACCACAGCG
>NW_008710370.1:2814653-2821651 GCF_000327385.1 Lottia gigantea
CAGTAAATCAGGATACTTTCGTCCATCAGCCATACATTACGTTCCGATCAAGTACGATCGCCTGACGGCCATCGGCATGTATATAAGGACCGGACAAGGAAGGCCCGTACCATTTGTGCGAGGAAAAGTGGTGGCCAAGCTTCACTTCAGAAAGAGAAAATGACATTGTTGGGAAGAGGTAACATTCGAGTGTATCGTGGAGGTGTGCTCAGACAACGAGGGTCCGGATTTTTGTCCGGTTTAATGAACATGGTCAAAAAAGGGGCTGTGATGGCAGGCAAATCTTTATAGAGTGCGGGTAAACAGGCTATAAAAGATAAGATAAGTTGGAAAAGAGGTGTTGAAAGTTGTCCAAGGCAAAGAAACCGTCAAGGGTGGATTGAAAAACATTGTTCAAGATGCCGTCAAACCTGCTTTGAAATCCACGGTGTCAGAAACTTTGAAGAATGTTTTCGGAGGTATAAAAGACCGACAACCACCACGAAAGCGGACAAAGTCATCTGCAGTATGTTCTGTCAACATCAAACGAAAGAGAAGAAAGAAAGATATCTTCGATCATGACTTCAGTGATGCGTAATGATTCCTGTCCCTGTGCTCCTGATGAATTACAACAACTGTTTACCGTTCCTGATAGTACACAGCCGTTACCAAAGTAACCAAAGTTCGCAAATATCCACTGACCAGCGATTTGAACCATGATGGTCCCTTGGAATTTTTGATTCCTCATTCAAGTACAGATTTCATCGACTTGGCCAACATTAGTTTGTACCTGAAGTTGAAAGTAGTCAAAGAAGATGGGACGAATGTCGGTGCGAATAAAAAAGTCGGACCCGTCAACAATTTCTTTCACTCTTTGTTTAAAGATGTGAAAATTTGCTGAGTTTTGGTCGTGGGGCCAAAAACAACCAACTTAATCAACAAGTCATGTGGGAGAAAGACACGACAGACCAATTAGATAGTACACAAGCCGTTCAAACGGGAGCTGGTGATGCCATCGTACCCGTTGTTAACCATGGTTTGGGAGAAAGAAGAAAAAAGATGGGTGAAAGTTCAGAGTTTGAATTGCAGTCCCGACTACATGTGGATTTGTGTTTACAAGATCGTTATTTAATAGATGGTGTGGATGTTCGCATCCAGTTGGAAAGACAACAACCAAAATTTTATTTGATGTGGAACGAAAACAATGAAACGTACAAAGTGGAATTGATCAAAGCCTATTTGGAAGTACCTTTTGTTACGTTGGCACCATCAACCTACACGCGCATTGCTGAACAACTACAATCGAACAACGCCAAATATCCACTCAAGCGAGTAGTCGTCAAAGACATCAGCATACCAAGTCGTCGACGTTTTCACGTTTTGGATAATTTATTCATCAACGAAGTCTTGCCTAAACGTCTCATTTTGGGTTTGGTGGAGAACGATTCTTACGACGGCAATTCCATCAAGAATCCATTCAAGTTCCATCATCATCGACTAGAATACATCAAACTGATGAAAAATGGCGATGTGGTGGAAGAATATTTCATGGATTTTCCTAACAAACAAGCAACAACACCGTATTTAGATTTGATGAAAAGAGTAGGAATACTCAACAGCAAAGAAGATTTGGATATGTCTTACAACGACTATATTAAAGGCTGCACTCTTTTTGGTTTTGATTTAACCTCGGAGCAGATCAAGTCAAATTTCACCCCAAGTCGTCTGGAAGTTTGTCTTTGGAATTGAGATTCGAAAACGCTCCACCGAATCCACTTAATTTGCTATTGTTTGCTGAATACGACAATGTCTTGGAAATCGACGTCAACCGCCAAATTTTGGTGGATAGGTAAACCTTTGTATACTGCACAGTTGGAGGAAGGATTGAGTTGTCATATCCCTGAACAATTTGGCGGTGTCCTGGCTAGAAATCAATTACAAACGTGAAAACCAAACCGCTATCCCATGGCATACGCCGTTAACACTGATGACGAAGACCAGCCTGGAAAACATTGGACCGTGTTTGTGTGCGAAGAAAACCATTGTGATTTCTTTGATGTCCCCCAGAACTGTATGGAAAAGATTTTGCCGACTTTGCACAACGTCAAGGACCGGTACGACACAACTCCCAATGGATTCAAGGACTCCAAAGTGTTGTGTGTGGTCATTATTGCCTGTTTTACCTGTGTCATAGATTCCACGTACCCACACCAAAAGTCTTGTCGGTGTTTAAATCGAATCTGACTGAAAATGATTAAGATTTGAGGATGGCCAAACTTGTCGAAGATTTATGGATGTAAATACGTTATTGTTAAATTCTACGTTATAGTTATTGTTAAATTCTTTAGTTTATTATGTTATTATTGTTCATTGATTATAGTTGAATAAAGTTTTAAAAAAAAATACCACGTGTACCCTCGCGTGTATGCAATGTGCATGAGGGTACTCCAAACATTCGTAATGGGAGAACAATTCAGTTCGGCGCCGAGTAAGAAGTTCAAAACTTTCATCAAACTATTTCGTCCTTTAGAATATCTGAGTGGTTGCGTAATTCGCCATCAATGATTAGTCCTGGAATCTTCATGAACATGGTTCTGGTGGTACTTCTCGTTTTGATATCTTTGACTGACCCGAATCCGTCTCTCTCTAACTTCGCCAATTCAACTGAAAAGAATTATATTAAGGTGAACTTTTAAATATTTTTTCTTAATAATTACATACCTGGTCCTGTTTATTTGTGTAAAATTCTAAAATTCTAAGGTTCCTTCCGTCCCTCGAGGATTATGATTTTTAATTAACATTTATAATCCTTTGATCAATGAAAGAAACAAATTAACTTACTTTTAATGTTAGACACAATAGATCCTTTGATATGTTTCTGTACTTTTCGAATGCTTACAAGGGGTCCTTGACTCCGACAAACGCACTTGAGTACTTTGGTTCTGAATGGTTGACACTTTTTGAGTGGCACTGGTGTGACTTGTACTGATCTTATTGCCTGAAGAGGAACGCAATAAACATTGTAAAAAAGATTAACGTGAATAGATACCACTTTTCTTCAATATTAAGTTGGTATTTTATTATGTTTGAATGATTCACACGCACAATAATTCCATATAATTTTCCTTATTTCAAGTTAATTAACTTTGTTGTACATTTAAAGATCTATTGACATATGCTTGTGAAGAAGTTGTATATACTGGCTGAAGTTGTTTTATACTACAGTACCTACCTCTATGAAGATTGACTTCTGTTGCGAGATGGTGTTAAAAATCGATTTCGCCTGTTCTATAATTTCTATTTGAACCTCTGTTGGTGTTGGAGTCTGTGGTAAGCCATTTACTGCTGCTTTCCATGCATGCACTAATATATGCATGGTAACTGCAAGCTTAATGACGTGTTGCGTGTCCTTTGAGGAAGTTAAGGGAATATCATTCTCTGTAGAATCTTGTGACATTTTAATTAATAAATGTTTACTAACCATTGTCTGCATTGTACTTTTTTCGTATGAGATTAGCATATTGGTCAATCATGGTGATGTATTCTGCTTCAGCTCTTCTTGATAGACGATAACAACGGTTTGCATTGAGATGTTCATTATAGATGGACATGAATACAGATTCAAATGATTTCATATGACTGCGATTCAAAGCGGAAAGATTTTCACGAACTACATCCAATGGGAAAAACTGGTTTGGCTTCAAAGAAGAGGAAACGATCAAGTAGTCCATCGTCTCCAGTTAAATTTACTAACTCTGACAGTAGCGGATGAGGTTGAATCATTAGGCAAATGGACATTGATGTTTTGCTGAACCCTCTCGAGCAAGTTGATGAGATGCTTTGATCCCCTTTGCCTCCCCACATTTACACAGAAGCGAACGTTCCGATTCACCTTTAAGTTGTTTTTGGTTAGCGGTCATGTGCCCCTCGTCTCCTGTTAATAATCCATATCCGGATGCATCAATCTGGTGTTTCTGGATGCCTGCTGTAGTGTAACTTTCCAGTTGAATATTTTTTTTGAGATGGATGTGAATACTGTTTGCTCGGAAGAGAAATACCCAAAATGTTTGGGCATGTTTGGTTTTTGTACCAGTGTAATTGCTGACAAGCGCCAATGTATAAATTATCTGAGAAAAATGGGGATGTGGCACCGATATGAATGTGTTGAAGAGAAATGATATCAGCGACGAAAAAACCTGGCAATGTAAATTTTGTCAACGTAAAAAATCGTTTAGAAAAGATACAGCATTTGAGGTATGCACATTATTTATTTGAAGTAGGCATGTATATATATTAATATAGTAATTTATACCACAAGAAGACAAAATAAAAATGTTATTAATTTAACATGAGCATAGGGACAGCAACTCACCCACACTCTGCGCATGTCTTCCACACTTTGCGCATGAGTACATTTCACATATTTTTTGTACTATTTTTTGTACTGTTTCAAACCCTCAAAGAAACTGCTAACATGATTAATAATATTCTTGCCGATTTAGTCAAAACTAGTTATCTCAAACAGAAACAATATGATTATCTGTCTGCCAAACCTGATTGTCGCGAGAGACATTTGTACACTTTGCCTAAAATCCATAAGAATCCAACCAAGGAGTGGTTTATCTCGAATAAAATCCCTAAAGGCCGCCCGATTATATCTGACGGTGGTAGTGAGTCATATGCAGTGTCAGAATACATTGATCATTTCTTACTACCTCTAGCATGCCAACATCGCGCCTACCTTAAAGACACAACCGGTTTTGTCAATAAAATAAAAAATCTTCGAGTTCCCTCTAATGCTATTTTAATTTCTATCGACGTTTCTTCTATGTATACCAATATCGATAACACTACTGGTTTAACGGCAGTTCGTAAAGCTTTTAATAGATACCCAGATCCAAACAGACCCGACGATGCAATTCTACAGCTTTTAGAGATTTGTCTCAGTCGAAACGATTTCACATTTAATGGTAAAACATATTTACAAACTTCAGTTACAGCAATGGGCAAACGATTCGCCCCTTCGTACGCAAACCTTTTCATGGCAGAGCGGGAACGTGAGGTGTAGCCCCTCTGTCCATTTGACCCACTTTTTTACGGACACTTTTTGGATGACATTTTTATGGTTTGGACTTACTCTATCGAACAGTTTTGGGAATTCTTTGAAATTCTCAACAACGACCATCCTTCTTATCAAACTAACCGCAAACGTGAGTGACAAAAGCATAGACTTTCTCGCTACCACAGTCTTTAAGGGAGATTCCATAGCAGAAACAAATAAACTGGATATTAAAGTGTATTTCAAAGAAACTGATACTCATCAACTCTTGCACAAGAGCTCCTTAAACCCAAAACATACCTTTTCTGGTATAATTAAGTTTTACGATTTCATCGAATTTGTACAAGTTCTTCTGATTTCAACCAAGCCTGTACGATTGTTTTCTCAAAACTGAAAGAGCGTAGGTACTCTAAACGATTTTTACGAAACATAAAAAATTCCACCTTAGCACAGATAGCAGCTAAAAACAGACTTTATGCCGAAGTACCTCCAGGTTTAAGAAGTGCTCCATGTTTGTCCAGTAGATGCAAAACATGTCCCTTTATATCAGAAACTCATTATTTTGTAAGCAACTCTACGAATAAAAGGTACCCGATCCAGGAACATCTAACATGTGAACATTCGAATGTAATATATTTAATTTCATGCAAGAAATGCCCCAAACAATATGTAGGAGAAACTAAGAATAATTTACGAACTCGCTTTAATGCCCATAGGTCAGACATCAAATTAAAGAAAGACAAGCCTGTCTCTAATCATTTCAACCTCGATGACCATTCAATAGACGATCTCACCCTAATCCCAATTGAGCGTATAGAAATTGACTTGCCCGAAGATGAAATTACCAAATTCCGTCAATCTAGGGAGGCCCATTGGATTGAGACATTGAATACAGCAAGACCTATAGTACTAAATATTCATCATAATGTAGCATAGCACCCTTTGTTGTCCCGTTTAATATAACCAGCAATCGAGCAAGCAAGATAGTTCATGCCCACTATAAGAGCCTTCAAGAGAAATTCCCCCATGTCTATAAGCAGAAAATGATAGTTGCATATTCGAAAAATAAGAACTTAAATGATAATATTGTTCATAGTAAACTAAAAACAATCAGTACATAACAGATACTATACTTGTCGCCCATCGGGCGAGTTATTTTTTCTAATTTCAGGTCAGAATAAGAACAGAAGAAAACCCAATATCAAGACCCTTAATCCTAATTTCTAAATAAAGTGTCTGCTCCACCCTAGGCCTGTACATTTGGGAGAATCAAACCCTCCCTTCCCCGAAACCTAACGAAGACCCTAAAGGCAGCTGGACTATATTTAGCATAAAAGAAAACGACACCCTTAATTTGAAATACTTTTTATTTCCAATCCGGATGTGCAGACATGCGCAGAAAGTGGATGACATGCTCTCCCTAATCGCATCTTTAATACACCTCAATTATTATTATTATTAATTGTTTTTTTCTGCTTATGTTTGTTTTTGTATGTTTAACTTTTTTTGTGGTGAGAGTGGTTCACACATTTTTGAAATTAACCTTTAAGTTAATTAAACTTATGCATGTTTTCCTAAAACCAATAACAATCGATCACTGTGGTAGCACCAGTCGTCTAGCGTCCTGCGTTGCAGTCGCAATTTTTCTTCTCATTTTTCCTAGCATAATGCATCAGATAAAACACTGATATTTGTTTGAAATTTTATAAGGATAAGATGAAATGTGGGATGTATTTACTTCAAACGGAGGCGACATCTGCCTTCCAAATGCTCAATTAAGAGGCAGTTAATTAGAAGATGTTTTTCTGATACAGAAAAGTAGACTACCTCTTCAGAAGATTCTACAAATAATATATTGCTTCTGTTTGGATTTCCAAAGATACCAATGTGAAAAGTTGTTGCCAGAAGTAGACCAACGATCAGTTATTGAGTGGTACAACATTTACAGAGATATATGCAC
>NW_008710370.1:2821701-2824361 GCF_000327385.1 Lottia gigantea
CCCGTAAGAGATTACTTCAACAACACGGTAAAGGATTGTGGAAACCTGTCTTTCATCCTTTGCTCAACAAATTAAAACAGCGATGAAGTTTACACGAAAAATGAGATTGGTCCCAGCAGATGAACCAGAGAAGATTGTGACGGTTAAACCTTACGGAGCTGTGTACGATCAAAATCCAGTTAAAGAAGCTTTAGAAGAATTAAGTCAAGAAATGCAACGTTTACTCAAGTCCAATATTTCAGACGATATTAAAATGGATCAATATGGTCAAATGTTGCATCGATATCGAATACTACAAAATAAAAGACATGCACGAACCATACCCGAGACAACAAACAACAAACATGACGACATCGCTTCCGTGGAAAAACCTGATATTTTATCTTCGGTACCTAAAACATACCAAGGCCGAGCTCGTATGTTATTAGAGCATTTGGAAAAGAAAACACCCTACTCTTGGAATGACAAGTACGAATTGACCCATGGCGGTGAGGTAATGAAAGGCACGAACGTAGTGGATATCGTCAATGATTTCATTCGTAACCGCAAGACAAATATTACCCCTTTTGGTTGGGAAGCCGTCATGAGAAGTTTGAGAGAATCAAATATACCTCGAGAAGCCATTGGAAACGATCGTCGATGGGAATTGTTTTCGACACCTCAAACACAATCATCTCCGTCCACTTTTGAAACGCCCAAGAAACGCACAAGTAAAAAGCAACAGAGAAAATGGCTATCTTTTGACAGCCTATAAAAGAAGCTCACAAACATTAACGGGTCAAAGATGAAGAAGCTAGCACAAGTCTATTATGATCCGGCGCATCCCGCAGGATTTAGTGGCGTCTCAGAAACTGGCCAAGGCTACTGGAGTGTCATTAGAGAAAGTCAAAACCTGGTTAGCGGGTCAACGGACTTATACTTTACACAAACCTCTCAAGAAAAAATTCAAACGCACACCTACGTTAGTAGCAGGTATCGATCACCAGTGGCAAGCCGATTTGAGTGATTTGAGTATCCTCGCCAAGTTGTGTGTGATTGATGTGTTTTCCAAATATGCTTGGGTCATACCCATCAAAGACAAGAAAGGTGAAACGTTGGTTCGGGCTTTCCAAAAAATTAAGGACAAAACACCTTTAAGATTGCAAACAGATAAAGGTACAGAATTTTTAAACAGAAAATTTCAAACTTATCTCAAGAAGAAAAAAATTCACTTTTTCGTGACACACAATGCCGAAACCAAAGCCAGTGTGGTGGAGAGATTTCAACGTACCTTAAAGCAACGAATGTGGCGATATTTCACGTACAAGAAAACGGAACGTTACATTGATGTTTTGGACAAGTTCGTAGAAGGTTACAATGCAGCCGTGCATCGCACTATTGGAATGGCACCTAAAGATGTCACTGTTCAAAACGAATGGTTGGTTAGTCAACGATTGCCTCGGGAAACATCCAAGAAAAAACGCGACATTACATCAACGGCACGGTTAGCCCTCGACAAACAGAAAGCTTTTGATAAGGGATACTGGCCAAATTGGACTTTGGAAACTTTTCAAGTCAAACCCAGTGTAGGATCCCGTTATAGATTAATTGATGGAAACGGTGAAATGTTGGAAGGATCGTTTTATCCCGAAGAATTGCAAGAAGTGAAAGAAGACAAAGACGAGGCTTACGTGATTGAAAAAATCATAGAACGACGAGGTAAAAGCGTACTCGTCAAATGGAAAGATTACCCTGCTAGTTTCAATTCCTGGATTCCTGAATCGACCGTGGAGTATAAATAGAAGTAACCAACTACAGGCGAGATACATCATGCAAGACGAATCCACATCGACAACATCGATTCGATCCAAATCCTGGGCGTGTTTAGGAAGTCGTGTGCCTCAGGCTGAAATTGTATTTTTCTGTCAAGTGATATTGGTCTACATTGTCGCGGGTATTGCGTTGTCGCAACTCGCTCTGAAACCCGAAGGACCTCAAACCACGTTGTGGACGGCTTTGTTATCCAGTAGTTTGGGTTATTTACTGCCATCACCCCAACTGAAGAAAAATGAACGATTTTTATCTCACCCTGCCTAGTGACAGTTCCATTGGAATGTTTCCGGACAACAGCCTTTCGACGTATCGCACTCATTTAACTCCCCCCATTCATTTTAATCACCAAGAATGGGAAGTAGGTCTGGCAGCCTTGACCTTCCCAACAACTACGGAGGATGACAACAAACTCAGACTGAAAGTTTTTCCATGGAAAATTGTTCCAGGAATGGAAACCATCAAGTATGTGAGTGACAAATGGTTGGAACCTCGTTCTTAACAATGATGAAGGTTCGACTGAAGTGGAAACGCATATGGAAACCAACACTTACAGAAATGTGGAACAGTTGCTAAATGTATTGAACGTGACCATGCATGGATTATGGAAATGCAATGAAATACAAGAAATCATTCATCGAAAACCATTTCGATTGGATCCCAACATCAAAGAATTGACACCCCTGGAAAAAAGCGAACAAGAAGAGTACGAAAATCGTATGAAATTATCCAATCAAGCCGAAAAACAACCCTATGCAACCTTTAAATTGGATTCATTAAACCAAAGAATATATTTATCTTTCGACTCTTCAGATGCCATCAACTTTCTACGTATGTTACCCGCAATCAGT
>NW_008710370.1:2828579-2836001 GCF_000327385.1 Lottia gigantea
GCAAATCTATCGAATTTAGGAGAAGAGTCGATAGTGATATAATTGAAATTGATGAGAGTCTTTTTGGTAAAAAGAGGAAGTATCAATGGGGAACAGAAATTAATCGCTACAGCCAACAAAACCTTCCCAAACTCCAAGATCCTCTTAACATGTATACCCATTTCAAATAAAATCTCGAAGAAAGCACAACAGAACCTCAGCACCCTCAACAACATGATGATGGAGTCTAGTATCAACAGCGCAACAATCTTACCACCCTACGAAGAAGAATTCGAACCAGTTGATAATCTTCATTGGTCTCCAGAAACAGCAAACAGCATTTATTTGTTTTGGATACACCAGCTTCAAGCATCGAGTAAGTCTTTAAAACTAATTACTGGGGATAAAAATACTGAGAGGCCACCGCTAGACCAAACTGTAGTTAACTTGAGCCGAAAAATTCTCACACCCCTTCAGCATTCAATCTTAGACCGTGGACTTAAGTTTATTCCCACACCAAAGATAGCTAACTTAAATTATCTCCGACCATCCATTGAACGATTCCAACGGAATCTTACCTGCACATATTTTTTTCGAAACCACCCCCACGTGAAGCTAGAACAATGTTTATTCCTAAATCCACGTGGAGTCCCCCTCAGGCCGCCATCCATCCTGAAATATTGAAAGTATTTGCGAGTATGAATAGCCAAACAGCGAACCTTTCCATAACACACGAAAAGCCTAATCTCACACGAGTGGAACGTGAAGCGTTAACCTTACTTAAGAAAGACAGACGATAGCATTGTTATTAAAAAGAGTGACAAAGGTTCATGTTGTGTCATTCTGAATAGGGAGGATTACGTTTCAGAAGCAGAGAATCAACTGAATAATCCTAAACATTATGCCATTTTACCGAAACCAATTTTCAAAGAAACTGCTAACATGATTAATAATATTCTTGCCGATTTAGTCAAAACTAGTTATCTCAAACAGAAACAATATGACTATCTGTCTGCCAAACCTGATTGTCGCGAGAGACATTTGTACACTTTGCCTAAAATCCATAAGAATCCAACCAAGGAGTGGTTTATCTCGAATAAAATCCCTAAAGGCCGCCCGATTATATCTTACTGTGGTAGTGAGTCATATGCAGTGTCAGAATACATTGATCATTTCTTACTACCTCTAGCATGCCAACATCGCGCCTACCTTAAAGACACAACCGATTTTGTCAATAAAATAAAAAATCTTCGAGTTCCCTCTAATGCTATTTTAATTTCTATCGACGTTTCTTCTATGTATACCAATATCGATAACACTACTGGTTTAACGGCAGTTCGTAAAGCTTTTAATAGAAACCCCGATCCAAACAGACCCGACGATGCAATTCTACAACTTTTAGAGATTTGTCTTAGTCGAAACGATTTCACATTTAATGGTAAAACATATTTACAAACTTCAGGGACAGCAATGGGCAAACGATTCGCCCCTTCGTACGCAAACCTTTTCATGGCAGAGTGGGAACGTGAGGTGTTGCCCCTCTGTCCATTTGACCCACTTTTTTACGGACACTTTTTGGATGACATTTTTATGGTTTGGACTTATTCTATCGAACAGTTTTGGGAATTCTTTGAAATTCTCAACAACCACCATCCTTCTATCAAACTAACCGCAAACGTGAGTGACAAAAGCATAGACTTTCTCGATACCACAGTCTTTAAGGGAGATTCCATAGCAGAAACAAATAAACTGGATATTAAAGTGTATTTCAAAGAAACAGATACTCATCAACTCTTGCACAAGAGCTCCTTTCACCCAAAACATACCTTTTCTGGTATAATTAAGTCACAAGTTTTACGATTTCATCGAATTTGTACAAGATCGTCTGATATCAACCAAGTCTGTACGATTGTTTTCTCAAAACTGAAAGAGCGTGGGTATTCTAAACGATTTTTACGAAACATAAAAAATTCTACCTTAGCACAGATAGCAGCTAAAAACAGACTTTATGCCGAAGTACCTCCAGGTTTAAGAAGTGCTCCATGTTTGTCCAGTAAATGCAAAACATGTCCCTTTATATCAGAAACTCATTATTTTGTAAGCAACTGTACGAATAAAAGGTACCCGATCCAGGAACATCTAACATGTGAACATTCGAATGTAATATATTTAATTTCATGCAAGAAATGCCCCAAACAATATGTAGGAGAAACTAAGAATAATTTACGAACTCGCTTTAATGCTCATAGGTCAGACATCAAATTAAAGAAAGACAAGCCTGTTTCTAATCATTTCCACCTCGACGACCATTCAATAGACGATCTCACCCTAATCCCAATTGAGCGTATAGAAATTGACTTGCCCGAAGATGAAACTACCAAATTCCGTCAATCTAGGGAGGCCCATTGGATTGATACATTGAATACAGCAAGACCTATAGGACTAAATATTCATCATAATGTAGGCATAGCACCCTTTGTTGTCCCGTTTAATACAACCAGCAATCGAGCAAGCAAGATAGTTCATGCCCACTATAAGAGCTTTCAAGAGAAATTCCCCCATGTCTATAAGCAGAAAATGATAGTTGCATATTCGAAAAATAAGAACTTAAATGATAATATTGTTCATAGTAAACTAAAAACAATCAGTACATAACAGATACTATACTTCTCGCCCATCGGGCGAGTTATTTTTTCTAATTTCAGATCAGAATAAGAACAGAAGAAAACCCAATATCAAGACCCTTAATCTTAATTTCTAAATAAAGTGTCTGCTCCACCCTAGGCTTGTACATTTGGGAGAATCAAACCCTCCCTTCCCCGAAACCTAAAAACTTCTTAACATTTAACCCAAGCAAGTTTTATGTGTAATTCCAGAGTTTGATGAAAATACGTAAATTGGAAATGTGCATATGCCGACAGGGTCGACCTTACTTATAATCCAACTTTATCTATGCATAAATTCAATATGGTGGGGAATTGGGATGCCAAAAATGGACCCCTCAACCGATCGAGTCGAAATTTGCAGGAAAGTTGGAGAGTATATCTGACTATCACCTGGAAAAGTTTCAGTGCCTAGAATCCAATTGGGTCCGAAAAGGGGCAATTTTTTGGAGATAACTCCGACATTTCTGAGTATTATATGACGTATTTGGGGTTAAATGGGCTAGGGGAGGGGTGTCAAACCCTCAAAACTTCTTAACATTTCACCCAAACCCATTATAGGTATAATTCCAGAGTGAAAATGCGTAAAAAATTGGAAATGTGCATATGCCGACAGGGTACTTATAATCCGACTTTATCTATGCAAAAATTGAATGTTGTGAGGAAACGACTGTTTTACATGGAACTGATCAGACTATATCATGGAGATTATTTAGGTTGGGCATAGGCCGTCTCTCCAAAAACTACTTATCGGATGGAGTTTTGAACCATATTAAACATAGGATTTTAAAACGAAACAACACATTCATTAAATATTTATATACAATTTTATCTAACAATTATTATAACAGTAACTTTTAAAAATTTTCATTTGATTCACATTGAAATTTCTATAAATATATAATATATAAAGATGTACACCCAATATGCACAACAACTTCAATATATTGAACAATAAAGAGAACCATTTCCAAGGCCACCAGCTGCAAGTGAAGAAAAGTCAACACATTTGACAAACTGATCTGACAGATTAGCAGAAATTTATTTGATTAAATCTATTAAGCTTCATTTGTCCAAACTATTATTGTTTCACTGTCCACATATTTCCACCACTATGAACAGTTCTTTATTATTGGTAAGCAATAATTTCCTCTATTAGTTGATCAATATTGTCTCCTGTAATCTTGAAGACATTACTGAAATGTAAAATCAATAAAAAGAATTAAGCCAACTTTCAAAATCCCGAGACAGAGGCTTTTGAGTGCATGCATGCCAAATGTAATCTGGCCTGGTTTTATGCTTACTGCTAAGTCGTCGGTTCATTTGTAGCCGAAATAATGAAATTGCATCAATTAAAGGGACTGGATACTCTTAACTAACTTGAAACAATTTAGATGGAAAAATTGATTTGTAATTTAGCACATCAAATTTCTTTATTAACTTAATTTTTATCTAATGCCATCAGTGAGTTCAAATATCATTATCACCACTTACCATAACATGTATATAAATAACCATTTAAAAACCATATCACCATCTACAATCAATAACCAATAAACACCAACTTGTCATATTCTATCACTTATTTTTATCTTCAGTAACCATTAACTACCAAATTATCATCTACCATCACTTATTTTTATCTACTATCACCATTAACAACCAAACCACCATCATTTATCATTATACAGTCACTATTAACTACCAACTGATATCATACAATCACTAACCTTTATCTACAGTCACTATTAACTACCATATTACCATCTTCCATCACTCACCTTTATCTACAGTCACTATTAACTACCATATTACCATCTTCCATCACTCACCTTATCTACAGTCACTATTAACTACCATATTACCATCTTCCATCACTCACCTTTATCTACAGTCACTATTAACTACCATATCACCATCTTCCATCACTCACCTTTATCTACAGTCACTATTAACTACCATATTACCATCTTCAATCACTCACCTTATCTACAATCACTATTAACTACCATATCACCATCTTCCATCACTCACCTTATCTACAGTCACTATTAACTACCATATTACCATCTTACATCACTCACCTTTATCTACAGTCACTATTAACTACCATATCACCATCTTCCATCACTCACCTTTATCTACAGTCACTATTAACAGTCACTATTAACTACCATATCACCATCTTCCATCACTCACCTTTATCTACAGTCACTATTAACTTCCATATTACCATCTTCCATCACTCACCTTTATCTACAGTCACTATTAACTACCATATTACCATCTTCCATCACTCACCTTTATCTACAGTCACTATTAACTACCATATCACCATCTTCCAACACTCACCTTTATCTACAGTCACTATTAACTACCATATCACCATCTTCCAACACTCACCTTTATCTACAGTCACTATTAACTACCATATTACCATCTTCCATCACTCACCTTTATCTACAGTCACTATTAACTACCATATCACCATCTTCCAACACTCACCTTTATCTACAGTCACTATTAACTACCATATTACCATCTTCCATCACTCAACTTATCTACAGTCACTATTAACTACCATATCATATATTATGAAAAAAAAGCACAATGCTCTGCACGTTTCAGCACTTACGTTTGACTTTGTAATGAGATTGAGGTGTAGTTTTGAAACATTTTGTTTGAAGAGGAAATAAAAACAATAAAGTTTCTCAGTAGAATAACCAAAAAGTCTTTGGAAGCAAGTGTGTTTATTGTTTTCAAATAAACTCAAACTGTCAAATGAACTCAAAATTTCAAATGAACTCAAAATTTCAGGATCATTTTGCAAAATTCTTATAACTACAATTCAATACAATTTCCAAACAAATCCAAAAACATAATTGGCAAAACATAGGTAGCAGCTAATGAGCTTTTCACATGAGGAAGTATTTAGTATATTAATCATAAATGAGTAAGTATTTCAAAAGTGGTATCAGGCGTCTATCAGGTGTCTATTAGATATAACTGAAATAAGCATTTAAAGACAGATACGAAAAAAGATCGACTGAAGCACAGTTATTTAGAGCATTGAGATTTTTACATGATGATATCTGCTGGGTTATGTCAAATAAAAGGTGGATAGGGATTTTATATAGGTCAGTCTGTGAAGGTCCACAGACCTTGAATATGTCATCATTCTTCATCATAGGTGTCAACCCATTTGTAAATTGTTACAGATAATCTCATAAAAAAACTAAGCAAAAATGTTTGATCAAGGGCTAAAAACATAATCTGTCTCATCTTTCTTTCTTTAATATGAATTTACTGGTGTACTTTCATAATATCTTGAGGTGATCATGTCACATTTACAAAACCTTTCAACTTACCTTATCATCATTCATCACTTTTGATTATACAAGCCTAGGTTTCTTTTTAGGGGATGAACTTTCCTAAAAACAAGACATTTTAATGGTAATATCAGTACAAATATTCTTAAACTGAGACCTCAAGCCTTTTGAGTGTCAAATAGAGCTCATGTCATATGCAGGTAGGGCATCAAACTTGATGATTTGAAGTTTATTTCAAACTACATCAAAATCAGATAAACACTGTAGTCTCTATAATCTTTACAGATCAAACTTGACACCTTTATGGTACAGCAGACTAAGTTTGACAAGTTTTCACTCTATCAAGGGCAATTACTCCAAAACCATCAATCCAATAATACCAACTTCGAACCTGACCAAGATCTGATCAATATATACATGCATATCAAATTTCATCAAGATCGGATAAAAACTGTAGCCTTTATCGTGTCTACATGAAATGAGACCGACAGGGGCAACAGCAATATATGTTTCCATGTAGGCGTATAATAATATGATGACTTCTAAAATTCTATAATCTATACTGACATTTTCTTCAATTTCCACTATATCTTCTAGGCTTATATCTAGTAATTCATAACCAGTAATTGAAAAGATCAAATAGTGCTCATCCATGTAAGTAAGATATAAAAACTTATAATCAACCTTTCCATGATGTACATTAAGTTTTAACATTATGCAAAACAGAAAAACAGATAACATATGAAAACTGTAACAAATGGATTGAGGGAAAGAAAGCAAGGACATTTTATAGAAATGTTCACATGTTCATCTAACTGAAAAAGATCAAAACTGGTATTATGTCAAGTAGTTAATATTTGCCATTCATCCAGACAATTATCTAAATTGGTGACATTGTTCCAAGTGTGGCATTTTGAACTCTATAACTAACCCCCTCTAAATACTTGCCAACTAGAAATTTCTTCAAAGTAGATGATTTTAGGAATACCTTATGATTCTTTATCCATGTTTTCTCTAAATATGACTGTAGAATTGGAGATTGAAGGAATACTGTTGATGTTCTTAAAACTTCTAAATTTGAAGAATATTCCAGTTCAGTTGTTGAATCTGCTATGGATCTTAACCTTAAATACAAACTGCTTCCAAGAGAATGTGTTTATTGGTATTGTCAACAAAGTTGGAACATATTTGGAACCAATTTCAATTGAAGCGTATTGTATTGCAGTTTGCAAGTCAAAATGCGTACTTACTAAAACATGAAACGACCAGGAAATGACAATGAAAACGTGAAACGACCAGGAAATGACCAGTGAAACGACCAGGAAATGACCAATGAAAACGTGAAACGACCAGGAAATGACCAATGAAAACGTGAAACGACCAGACACAGAGCAGTGAAACAACAGGAAACGACTTCAAACTATATTGCGATGAATTCTAAGCATGCTAAT
>NW_008710370.1:2836051-2837265 GCF_000327385.1 Lottia gigantea
ACTTCTAGTTGGATTTTGACAAAACTTAGTAATAAAGTTCAGTAGCACCCCAAAAAGATTGAAAGAAGTGTATGTCTGAATATTAATATTTTATACTGGTGATTGTTGCTGTACTGCCAAATTCAAAATCAAAGCTACCAGTGGACCAGCTTCCTTGGCGAGCTATGTATGATACATATTATAACCAAAGCTGGGATGGAATTGGCTAATTTGTGGGCGTATACATAATGGGAAGGCACTTGTCTTTACAAGTATAACTATATGATCTTCACATACATTTTGTGATTTTTGATATATTTTTGTCTACCCAACTTTGTAATTTATCAAACAATGCTGCGATGGAATTACCTGCAATGTGGGTGTATATGTCTTTGTCAATCACATGTCAATGTAGGCTTACGTACACACCTATATTGTCTCTATAGTACCTTCATACACTATACCCGTTCTTTTGTTTTTTTATGTGTCCACATTATTATGCAAGCTGCGATGGAATTTGCTAAAATGTGGGCGTATATGATATATAGGTTACCACTTGTCATGTAATACACTAATTTCTATAGTCTTTGTGAAAAAGAATAGTTGTAGATGATGGTTAAAAGAATAGTTATAGATAACAGTTTGCAAGAGTAGTTATAGATGATGAAGAAGAATAGTTATTGTTAATGGTTTAGAAGAATAGTTCTAATGATGAAGAAGATAGCTGTAGATAATTGTGAAGAAGGATAGTAATGGTTAAGAGGAATAGTTATAGATAATTGTGAAGAAGGGTAGTAATGGTTAAGAAGAATAGTTATAGATAATTGTGAAGAAGGGTAGTAATGGTTAAGAGGAATAGTTATAGATAATTGTGAAGAAGAATAGTTTTGGATTATGGCTAAGAAAGATAGTCATTGATGTAGTGTAAGATGGACATTCAACTAAGATAAAAGACAATGAATGGTAAGCGAGTTTAGTTCTAGACTAATTTGTTAAGCGTTTTGTTTCCTTTTTGAAGGTTAAGATGGAACAAAAGACTGGAACTCTATTATCGTATATCATACTTACTTCATCTGACACAAAACACAAAACATGTTGTACAAAACTATCTAACGATATATTTTAATGACTGATGGTTAGTACCAGACTGTCATCATTAGGAGATACAAGTTGACTATCTGGTCTCTGTGATTCTTTTGTATAACAGATGTTTTGATTTTGATATATTTGTACTT
>NW_008710370.1:2841340-2846724 GCF_000327385.1 Lottia gigantea
AGTTGTGTTATAATATAATTTATACATGACCATTTTATGCCCCATATCTGAATTGAAAAGAACTCAAACCTTCAAAAACACTCTCCAAAGCATTAATTTCCCTCCAGTCAAAATCACACATAAAATGTTGTGGCTTCTACCGCCCACCAACTTCACTGCAGCGCACCACCATCCACTAGCGCCGCCAATGCTGCCCATTCATCACCAATCCCAGCGAGCTACAGATGCTAGCCTGCACCACACATACACCCGCCGCACCATCTCCCACCACTATCATCCTTCGCCAGACAAAGACGCCTGCATGTGAATCAAAACGCTGCAAAAATCAAGGAGATGAGCAGAACACCCATAACAGTGCTCCCAAACCTAAGATTATGAATGGAATAGATTGCATGACAGAAAGATCAAAACGCCAACACCACATTCACATACAAAGGTGTGTTACTGAGACATATACATTATTGAAACAGCATCCAGGATTCTAAAAATAAGAAACTAAAAAGTAAACTTAAACTTTTTCTCAGATCCGTAACCATCTGTAATGAAAAACAATAACTTACACGGGACGATAAAAAATTCATCTTCTGGATGATTCTCTTTCCATTTTTCAACATTTCTAAGCAGGTTTTCTTATCATTTGAAGAAAATCTGCAATATCAAAAGGGTTTAACTGTTCTGCAACTTACTTGAGCTACAATAAAATCTGATACAAGAAAATGTACAACACCAATTTTGCTTGTTCATCACTTCCTGGACATGATTAACTTTAACACATATAGTAGTAGGGCTGGGCAATATACCGGTATCACGATAAATATTGATAAAGGAATTCATATACTTTATAGTATCGCATCATGGGCGGATTTTATCACATGTCTCGATTCCTGCACATAGACTACGTGTGGGAATATAAAAATCAAAAGAATCCATAAAGAACTATATAGCTAATGGAGTGAATATGCTAAGTCAAACATGATATTTCAGAGAAAAGTATCAGATCATCACAAAAATCTTTAGGGATCATCTTCACAATGACATTGATCCACAAAATAAAAAACATAACAAATTATTGCCTGTAAGCACAACATAATATAGCTAATAAACCGTCTGTCCATTGGAGATATCTGTGGAAATTGATCTTTTACCATCAATTGCAAATGCAGTTTTATATCTGGAACTCTATGTATTACATTGCCAACTAAATGATGTATTTTATCTATTACAACTCTATCTGGTCCCATTGCATATGTTGCCAACTAGGGAAATGGAAAGTCATGTTATAAATCATTGTTTTGGCGGGATATTATATCTAATAAAATCCCTTCCAAATAAAATCCCGGGAATATCATATATAAAATCCAGAAGATTTCAGAGAATACATATAAAATTGCAGGTATTTAAATCGGGGTGTAATTATCACCACTATTATTGACTTTAATTATAACATTTTTAATGGCAAAAATGAGTGATTCTGAGAACCAAATGAAATGAACGAGATATAACTTTCTTCAACTTACATAGGTATCGGAGAGAGACCAAGGTTGATTGACACATGCAAAAATTTTCCTAGTCTGGCTCACTGGTTGATGAAATTCTAAACATGCTTTATTTCATTATTATTTAGTTATTAAATCCCTTGGGATGCAGGATTTTAAATATCATAAACAAGATAAATTGAAGAAACAGAAATCTTAGCCATCATCCAGAGAGAGTAAGTCCAACCAACACACAAACAAAAAGCATGTTTCACAGTTCTTTTAATGAATTGGGTTTATTGAAAGGTCGAAGAAACAAGCATTTCGATTTTTTTAGGGAATTATAATAAATACTATGAAGAAATACTTACTTCATCCTTAAGATGACCAGTATGTTCACCAATTTCTGGATATTTGACATATACTTTCAGACTTCTCTTTGTGGTAGGAGAAAATGAATTAACAAGCTCATCTCTTTTTTTTTTCTTTGAATTAGCCGAATTAAAATCCACCTAAAAAAATGCAAATGAGTCATTCCACCTCAAATCACCCAGTTCTTAATTTTCAATCATGTTCAGAACCTTGAGAGGAGAAAAGGGCAGAAATTTTCCAAATATCTGACAGTTGCAGATTTTCAAAGAAAAGCAAGCTTATTTTCAAAACTGTGCCATATATCTATATCAAGATATTAATGCTGGAAACTTCTCCCAAAGACTCCAAGGTCTGTTTAACACTATTTGAGATACAGATCTAATAGTTCGGATTGAAGCTCTTGTGGAGCCTCTTGGTTTTTAAGATTATAAATCCAAATAAATAGTCAAATCTAAATAATAATGTATCGTTTTTTTGAACAAATTCAACTTCAAACCTTGTATTCTGGAAATAACAAAACACTCCGTATACTCAAACTAGCTTTGCACCCCAACTTTTTTGAGCTCGATTCTGCTTTCTAGATTTCAAATACTCATGGTCTTGTGTAGATTCCTATATAAAAGTAAAAGATAGCTTGCCAGGCAAGTTAATATACGCCCACTGGCAGCTTTAATTTTAAATAAAAATATTTAGCAGTACAGTAACAATTACCAGTATGAAATATTCAACCTTCAGACATTCACAAAGTAAATGGAAGTTCTGATGAATTTGTACTAAAGAAAAAAGAAAATAAAAGCATGATTGTACAAATTACCTGTTTAGTTTTATTACGCTGAGGTCCTTGATGACAGCTGCGAGTTTGTGAACCAAGGATTATAAATGGAATTCCTTCAAAGGGAAGTTCAGGTTCACAAGATTTTTCTTCCCATCTTATCTTGTACTCATTCAAATCTGACACATCTGTAAATCAAACAATATAACAGATCTTACTCTGTTAATTTTTGTATCAAAATTCAAAGATAGCTTTTCAAACAAGGTAATATGCACCCACAGTACAATAGCAATCACCAGTGTAAATTATTCAGTCATACACTTCTTTTAAACTTTTTGGGGTGATACTGAACAATATTAGGAAGTTTTGTAAATATCCTGCAAGAATTGTGCCTTCTAGAGTGGACGATAACTCATATTAAATATTTTTCGATATTTTTTCTTATTTTCAATAGGGTACTTAACAATTTCAGTTTCATCAAGAATTATTTATGAGCTAACCATTGTACTGTTTTCAAGAACAAGGGCAAAAACTCATATAAAATATTTTTTGATTTTGATACACACTTCAACAAGTTTCATCTAAATCCATCAAGAATTGTGTCTTTTAGAGTGTTTTAGACTTAACAGCAATCGTAGACGAACGAACAGAGGAACTGACTGACATTTCATGTAGGCATATAAAAATAAAAAAAAAATAATGTGAAGATTTTCAAACTTACAGATAACTGATTATTGTTTCAAGTACAAAAACTGAAAATAAAACTCCATATTCAAAATTGAAATCAGCAAGTAATAGTGATGATGATGAAGATAACAGATAATGGTTATGATGATGAAGATAACATATAATGGTTAATACTATGATGATAAAGAAAACAGCTATTATGATGATGCAAATAACAAATAATAGCCTTGAATATGAAGATAACATTAATTCTTTTTAAAATCATACCTGCAATGAAGAAAGTATCTGTAACTTACCATCAACTGCTTTGTATCTGCCTAGACAACTTGTTAAATTGATCCATAAATAGTCTACTTGATATTGCATCATGCTTAGACACTTATGATGGGTGATAACAAACAATGTCACTAAGTTTCTTCAAAAATTGAGCCTGTTTACAAGCTAAAATTTGAATGAGTTTCCAAGAAGGGGCAATATTTTTCTGATTTTCATTAGGGTGATGACAAACACTCATGCCAAGTTATGTCAAAATCAATCAACATATGACTTTTCAACATAAGACCTTAAAAAAATCAGTTCACCCACATGCTAATGGTGATTTTTCTATGCTTGGTTGCATAAAAGTAGGAAGTAAAAGTCCATTCATTTCATTTCATTTTTCTATGCTGGGGTTAAAAACAAACAAATATTTGTATTATTTATTAAATTTATTCAAATAAGATATCTTGCCAGGCAAGGTAATATACGCCCACTGACAGCTTTGATTTTAAATAAACATATTTAGCAGTACAGTAACAATCACCAGTATGAAATATTCAACCTTCAGCCATACACTTCTTTTGAACTCTTTAGGGCGATACTGAATAATATTGAGTTATTGCCCTTGTTCTTGAAAACGAAATTCAATTTTCAGCTTGTGAAACTCTAGAAGGCAAATATTCAACCTTCAGCGCGTATGTATAATAAAACCAAGTTTCGTCAAAGTCAGTCAAGAATTTTTTGCCTTGTAGAGTGTTTAAGAGCAATTTCATGTGGGCATATTAAAAACAATTTATATAAAAAAGTACAATATATAATATACTCTTTCAAACATTTTTCATTGTGTTGTAAACAATTGATTAAAATATTGATTGAATTCTGGTCTGCAAGTCCAAAAGTCTACATGCATTACATTATGGAGCTTTATCTGTTGTTAATAAACTATAAATATTTTCATATCATTGAATTGTATTTCATTGGTCTAATGTTAAACATCACGGCAACACACCATATTCTGTTTCTGCTGAAATTTTGCCACAAATTATAAGTTCATTATTATGCCTTATCACTAGTTGCACATTAGTATTTATTTCAAATAGAAGTTAAAAGGTCATAGACACAGGACTAGTGCATGTAATATAACGAAATGAGGATATAAAAGCCATTAACAGAGCATTTCCAATCATTAGTTGTAAATAGTTTTCATCTTTGATACTCTATTGTCACTAACACAATATGACATTTCCCTTCTTCTTTAGGTACTGCTTCAAGTTTATTTTCGATTTTACAGAAATGTGAATATTCTGGATTATCTGTGACACTATTTTAAGTTTTTATTTCAGTTGGCCCTTACTCTGTTCAAGGCTATTGGATCACTTCCAATACCATTCTGATGATCAGGGTCATATGTTGGTCTGCTCCACATATGTTATATTATAATATAATAACTTATATCCATTTATGCAGCTCATAGTGAAGATGCTTTACTTGTCAAAATGGAAATCTTCAATGGACTTGTCTGGAAGAGTAAGAGTTGTAATAGGTCAATGATTGTAGTAAAAAACAGCAAGCATGACTATCAAATTCATGTGTGCACCATTTTCTGGTAAGCAATAGTGATGACAGTGAAATCAACAAGCAATTGTATCAACAGTGAAAACAGCAAGCAATAGTGTTGACAATGAAATCAGCTAGCAATAGTGTCAACAGTGAAAACAGCAAGCAATAGTGTTGACAATGAAATCAGTAAGCAATAGTGTCAACAGTGAAAACAGCAAGCAATAGTGTTGACAGTGAAATCAGTAAGCAATACTGTCACC
>NW_008710370.1:2849367-2851959 GCF_000327385.1 Lottia gigantea
AGTCGAAATGGAAAGTCAGATTTTTCGGACTATAAACACATTCCAGTTCATTTTACGTTATAAGGGAGAAATTCGGCTGTTTAGAGACATACCGATTAAGAAGGTGAGAATGTCCCGATTATAATCAATCAAACCTTCAGATAACATTCAACATACCTGTACGCTGGAAATTAACAGATTTGTTTACTGAAAATTTCGTGAACGTTCTTTGTTCATAACTTTTTATACTATTATTAGCTTCTGTATGAGAATCATAAATTTCCGTCGCCATGATGCTGTTTTACAGGAAACGGAAAAGACTCCATTTTGATTTTCACTAGCTATTCTTAGCTCCGCCCAGAAACTTTTACTAGCTAGGTTTAAGTCATAACCCTTGTTTGTGAAGTCTTTTGAACATGTCTAATGTCAAAACTCGAAGGAATACAGGAAGTGCAAAAGTCAAAGACGTTTTCGAGACAATCAACAATGAAATGGAGGACGAAAATTCTTCTATTGAAGAATGGAGAAACTGTGATTGAACACAGTGATCCCGCTACAAGTAAGTCAGTAATGAAGGCCTCGACGTCAAGACCTCAGACGACAATGTCAACGAGTACAGCGTTATTGGGGCAATTCAGCAACATTGTACCACACGTTAACAACTCGTGTCTAAATGGGCCCGTTGCTGAACATAATACCAAAGATCAAAGTGAAGATACAGAATTAATGTCACTTCAACAACAACTATTGAATATTCCAACAGAACGTCGAAAAGCGGTGATACGTAAGCAAATTGCTGAAGAAAGAACCAGGATTGATGCACTCTCCCAACCTCCTCCCGCTACATTGAATCCAACTGCAAATCCAGGGACAACACCTGTTCCTGCAGTACAGCAAGGTGAGCAAATTACAGAACCACTATGTCAGAATCCTACTGGAGGTATTCTGATAGATCTAGACACCACTAAACCCAACAAGGTGCTACAAATCATAAACTTCCTTTGGCTAGACCCAGTTGCTGTCAATACCTATTCCTTTGGCCTAGAATTTCGAATTGGCCGGAAAAGGTCACTTGAGAATGTTAGTGTAGAGGAATGGGGATATGCAAACACGCGGATATTACAAGAACTGATGAAGCTTGATCCCGGGTTCCACCCTACTCCTTACCTTAAATATACAGCTGATATATTCCCCCTTGCTGGTAAATATGTTTGGTACTCAGTCCTCCTTTACGATAAAGAGTATCGCGAGCGCCAGGCCATTGAGAAGTTTGAATGGGGTACCTGTTTGCAAGATTTAAGGAAATTTCGGCTCATAATTAAGAAAGATCACCCAACGGCTTTACCCTTGCAAGAACAGAATTTGGCACACAAAAATACAAAACCAGTGGGGTATGGCAAACCAAGTTCCAATTCAAATCCGACTAGTGTGCGCAGGAAAGGGCCCTTCACGTCGGAGGGTAGAGAGATCTTTCGTAACTTTAATAATATGTTTAATAACTTTAAAAGAATGTAGATTAACACACAATTGTGCTATTTGCTTATCTAATCAACATTCAGCGCTTGATGGTCACGGTCCTAATGTAAAGACACAGGTGCCTCAAAATTTTCAACAACGGACTGCTTAGATCAACAGTGCTCTTCAGGAGTTATTCCCCTTTATAACAACTGTTTGGTTTTCGGGGAAGGGAGGGTTTGATTCTCCCAAATGTACAGGCCTAGGGTGGAGCAGACACTTTATTTAGAAATTAGGATTAAGGGTCTTGATATTGGGTTTTCTTCTGTTCTTATTCTGATCTGAAATTAGAAAAAATAACTCGCCCGATGGGCGAGAAGTATAGTATCTGTTATGTCCTGATTGTTTTTAGTTTACTATGAACAATATTATCATTTAAGTTCTTATTTTTTGAATATGCAACTATCAATTTCTGCTTATAGACATGGGGGAATTTCTCTTGAAGGCTCTTATAGTGGGCATGAACTATCTTGCTTGCTCGATTGCTGGTTGTATTAAACGGGACAACAAAGGGTGCTATGCCTACATTATGATGAATATTTAGTCCTTTAGGTCTTGCTGTATTCAATGTCTCAATGCAATGGGCCTCCCTAGATTGACGGAATTTGGTAATTTCATCTTCGGGCAAGTCAATTTCTATACGCTCAATTGGGATTAGGGTGAGATCGTCTATTGAATGGTCGTCGAGGTTGAAATGATTGGAAACAGGCTTGTCTTTCTTTAATTTGATGTCTTACCTATGAGCATTAAAGCGAGTTCGTAAATTATTCTTAGTTTCTCCTACATATTGTTTGGGGCATTTCTTGCATGAAATTAAATATATTACATTCGAATGTTCACATGTTAGATGTTCCTGGATCGGGTACCTTTTATTCGTAGAGTTGCTTACAAAATAATGAGTTTCTGATATAAAGGGACATGTTTTGCATCTACTGGACAAACATGGAGCACTTCTTAAACCTGGAGGTACTTCGGCATAAAGTCTGTTTTTAGCTGCTATCTGTCCTAAGGTGGAATTTTATATGTTTCGTAAAAATCGTTTACAGGCCTAGGGTGGAGCAGACACTTTATTTAGAAATTAGGATTAAGGGTCTTGAT
>NW_008710370.1:2855447-2859993 GCF_000327385.1 Lottia gigantea
CTTTACAGAGCCATGTCCGATTGAGGGATCTAATATTCGCGTCGACAGCTGATGTTTTCATTGCTGGACGGATAAAACTATCCAACTCAGAGACTTTGCGTTTGAAGGTAAACGCTGGTTGGCCTTGCTGTTGAAGGGTAAGGATTGCCAAATGATGGAGGCACTGCAAAACTTGGAAGAACACCTTCACAAAGGGTTCTTCCTCCTTATGAGTGGGGACTGGTTGGCGTCGGTGGGCTGGTAGTCGTTTCTGTTGTTGGTCAGGTCGATGGTTACCTCTTGATTGGTAGGCTGTGTTGTAGGTAGGTCGGCGATGGGGTGGGATATAGCTGGATGGGTTGGTTGGTGGTCGGCGATTGGTAGGTGGTAGAGGTCGATGGAAGACAGGGCCGTTGTAGGGTACGTGATATTGGTTTGGTTGACGATTAGAGTTTCTATGTCTGGCTTCTTGCCATTGGTTGTTGTAGTTGGGGAGCATAATGAAAATAACTTGAGGTTAGAAAGGGAATGTACAGCGGATGTAACAGGGGGAAACTGTATATGCTAGCGTGAAAATGTTGGGATCAAATTATGCAAATAAGTCAAACTGGGTTTGGGGATATATAAAGTAAGATGAAAAATGCAAAAATATATATTTAGGTGATAAATAACGCTAACAATGATGTGAAAAATTATAACAAGTAAAACAAAAACTTACGCAATTGACACTTGACAATATAATGGGGTACCTGTTTGCAAGATTTAAGGAAATTTCAGCTCATAATTAAGAAAGATCACCCAACGGCCTTGCAAGAACAGAATTTGGCACACAAAAATACAAAACCAGTGGGATATGGCAAACCAAGTTCCAATTCAAATCCGACTAGTGTGCGCAGGAAAGCGCCCTTCACGTCGGAGGGTAGAGAGATCTTTCGTAACTTTAATAATATGTGTTATAGAAAAGAATGTAGATTAACATACAATTGTGCTATTTGCTTATCTAATCAACATTCAGCGCTTGATGGTCACGGTCCTAATGTAAAGACACAGGTGCCTCAAAATTTTCAACAACGGACTGCTTAGATCAACAGTGCTCTTCAGGAGTTATTCCCCTTTATAACAACTGTTTGGATTATCCTGCTTGGGAACGGCTCCTGCCAGCAGATTATGACGAAAGGGAATTTTTACTCTCGGGAATTAAAGACGGTTTTCCCTTAACTACTCAGTATGGCCCACATTTACCAGTTGATAGAGATAATTACACCTCTACATTCACTTATCGTGCCAAAGTCGAAAAACAGATACTTTTTGAGCTGTCTGTGGGTAATTATGTGCCCGTGTTAGAAAAACCTACAATAATAAGTTCGCTGGGGGCCATACCGAAACCAAACGGTGATGTGCGTCTCATACACGATGCGAGCCAACCAGTGGGGAATTCATTAAACTTACTCACCTCAGACACCAACTGCTCATACATGGACCTAAAGTATGCTCTTAAAATTATAACTCCGAACTGTTTTTTAGCCAAAGTGGACCTCAAAAGTGCATATCGCTCAGTACGATGTCACCCTTCTAAAAATTCTTTAACTGGACTGAAATGGATTTTTACCGGAACCAAGGAGCCTGTATATCTATCTGTATGATGCCAAATTACCCTTTGAACATGCGCGAAGCCCAAAGATTTTTCAAAAGCTCAGTGCTGCAGTATGCTTCATTATGAAATTCAGATACAACGTTACTTGTATTGCGTACTTGGATGATTTCCTCGTCATCGAAAACTCCTTGGCATTGTGTGACGCCAATGATGTATGGTGGACATTCTTTTAGGCGGGGTGCAGCTACTTGGGCCAAACAATCTGGTCTCTCGGACAAGCAAATCCAAACTTTAGGCTACTGGTCAAGTTCCTGCTTTGAACGTTACGTTGACTCTGACACCCTTAGCCGCTTGGGTGCTCTAATACTTTTACATCTAAACTTCCCAACTTCTAAAAACCTTTCTGTCACAAAATCCACTATTTGGGGTTTGGGAGTTTTAATATTTGTAATATATGTTGATATTATTATGTTTATGTGTTACTTTGTATTACATTGTTGTACTTTGTAATTGTTAATTAAAATGTAGTGCCAATTTCATATTGCTCTTTCATTTGCCTTTGCTTGAAGATCGTCAGGTAAATGAAAGATTTACATGTAGTAGTAAATCTATTTTTAGATGACGAGTCCTTCATCTTAACCTTTGTGCAAAGTTCGCTGCCTCCTTTTCAGAGCAACTCACGCTTCACGCTTCCTCCATTTTGCCTAGCGGCTTGTTTGTGAAGTCTCTTGAAAACCCTCCCACCCTCCCAGTTGTACGACTGAGGGTCCTGTATGATTAAATGCTTTAATCCATTGCTTTCTTTTGGAGTTTTAATATTTGTAATATATGTTGATTTTATTATGTTTATGTGTTACTTTGTATTACATTGTTGTACTTTGTAATTGTTAATTAAAATGTAGTTTCAATTTCATATTGCTCTTTCATTTGCCTTTGCTTGAAGATCGTCAGGTAAATGATAATATTGTTCATAGTAAACTAAAAACAATCAGTACATAACAGATACTATACTTCTTCTCGAACAGAAGAAAACCCAATATCAATACCCTTAATCCTAATTTCTAAATAAAGTGTCTGCTCCACCCTAGGCCTGTACATTTGGGAGAATCAAATCCTCCCTTCCCCGAAACCTAACGAAGACCCTAAAGGCAGCTGGACTATATTTAGCATAAAAGAAAACGGCACCCTTAATTTGAAATACTTTTTATTTCCTATCCGGATGTGCAGACATGCGCAGAAAGTGGATGACATGCTCTCCCTAATCGCATCTTTAATACACCTCAATTATTATTATTATTAATTGTTTTTTTCTGCTTATGTTTGTTTTTGTATGTTTAGCTTTTTTTGTGGTGAGAGGGGTTCACACATTTTTTAAATTAACCTTTAAGTTAATTAACCTTATGCATGTTTTCCTAAAACCAATAACAATCGATCACTGTGGTAGCACCAGTCGTCTAGCGTCCCGTTGCAGTCGCAATTTTTCTTCTCATTTTTCCTAGCATAATGCATCACATAAAACACTGATATTTGTTTGAAATTTTATAAGGATAAGATGAAATGTGGGATGTATTTACTTCAAACGGAGGCGACATCTGCCTTCCGGGCCCCCAAATGCTCGATTAAGAGGCAGTTAATTAGAAGATGTTTTTCTGATACAGAAAAGTAGACTACCTCTTCAGAAGATTCTACAAATAATATATTGCTTCTGTTTGGATTTCCAAAGATACCAATGTGAAAAGTTGTTGCCGGAAGTAGACCAACGATCAGTTATTGAGTGGTACAACATTTACAGAGATATATGCACCAAAGATTTGTTAGCAAATCTATCGAATTTAGGAGAAGAGTCGATAGTGATATAATTGAACTTGATGAGAGTCTTTTTTGTTAACAAGAGGAAGTATCACTGGGGAACAGGGAACCAGAAATATTGGGTATTTGGCATGGTGGAACGTGGTAGCAGAAAGAGCCTATTGCAATTAGTGGATAAGAGAAATGCAGACACCCTTATAAAGATCATAACTGAAAATGTTGATAAGGGATCAGTTATTATTCCGATATGTGGGCCGCGTACAACAGTTTGGAATCAATTGTATACACCCATGTAAGTCATTTCAAGGAATTCAAAGTAAATCAGGATGCTGTACAATTACTATAGAAGGTTTATGGGGATTAGTTAAGCTCAGAATTAAGAAGATGAAAGGTGTTTTGCCCGAAAGACTACCACTTATCATTGATGAATTTATGTTCCGTTACCGACACGGACATTCTAATGGCGATATATACTATAAATTTCTTTCAATTTTAAAATTATGAATTATAAAAGCAACACACTTACTTCATGTGAGGTGGGAGACACGCTTTAGGGAAGAGGAAAAAGGGGAACAATCAATTAGAGAAGCGGGAAAAATTGGACTGCTTTGTCTCCAACCTCTTATCGATGGCTAAGAGCACAAATCGTATAAGTCCTTTTTTCTTGTTTTGAGATATTCGCATTTTAAAGTTTTAAACAATTCGTACCAGCACATATTTAGAGATAGATTCACAATATTTTGATAATACAATGCATATGGCATACTGTTATAGTTTCGCAAACAAAATTTTACTGAAATTGTTTTTTTAGGGGGTGGGGACACTTAATTGGACATATTCTGATTGTGTACTGAATAATTCGTAAAAACTGTGGACTTATCCCATTTTGTCTGCTCTATAACAGTGAATATTTCATGAAATCAAAGAGATTTAGTTTTTCATCTTCACCTAGAATTCAAAAAGGATATAGTTTCTGCTTTCTGCGATCAATAAAATTGCTAAATCTCTATCAGAAACAAAAAAACAAGACCGAGTAATTCCATTTTTCTTCATTCATTTTATTGTTTACGTTGTAAAAGAGTAGACCATTTTAACAGTCAAGTTGCTTATTTTTAAAGGTGATAATAATACAATGAATTAAATGTAACATTTTTATTGCTTANA
>NW_008710370.1:2860043-2878147 GCF_000327385.1 Lottia gigantea
TAATGGTAGTAGTTTTGGGATCATGGTCGTATGATTCCAGGATTGACTGTATGTGATGGATTTGGGCACCGGGGTAAGAATGTATTTCGGTGTCCGAACTGGTTTTGGTAATTCGATTCAGGTTAGATGATCCAATTATTAAGGTTGATTTCTTTAGAGCAGGTAGTTTCCATAATGATTTGTCCTTGGTTTGGTGATAATACGGTTTGGTAGCGGATATAATGGTCGTCGACGGTGTGATTGGTACTGGTTTGGTAGTTGTTAGAATTGTAGCATTGGGAACGGACTGGGATCTGGTTCGAGGAGGGGAAGGTCTGGATACATGTCTCGACTTGGATGGAGACTGAGGGGTGGTTTGCTGGTCCAAAAACGCACAGAAGGAAGAAAGGTTGGCGGATCCTGGATCACGTGGTGAAGATTCAGATGGTGTGGAAGGGGAAGACGAGTCTGAAAGTGAAAAGAGAAGGGGTGTGCCCTCTCTACGAGAGCGTTTACCTATGTCTGCTGGACTAGGAGTAGGTGAACTTCGGGCTCGTTTAGGGGTTTTTATCGGCAGCGTGGTAGCTCTAGATGGTGCAGGTGTAGTGTCCATTTCAGTTGGTAGAGATATGGTTACTCTGGTTTTTGTTTCGTTGATTGTTTGGTAGAATTTGGAAATTACAGCTTTCTGCTATCTGCTATCTGGCAGATTTTGGAAATGCAAAAGTGATGTGCTTATTTCTGAGGAGCCTCGTTGCCCTTCACACTCATTCCAGAGATAGCAAATTCCATCCGAAGAGTGGGCCTCATAAATTGTAAAATTTTACACTGAGAGTTTTCGCTTATAGTAAATTTGTGCGTCTCCAGCATGTGGTAAATTCAGAACGGCCTGTAAATCAAATGATATTGAACGGAAGGATTTGTCTAATTTGGCTTGTTCTTTGTCATGCCTTTTTTCGTCTAAGGCCTCATTTTCACGCCTTTTATGCTCTTCCCAATCTGATTTAAGACTTTCTTTATCATCACCTACTGCATTATAATAGCCATTGCATATGGAACAATGATCCTTTTCAGGTCTGAAGAATCTCAAGTTGAAATCATTGAGAAAAACTTCTCTATACTTGCTGCTTGAGATTGGATCATTTATCGACATTCTTGGACAAAAGTCGTTGACATAGAGATCATACATTTTACTGATGGTCAAATCACATTGAAGGTAATGAGCCTTTGTCTGTTTCCGACAGTAGTGAGATTCAACAGGTTTAAAGGATGTGATGTGGGTCTTAACATTTGCGATCCTTTCAGGCTTGATCTTGTTCCCTGGTGTCTTTGCTGGTGTGCCATCATCGCTAGAATAATTGCCAGAGGAATCAATGGATGTGATTGCTGTAGTGATTGCTGAATGGCCTATATTTAAAGTGCTCTGAAAAAACTTTTTACATACTCGATATTCGCTACAGTGTTTCACAAATGAGTATTCACATGATTTGTTCTTCTTGCTTTTGTTATGCCTACTACGATGTTGATGGACCTTTAAAACTTTCACACGTTTACATAAAAAATCTTTCTGTCTTGCATTTTCAGCCAAAGCATAATATTCACCACAAATGCGTTTTCTTTCATCTTCATTAAACAACGTACTACACTTGAATCGACAGTTCAGACAGTTTACTGGCTTTGGTCCTTTTTGTGGTACCCGTTTCCCTCGACGGGTTACATATGACTCGCCTTTAACCCTCCTGCGATGTCGAACATTTCGTTGCCATTGAGACGGGTCCCGCTTTCTTTTCCTAGATCTTGTTGTTTCTTGATCACAGGGGCCAGCTATTGGAACCTCTTGCGGAACAAGATCACTTTGAAATGACACATGTTTTTCATCACTATCGCTATCAGAGGTTTCTGATTCTGGGATGTATGTCTCATCTGCTCTGTCATCAACATCATCATCTTGACAAGGAAAATCTTCATCTGATTTTGGATCTTCATTTTCATTAATCAGCTTAAGGCTTTCTATAATGACTTGATCTACCGATTTTGATTCAACTTCAACTTCATTCTGTATTTCATCGGGCCAGAACTGATCACTTTGTGGAGTATTTTCATCCAACATATTCAACACTGAGTCAATTGTGAAGAGCTTATCCATGTCTACAATACAGAAAAAGAAATCTCATTGATTTCAGGCTATAACAAGGCTCTTCACGTGTGACCTGGGTCATTTCACTAGCGACCTGACTTATGCTTATCAAAAAATCACCAGTGTGTATCAACAATGTGCCTTGACTTCATTTAAATTGTATAGAGTAATCGAAGAAGACTTATAATGACACAAAAAACACTAACCTTGTTTTTGTTTTCAAATTTAATGCACCAAAAACCTTTTTCAACCATGTGCTTTTTGATGCGAAAATGGAATATGTCCACCAATAGAAATAAAAAAAGTTAAATATTTTGTGCACAAAGCGTATATGTCCGGACATATTCTATTCGTGCTTTCAGATATCAGACTTGTGGAGATAAACCAAATGGATTATTGGGATTATCTCCCCTTTTTAAAGGGATAAGGGTCAAACGAATATTATCATAAGATGCAGAATGATTTATTTTATACAATTGTTATAAAAAGTGAAAAATCACCAAAATGGACTTATACGGATCGAATTTGACATTTCAACTTGTTTCAATGTTTCTACGATCACTTCCATATCTTGTTAATATTGTTTCATGTGAGATCATATAAAGAAATTTCTGTACTACATGTAAACTGAAAACAAATGAATTATGTGGTCCGCATACCGGCAAACCGACCTCCTAATCTATTGATCTCAGGATTGGCCGAACTGCCAACCTACATTTTTATTTACCTCACTACCCACCAATAGAACAACCTGTAGATCTAAGGAATCGCCGACCTGCAGACCTGTCGACTTACATTTGTATATACCTTACTACCTATAAATATTACAACCTGTTGATCTTAGCGTCGACGTTTCTGTTTTATAGTTGCCTATGTATTCATTTTAAATAGATTTTCATTTCAAAAGCATTATTTAATTGTTCACCTCTCTATTTTATGTGCCGATTCACTACAGTTGATCCAAAATTTGATCACGTTCTTAGTAGCATGACTTAATAAGTATGTTTGAAAGGGACGATATGCGCAATTTTATTATTTTTAAGTGTTTTTAATGTTTATATGTTTTATTACAAATAAACAATTTAGTTATTTTCTTACTTCTTCTTTTATTTTAGAGCAAAAACGAAAGATTCTGGCTTAAGAACACGTCGGACACGTCTAAAATTGTAACTTTGGAGCGCACACTATTTTGGTGTTGTTAAGAACACCTTTATAGTGCTCTGAGAATGGTACACCAGGTGTTCTCACTTTTTCTGAACGCAGCCAATGTGTTCTGATCTAGAACACATGTGTTCTGAAAAGAGAACAACAATGTTCTAAATTGGGACACTATGTGTTCTAAAATAGTCCATCAATACCATGTGTTCTCGTTAGAACCCCTCATGTTCTGTTGACACCTTTTTGGAGTTCTATTTTTGTTACAAAAAGGCGTTCAATATTAGAACACTTCTGTTTAAAGTGTAATTTGGTAAAGTCAATTAAGTCACCCTGCGCTGAATGTATTAGACGTCGCAGGAAACCAGCAGTGCAAGTCATGGCGTATCACCTTGGAAACCCACTTCACGCTTTCGCAAGAATTGGCATCGATTATGTTGGACCTTTTCACACTAAGCAAGGTAGGGGTAAATCTCGATCTAAACGTTCTTTGTTTGTTATAACCTGCTTATCATCACGCGCCGTACACTTAGAAATGGCGTGGTCCATGGACACTGTTTCTTTCTTATCTTCTGCATTCTCGCGATTTACAAATCGACGTGGGAAACCCATTAGCGTCGTTTCCGATAACAGATCTGACTTTACTGGCATAGAAAGTGAATTGGGTGTCTTGATTCGTGCTTTGGATCAGACTGGGATATGTGACCCTTTGGTAAATAACAACATTGGATGGAAATTCAATCCGCACCTTTCCCCCTGTTTCGGTGGAGTTCATGGCAATCTAAACGGGCAATCAAAGCTGTAATAGGTGACGCAGACGTAACGGGCGAAGAATTGTTGTTTTTAAATGCTGAAGGCCTAATTAACTCTCGTCCTCTATGTTACCAGGGAGACGACACCAAACCATATCCTTTTCGGACAATTGAGTGGACAACGGACCTTTCAGTGGACAGGGAGCCGCGGTGGCTCAGTGAGTTTGACGCTTGTCCAGGGTTCAATCCAGGAATAGGTCGAGATGATACCTTCAGATTTTTCGAACCAGGTTCTCCATGTCAGTGATGCAGGTAAGAGGAGCTTACATGGAAAAAGCGTCTAGTAGTTCGGATGGGACAATAAACTGAGGCCCCGTAAGCTATACGCTATGCACGTTAAAGATTCCTTGACAGTTGGAAATCGAAAAAGAGCAGGCTAATGCCGCTGTCATGGCAAAATTATCCCTCATTGCATCCGGCATGGCGTCTTCATTACCCCACATGGTGCAGAAAAGTAGGACGTAAAACTCTATTGATTTCATTTAATTTCTGAGTGTTCGGACGACTTTAAGTTCGACCCCCGGAGTGCAGGAACTTGTCAAACAATTTTGGCAACGGTGGATTAAGAGAATATTACCAAAATTAAACGCGTGAAGTTAATGGCATCGCGAACAAAGGAAATTTTCAGGAAGGAGACGTCGCTATAGCTATATTTTCTTTACGTTGCCTGAGGGAACTGGTGATGACAAATATAAAAAAGCAGTGAAAGCCCTTGACAAATATTTTAAGCCCCAATGCCACGTTTGAAAGATCGTTATTTCTAAGGACTGCTCAGTTACCCTATGATACTATTGAACAATTTATTACCCGGAGCAGAAACTTGTGATTTCGGAGATCAAACTCAGATTGACGAACGGATTCGAGATCAGGTTGTCGACAAGTGCTTGAATCACAATTTGAGACGTAAATTGCTTGAGAAGGGTAAGACTCTCAACCTTACAATGCTTCGTGCAACAGTGAAAGCGTTCGAAGATTCTGCTAGACAGGCTATCGAAAATCACATGCAAGAGGTGAAAAGTTATACGAATCAAATACAATTTGTCAAAAAGAAATTCCCGAAAACTAACCCTGGTCATTATAAAACATCATCGATTTGTTATAGCTGTGGTCCTGAGGGTCACTTGAGGACCGACCCTAAGAAAAGCAGTGCAAGACGAAAGATAGGAATAAACATTCTAAACGTTATCAAGGAAAATTTCAGCAAGTGTCCGACCAACCTCCGATTCAATGGGTGGAAGAAGATAAATATGCGTTCAGTGTTGACCAGATTGATTCTGTTACCGAGAAGATCACAGTTAATGTGAGAACTGTGGATTTGAAGATGATTATCGATTCATTTGCGTCGTGTAATATTCTAGGGAGCCAATTGTGGAGTTTCCTAAAGAAGAAAGGTGTTGTGTGCGTGTCGTCGAAGTCGACAAAGCAGCTTTTCGCTTATGGTAGTCCGAAACCGTTGAAGATAGCTGGTACATTTACAGCAACTGTTATTTGTAACAATAGAACGATTCAAAATGTGGAATTGTGGTAATAGACGGAGAAGGAGGAGCGTTATTAGGCCCTGACACAACCTTGAAACTTGGTGTACTGAACTTTATTCAAAACGTACAAACGGAACCGCACCCAAGGACATATTTCAGAAATACCCCGAATGTTTCACAGGTGTTGGTAAGTTGAAAGACTTTCAACTTAAGATGACAATAGACCCGGATATGGAATCTGTGATCTAGCCTTTAATAAGAATTCCGTTTAATCTACGTGACAAGGTGGAAAAAAATTAGACGAACTTCTCGATTTAGATATCATTGAACGTGTAGAGAAGCCAAGTGCATTATGTTGTAAAGTCTTAAGGGACTTCAAAGTTGGAACCATGAACCAACAAACATTCTAAAAACAAAATTTGTTTAAATTCAACTAAACAAACGAGTAGTACACATTATCTTACATACAATTTAATTTTTTTTACAAAACTAAACCCTTTAAGGTAAATAAATCCAACGGTTATTGACATATCAAATTCTAATTTCCACCAAATAATCCCTCTGTGCTCAAGGGTTTATCATAAAATTTTCGAAAAGTGCAATCCTGATTCCACCCAACTGTATCCAAAATAGATTTGAGGGGAACTTTAGCCCTGTTAGCAGCACTACAAGATGCAGATCTTATACTGTAGGGAACAAAAAAAGACAGAAAGAAAGAAACCCCAAACGGGGCTAAAACTATTTTAACCCTTCTTGAAATAGTATCTCGAATAACACCATTATGAGGTTTAACAAAACTAATGAAAAGTTTATGATTGTTTCTACTTCTCAGGTTTACAGTTCTATTTAAATACTCGCTCATAACTGTTACAATACACAACTTACAATCAGATGGATATGTGGCTTCTGATGATAGCCTGGTCTATTTTCTTCAATAGTTCTCCACAGTTAATCAAAACACCAGAATTAACAAAATGAACATTCCTAACATCAAATAAATGAATAGACTGGATACCCTGTCCAGAAATAATAGCAATCAACATAACACATTTTAAAGTTAATAACCGCAAAGTTATATCCTTTACGGGTGATAATTCCTTAAGACAGGATAAAACAACAGACACATCCCAAATAAATTTGTTACGAGGCAAAGCTGGTCTTAGATTAAACACTTCTTTTAAAAAACGAATGACAATTGGTAGAGATCCATCAGGTTTCTATCAATAGATATAATACTGGACAATACACTACGTAATAGCACTATAAGACAGTCCTTGTTGAAATAAATGGGTCAAAACTTCAATAATATGATCTATAGAAGTTGAAAGGGAATCCACAGATCTCTCAGTGCAGTACCAAAACCATTTCTTGATGTAGACATTGTATTGGAGTTTAGTTGTTGGTCTCCATAAGGATAATAGTATGTTTTCAGCTATTTTTCGACCTGAGAATAACATCCCGACACTCGGGCTGCAAGAAGTTTCATCTTTGGTAGATGAACATTGGGATCTTTATTTGGATGACTGAGTATTAGATCTAACCTGGATAAAACAAAGGGATTATCAGTCAACATGCGAATTAACTTACTGTACCAATATTGAGAAGGCCACCAAGGAACAATTATAAAACCCTGACTTTCTTCTTGTTAGATTTTACTCAATACTATAATCCTATGAGACAAAAAGGAGGAAATGCATAAAAAAAAATTCCTTTCCGTGATTGCATAAAAGCATCTACTGCCAAGGCATTAGCATCAGGTCGAAAGGAATAAAATACATCAAGTTGAGTGTTAATACGTGTAGCAAACAAGTCTACATCAGGTATGCTCCAGCAATCACACAAAATTTTGAAAGCAGATGGGGATAGATGTCATTCAGTATTATCAGCATGATGTCTACTTTCATAATCAGCCCCAATATTCAAAACGCCAGGTAAGTGATAGCTGATAATTCAATTTCCCTCTCGATAGGAGGGACTGAAGAAATTCCCTAATAAGATGATTAAATGTATCAATCTTTCCACCTTGATGATTAATGTAAGATACCACAGTTGTATTATCAATTTCCAACCGAACGTTAATATTGCTTAAATCTCGACAGAAAGAATATAGGGAAAATTGTGCAGCTAACAATTCTAAGTAATTTCTAATGCGAAAAAATACCACCAGTTCTTTGGGTATTACATACTCCACCCCATCCTTTAAGATTAGCATCAGCTTGAATAACCAACTGAGGCTCAGTGGATATCAGGGATTTGACTGAAGACTCGTACCACCATTTAATATCTGATAAACAGTCTGCAGGTAATCTAATATACACACCATAATTACCTTGATGTTGCTTTAAAATGGCTGGTTTATAATTATCACAACAACGATAATATATTTGACTCCAGGTTGAGCAGCTACCATTAATCCAATTAACTGAGAAAATGTTCGAAAGGTCAACCAATTAACCTTTAAAATAGATAAACATATTTTTAATTTTTTCCTCTTTAGAGGGTGTTAAGTTTACAGTCATACTGACAGAATCTAAGATTTTTATTCTCCGTCATGGCAAAACACCGATTTTTCATATTGGATAGTGAAACCTGCTTGTACAGACATTACTATGGTGTCAATAACATTAGCTCTGCAGTCGGAGACAGAATTCCCAAATAACCAACTGTCATCAATAAAGGAACAATTAAGATGGCCTTTATTCCCTAATTCAGAAAACATAACCTTAGTTAATTTAGTGAACAGACGAGGGGATGAGGCCAATCCCTGTGAAAACATCATGCACTATACATGAACTATTCATGAACAGTTCAAGAACAAGGTTCATGAATGTTCATAAATCACTTCATGAATTACTCATGATAATTAAACGGGACACAAATTTTGAAGTCCATGTATAATTTGTTCGTGTATTTTATTCACGAACAATATACATGAACTGTTCGTGAACCAAATTCATGAACTGTCAATAAATAATTGACTGAAATAATTAATAATAATAATCTGATATTATTAAACACAACATTGAACACAAATAGTTAATTGTCTTTTACTACATCCACATCTGGTATAACTATTTATTTACACCGTCTTTCATTTGTTTTTTTCGCAACACCTTTTGAACGTTATGTGTCATTTGAGGACATCTTCGTCTTACAATTGTCTCCAGTTGTTTTAGTCTATTCTGTTCCAATGGCGGACGCAGGATGACACCAGATTTTATTGAGCGTTTACCTGATATGGAACTTGATATTAACTCTTGCGAAGTGAATAACTTAAGAGACAGGGTTTTTATGACACAGGCTGGTGAATCCTGTCCCAAGTGAAGGACCAATTCTTCAAGATCGTGTACAGAATTCAACCCTTGCTGAGATTCTGCTATACTTGCACTTAGACTCAGTGCCAGTGGTGGACTCACTGCCAGTGGTAGACTCAGTGTCAGTGGTTGACTCAATGCTAGTGGTGGACTCAGTGCACGTGGTGTAGATGGACGAGGGCTCAGACTGACCCCTTCATCAGAGGACATTCAACTATTTTTTTCAATATATTTCATACGTTTCTTCAAGGCCTTCAGCCCCGATCTTAACTCCTCCACTGTTTGCTCTAGCTTTCTCACTCTTGGTGAATTGTCAGGATCAATCACTCTGCAAAAAGGTAAAATTTATTATTTATGCTCATTAGTTTGGATTTGAGAATACGAAAACCATTAATTTGCAGGCTTGGTTGTAGTTGGTAGCACACTCTTCAACTTGGCCTTGTCCCTCTGAAAATATATAGAGCACTGGAAATGAAAACTATCAGTATCATTTAACTCCTAGCCAACCAAATGTGAAAAAATATAGGTTCTGGTCTAGCTGGGCCGGGGTTGGGGGAGCTGACCACGACCGCAACAAGCGGAGGCGTGTTACAGGGAGGTGACCACTGATGCAAGTTGAGGCTGTATATTGCTCTGTTTCCCAAAATTCATGACACAGGCGAAAGTAATAGCATTATGTCTCAGTGGCGTCGGAAGGAAGATGAAATTGGTATTGCCAAAAGGAAATTGAAACTGGTACAGCCAAAATTTGTAATAAGCATATGTTCGTAGGTAACATCATAGTGGTTAAAAATGTGGTTGCCTACGCCAGTGTTTGAGGAAATACAATACTAGACCAGAAGAAGAAGGGGGTCACCCGAGAGGGGCAAAATCTGAGTTAACTTTTCTAGAGGCATTTTTCCTCAGGAATCCGAATCTGGGAGGTAAAGTGCCGGGTCAGGGGGCATTTTTGAGTTATTCGAGGTCAAAGGTCACGAAACGCAAAAAACGTTAAAAATTGAGAATTTAACTACAAAATGTGTACAAAATTCATTGATATCTAGAAATTGACAAAAGCCCATTAGTATGAATCGGCACTATCTATAGGTCACAATTCTTTGAGGTAATCCAGGTTAAAGGTCACGAAAAGTCAAAATAGGTCATGACATTGTGAAGATGAAGTTTGTAATAGCTTGACATTGTGAAGATGAAGTTTGTAATAGCTTGACATTATGAAGATGTAGTTTGTAATAGCTTGACATTGTGAAGATGAAGTTTGTGATAGTTTGACATTGTGAAGATGTAGTTTGTAATAGATTGACATTGTGAAGATGAAGTTTGTAATAGCTTGACATTGTGAAGATGAAGTTTGTAATAGCTTGACATTGTGAGTATGTAGTTTGTAATAGCTTGATATTGTGAAGATGAAGTTTGTAATAGCTTGACATTGTGAACATTACAATAAATTAAAATGACAATATGCTTATATTTAGAACACCATCTATTTAGCTAATACGATTCTAGTCTTACCTGATCAAATAATTACATGTTCAAATACAAAATAGTAGGGTTCAATTACAGCCTTATTATTTATCTTTTGATCAGCTTAAATCAAAATTTATGACAACAAATTTAAAGTTTCAAAACATTTTCAGGAGAATGATCCACTAAATCTAGAAATACAAGGCAACTCTCGGTGGTTTTTATAATTTTAAGAAACTAACATCATTGGCATGATTTATTAGTCTACCTCTCGAATATTTTGAAATTCTACAAATTTTACTTCATTAAAGGGACAGATGCGCCTTCAATTCCATGTGTGTCCAATTCAATTCTGCGTTTGAATGCCAAAATGATGACTCGTCATTTTAAGATTATACTCTGTGATATATAGAAAAGACATATTTAGATTAAGTGAGTAAAACTCACAAGGTATTTTGAAGGGAATATGCAATTTTCGTACATTTCTAGTACTTCTGAAGAGTATTTACATATTTTCAAGACTAAAATCAACTCTCTAAAATGGCACATCTGTCCCTTTAACCAAAACTGGAGGTATAAATCTGGAAATGCTGGAGACACTTTATATTACTATTACCATAGGATTGGAGATCTTTAAACTTTAAACTACAAACAAGGTGTTTTTTAGTTGTCAAGGGAAACTATGGTGGATTGTTAACTGGTCTTCGGATTATATTTATTACGTTGTTCAGTTTTCGGGTTGATAAAAACATGACATAAGAGATTCGATTATATAATAACGTACCATAAAGATTATACAATTGTTCAGCATTCTAAATCAAAATGGATGGGAATGTAGAAGAGTTTGAATGTGCTGTATGTCTTGGACCATTCCAGGAACCTAAATTATTGGATTGTCATCATACATTTTGTAGGAAGTGTCTGGAAGACCTGGCTAGTTCCAATTTGGCGGGTAGCTGGAACACCATCAAATGTGTAACAAAATCAGCAAAATTCCTGATGGCGGGGTGAGGAAGTTTTCAACAAATTTTTATCTATCTGCTCCATCAACCAGTTCAACAAACAGAACAGGAGATACAGATTACTGCTCCAAACATCCTAAGGAGGAGCTCAAATGTTTCTGTGAAGACCGTAACACCATTTTGTGTTTTGTGTTTTGCCTTCTTGGTCAACACCAAAACCATTATTTTCTTAATATCGAAGACTCTAAAGACGTCATTTTAGAAAATTACAAAGATCAGAAAGACAGTCTGAAACGTAAGTTAGAAGAATTGAAAACAGTGAAGAATATAGCCGAGGATTCGTTGAAGAAAATCAATGAATATCGACAAACAGCATTGAGTAGTTGCCTGGCAGAACTTCAGAAAAATTACGATCAAAATCAGAAGAAACTGAACACTGTACACAGTAAAGTGAATACCCTGAAATCTCAGAGAAAGATAGTCGACCTATGTTTTCTCCCCTCGTGTCTGACATCCTTAGTACTGCATATACAGCGTGCCAACTATATTGCTAGAGTGTGGCGGCTGTCTGATCAGCCTCTTATGTCTCTACCCCCCGCGTCAAATAATGGTTGGACGAAAGATTTAATGATTAAATGGGTGAAGACACCATATTCAGATGAGTTATCGGACCTTTTAGTGGAACTCGATGAGGAAATCCATCTGGACTCAGGAGAAACTGTTGACGAAGAACTGTTCGACGACGTGATTGACGGTGAGCCTGAAGGATTATCGATTGAACACTTAGCCGACGGCGTTTTAGACGAATTAGGCCTACTCTGATTCAGAGATTTTCAAATTGTTAGTTAAATTTGTTTCATGCATGTACATGTACTAGTAAATGATTTATTTCGATAGGAGTTTAACAACAACTTGATATTGCTTATGACATGATCAATGAGATCCGTCTTTCCATCTTGACCTGGATTGCCTCAAAGAATTGGGACTTACAGATAGTGCCGATTCACACTAAAGGGCTTTTGCCAATTTCTAGATGATATCAATGAATTTGTACACATTTTGTAGTTAAATTCTCAATTTTTAACATTTTTTGCGTTATTTGACCTTTCGCGACCTTTGACCTTGAATAACTCAAAAACGCCCCCTGACCCGGCACTTTACCTTCCAGATTCGGATTTCTGAGGAAAAATGCCTCTAGAAAAGTTAACTCAGATTTTGCCCGCTCTCGGGTGACAATACCCCCTGCTCCCTCTGGTACCATGAGAGTTTGAAGGCTTAAAAGTAGATGACTGATCACTACCCCGCTGCTGCTCCAAAGACTGGTCAGTATCTAAAAAAATGTGAAATTATATTATAAATATATAGAATCTTTCAGAAGTAGTGTAGGGGCTTTCAATTTGGTCGCACGTGGATTCCCCCATTCCGTTTCATTTCATGGGGAAAGTGCGACCAAATTGAAAGCCCCCCAAAAAGACCTAAACTCCTTACATTCCATCAATTCCCTCCCAAAAAAACCTAAACACCCCCACATTTCATAAATTCTGACACCTAATACACCCTACATTTCTTACACCAAAACACCTTCAATCAATCCCTACATTCCATCAAAAAAAGCATATTAAAAATACCCTTATATAAAATAACATAACATTTTTAATAGCCTCGTTTGAAATAATGTTATTTTTAGTCTAGAAACTTCTAGAAAGGGAGATTTTTGGAAAAAAACAGACCAAAATTTCTTCGTTAAATTAATTCATTTAAAAATAGGATGAGTATAATTCTAAAACACAAATTCGAAGATTATTCGGGCGACGGTATCTTTTCATCAATATTTTCTCTAGGTTCAAAAATAATTCCAAAAGTAGCTAGCTTTGTTTCAAACAACAAATCACTTATTTCATCCGGAGCGAAAGCCGTCGGCTCAATCGCGGAAGTGGGAAAGAGTATAAGCGACACAGTGAAACAATCAAACGAGATGAAAGAATTACGATAATAAGAGATCTGCGAAACAGGAGATTAGAAGAAAGGAAAGGAAAAGGTTTTAAAGTTATAGGATAAAAATGATTATCGCTCACGCTCCAAAAACTTATTTTGGTTCAGGAGATATACAAAAATCATTGGGTTCTCTTCCTGGATTTCCATGGGCGAAATATCCCGGAGAAAAAGATCTCCCCGGTCATAATTACACCTGTCCAGGTACTATGTTAGATCTGCGATTAGACGAAAACGATAAACCCAAACCGGGCGAAGAACCAGTCAATAGAGTTGACGCCGCTGCGCTTAAACACGACATACTATACAGAAACAAAGACATAAACTTCAGACACGAAGCAGACAGACTAATGATAATCGAACTTGAAAATATTCCAAATCCAACTTTCAAAGAGAGAAGGGCTTTGATCATAAAACTGTTAAAAGCGAAGATGAAATTAGGCATGGGATTAGGGGATGAAATTCATAAAGAATTTAGAAAAACTAAAAACTTTTTAAAAGTTAAAGTGTTTGAAAAAGATGAAATAGGGTCAGCCGATTTAATTAATATGCCAGTCGAAAGAGGATATAAATATTGCTTAACAGTTATAGATTTGTATACGAGATATGCTTGGGTTATTCCTTTGAAAAACAAAACAGGATTATCAAACACGCATTTGAAACGATTATGAAACAATCTAACCGACATCCACAAAAACTGTGGGTAGATAAAGGAAGTGAATTTTATAACAAAAATATGAAATCACTTGGGTTTGAAATTTACAGCACGCATAATGTAGCTGTAGTAATAGAAAGATTTAACAGGACTCTTAAAAATAAAGACTTAATAAATGGCTTAAAATATTACCAGTGGTTGTAGATGAATACAATAACAAAATTCATTCATCTATAGGTGAACACACCAACACAAGCCTCGAATAATCCAAATATTATAACACACAACATAACTACGAAAATGAAATAAAGAATTTAAATATCAAACCCAAATTTAAAGTAGGAGATCGAGTTTTTTCGAAAAAGGTTACGTTGGATACTGGACAAAGGAAATATTCATCGTTGATAAAGTAAACACCACATCACCTCCGACATATGAATTGATCAATCAAGGTAAAGAACAAATCATAGGTAGGTTTTATCAAAACGAACTTAAAAAAAACTGACTTAAAAATGAATATCTTTCTCGATAAATATGGAACCGATACAACCACAAACTTTCAACTTATGAGATGGGCGAATGAGTTAAATATATCACCGTTTTATTATTGCATGAGAGATGAAATAAATGATCTGAAATATAAGAAAGGTAAATTTTACGCTATAACAAATATACATACTTCCGATCAAAAAGGAGTTTATCATTCTGCTTTGTACAAACACTCTTCAAATGACTTATATTTCTTCGATTCTTTTGGATTAGAACCCACTGAAGAGATAATGAAATTGACTAATCAACCAATCAAATGTTCAACATTTCAAATTCAATTACCGGGACAAAAGTTTTGTGGTCAGCTTTCACTTTGGGTATTATATCAATTAAGTTTAGGAAAACAGTTTGAAGAAATTGTAACAAATTTAACTTAATAAAAATGGCGAACAAGTTTGGTTTAGGTTCTTTATCTTTAGAAACTAAAAAACCTAACAATACAGCGTGAATAAATAAAGCGAAACCTTACTTTGTGGATCAAATCGGAGACACTCTTCAAGGTGATTTAGATATGAACAATTTCAAAGTAACTAATTTAAAGTCTCCGGAAAATGATAATGACGCTGTTCACAAGAAATATTTACAGGAACAAATAAATTCAATTGAAGTAAATAAAAACCATTTAGAAGATAAAATAAGTAATGTGAAAAGATTCTTGAAACGTCAACTAAATAATAACAATTTTATTAATGATACTAAACTACAACAAGAGGGAAAAGGTATAATAAGTTTTATTCAAGAACAATTGGTCGACGTTGCGAATAAAACTGAGTTACACAATTTAATTTCATTAATATCTAAATTAGAGGATAAGTTTGCAAAACAAAAATTAGACATTCAACAATTAATAGATAACATTCCAGGTGAAAATGAAGATACGTTTCAACAGGAATTAAATGCTCTGGAAACTAAACTTAATAGTGAATTACAAAAAGAACTAAGAAATATTAAACAACAAATACAAAATATTGATGATAGCGAAATTAAAACCTATATTCAACAACAAATACAAAATATTGATGATAGTGTTATTCAACAACAGATAACCACTATTAATAACCTAGTTTTGAAACAGGACAAAAATATAGTCGCATTAGAAAAGTATCTCAAGAAAGAAAATAAATCATATTATTTCAATCTTCCATTTTGGAAATTTGAGTAATAAAGATGCTTCTGTTACTACTTTAATTGATAAATCAGAACAGTATGAATATAAAAAATATGGATTTACAGCAAATATTAGAGTATATAAACATAGTAGTGATAATCCCTATGAAATGTTTCTCGGTATATATTCTAGTGTTATTTTCCGAGGAAAACTTATAATTGAAATAACTTTTCCTTTTCAGGTAAAAGTTGATTCAATATTCTTCAGACAAAACTTACATATGCCTAAAAGATTTAACGCTAAAAAAGTTCTTCAGTTTATCAATGGTAGAGACAATGTAGAAATTTAGGAATATGAAACTTATATGAAATTAAAATGAGTGGAAAATATATAGATAGGTTTGGAATGTTAATCATACCAGATAAAGAAGAAGATTATCTTTCATTTGGTGATTTTGATATGATATTGGAGACGGAAAGTCCACCATCAGTAAGTATTATTAGATATCCAGAACCACAAAAAGAAGGAAATATGATTTTTTACGAACAATAGACTTTGAATACGTATTTTGTTAATAATAGTTATTCATTCGAATATACCTCTTCAACTGATTTATTTACCTCAATCGATATTCATAAAAGTCAACAAGATAAAGAATTTATAATATTTTCATCAATAATTGAACGCAATGATAGATTAGAAGTTGGAGGTATATATACTTGTAGATGTATGATAAAAATCAATATCGAAAAACCAAAATTTTCAGTTCATCTGAATAAGATTAATGATTCGAAAGAACAAAATTAATATCGTTTGTTACTGTACAAGTTTTTATTATTAAACTTGAAATAATTATAACAGATAATGAAAAAATACTGCCTGGTGGACATCTTACTGGGCAGCCTATTGTAGATGTTAAACACTTTCCATCTTTTGCTTTATCAGAAATTCATTTAATTTAATTACCTAAAAAATGGAACTAGAAAGCAGACAACAATACATGATAGAAAAACAAAACGAACTAAAAGAAAAACTAAAACACTTCAACAAATGTAGAAAAACATGGAGTAGAATTGATTCTGTTTTCAGAACATTAAGTACAGTTCTAACAGTAGGGATAACGGTGGCAACAGCCGTAACCGGTGGATTAATGCTTCCAATAATTGTCCCAACTGTATTAGCCGCGTTCACTGCCGTTCAAACTTCGTTCACTGCCGTTCAAACTTCATCTTGTGGATTGATTACTTTAGGTTTTACATCAAAACAGAAACCTCATTATAAAAAGAAAACAGAAATTTTAAATTATCTTAATAAATTATTCATTTTTTTCGAAAGATCCAGAGAAGATAAGAACATATCCATTGAAGAATTAGAAAAATTCAATGAAATGTTAGATAAATTTGATGTAGAAATGTCATCAATAAAAGTTAAAAATTCCTAGTTAAAAATAGTTGCTTAAAAAATATGAATAAAATTGAAATTTTAGACGATGAAACATTCATATCGAATGAACTTTTTTTCAGTATTATTAACCTTATCTCTGATAAATTTGAAACATTTAAAGGACAAATTGAATTAGATGGAGAGATCATTCAAGACGGAGAACACAAACAATACATGCAATTTGTAGGCTTTAATGCCAAAACTTTTAACAATTTCTTCGCAACGGTGGATGTAAAATGCTTCTTATTGGTATTTCTCAGGAAAAATCATTTTACGTAGAAACAATTTCAAAGAAATAAAAAGATCAAAAAAGGGTAGTGGTGTTACCCTACTCAAAAAGATCAATGAATATAGCGGTGTAAATTGTTATATACCGAGCGATGGATACTGCTTTGTAAAGTGCAAAAATCGTTTTAAACGAAGACTACACGAAAGAATTTCAAGATTTCATAAACAGTTTTTCAAAATCAAACAGAAATTTATGACAACTGCTAGAATCTGTGAATTCAATAAGAAATTTAATACTTATTTTCAAATTTATATGCCCAAACATAGACATTTTCAACCAAAGAAAGTATCCGAAGAATTAGATTGGGTATTTTACTTACATAAATCACATTTCTGTCTCAGAATAAATAACAAAACCTTAGGCATTACAGAAATAGAAGATAATTACGATGAAAACGTATGGAGAACTTCCAGAGATGATAATGCGGTAACGCAAGTTTCACCTCTAAAACTAAACGTTTTTCCAACAATTCACGATGATTGTTTATACGCATGGAATTGCGAAACCTATAGCGAAAAAGAAACGAATAAAGCAATTCCTTATTCTTGCACGTTAATTAATTTAGAAAAACTAAGAAAAATGTTAGACAGAATAAAACATAACTTTCCAGATTTAAATCCCACTGATAGTGTTCCAGAAGAATTTTATAATAAATTAAGGAATATAGTAGAAATATTTGTGGGTAAAGATTGCATCGATCAAATGTTGCAACGTTTAGGAAAAATAGATCAAAAAAGAATAACATTAATTTCTCATAACGGTAGCGGTTT
>NW_008710370.1:2878208-2880797 GCF_000327385.1 Lottia gigantea
TAATATTGCAAAATACACCGAAGATAATTGGGAATCTTTAAGACACGAATGGGAAGCTTACGCTAAAAGAGATACTTGTTTGATAAAATATAACAAAGTTATGAAAGATGTTGTATTCCAGAATATTTCCAATAATCTAACGGCTCCTTTATCTTTAATGGGTTGGTATTATTTGTATCATTACCATAAAGAAATGGTTGAAGAAGAATGGTATGAAACTACTAGAATGGTTCCGAAACACACCGAAAAAGAAAACGTGGAAAAAGTTTACTCACATACACACCCTTTTATAAGATATTTTATCAGACAATCCATTAAAGGAGGAAGAGTTTCGGCGAATCTAAAATCATTTGAAACGAACAAAATGGATGAAATTTGTAATGTATTAAATGAATACACAGAAACACCAAGTGGTAATATAATTGATTTATTTAAAGAATATAGTAAAAGTAAAAAAGATAAAACGGAGGTTCATTCGAGACTTAAAAAAATAAAATGTACTAAACTAATGGTCTTTGATGCTAACGGTTTGTACGCTTCCGCCATGTCGGATTTAGATAGCGAATATACGAGAACGGAAAGTGGTAGACCATTTCTACAAGAAGGAAATAAAGAATTTGTTAAGCTCTTTAATGAGCAGAAATTCAGACCTAGAACTGCTATTTTAAAAGTCTGGTTTGAATATCCTACCAAGATGTTCTTCCAACCCATACCAGCTAAAGATAAAATCAGTTTTACGAACAAAAAAGGTTCAGAAATGGTTTCTGTTCAGAAGTTTTAACATCGGTCGATATTCAAGAAATAGTGAAAGCCGGTGGACGAATTTTTAAAATATTAGATGGTGTAGTATACGAAGGATATAACTACATAGAGACATCTATGGAGTGAAGCGACTTTAAAAGCCAACTTTGATTCACACGTCAAAAGCTTTCCTAAAGTAAATGAGACTCAATATATCGTTGAGATAAATGAAGAAGAAAAAGAATTTGACTGTACACCTCGTAAATCTACACGACTATACACGACTAACGCCTAGTCATTTGGGGTCATTCGTATTATCTCACAGTAAAAAAATAATGAATAATTTTATTCACGTCATAGATGGATTTTATAAGCCGGAAATATACTATACCGATACTGATAGTTTATACATTTCGTCTAGCAATTGGGATAAATTAAATGAAGCTGGGTTGGTGTCCGAAAATGATTATTGTAAAGGAAAGAATGATTACGGTGATGGTGGAATTATATATGGTTTATATACAATATCATTCTAACTTCCGACGGTATTCTAAAAGAAAAGAAAACGTTTAAGGGTTACTCTAATGATAAGATAGCTGTAGAAGATTATATTCGATTAGCTAGTGGACATGATGTAACGAATGAATTTAAGAAACCATGGGTAAAAAGTTTCACCAATGGAGTAGTTATTCCAAAGGATGATGATAAACAAAAGAAAGTTTTTAGAAGTTATCTGAATCTCGTTAAGAGAAAAGCAACGGACGATGAAGGAATCATGTATCCTTATGGTGATAAAGATGACTTGAGTGTGGATGAAAACTACGAATTTGATGATTTCGATTACCTTACTATTCAAGAAGAGAATGAAGAGTTTTAAATGAAGTTGAATAACAATTTCCTCATACCAAAATCTATAAACCTATTTTTACCATCTTTGATTTCCAGATTTATATCTTTAATCATAAAGGAATTAAGTGGTGAATACGCCGTTTGAAATGGTTTCTCTATAATTCTATATCCTACCGGAACGGTGAATGTTGGAAGACTGTAAATAATCTGACGTTTGTATTTATTGAAAATCCACCGTTTATTAAATTGCAATGTATATTTATCACATCGATATCATTCTCGATATTAGCTTTGTGTGGTGCTAAAGTGGATTGCGTGTATATTTGTTTATCAAATCCTAGTAACGCATTCAATGAATTTTCTACGTTGAAATCAACTTGACTATTATTTCTTAATATCAATTTTATTTTATTCAGATTCAAATTACCTTCGAATTCAATATTGTTTTTACCGCTCACGCTTCCTCCATATTCAGATAGGTATTCGTTAATGGCTATGTATTCGTAGCTTCCTGGTAGTAAACGTATGGTTTTGAATGTAACTCCATTATCTGTTGATATTTTTATTTGGTTATTTTTTTCGTTGATATTTCTAATGGAATTGTAAACAGAAATACTTTAATCCCAATTCATATTCTTGATTGCGATCGAGTTCGTACTCATAATCTAGAGACAATTTAATTTCTGATTTATTTGAGGTGATAACGAATAGTTGTTCTTTATTTGACATTTTTAATCACGCTTTTATAATCATTTTTATCTATAATACCTTTTTCTAGGAGTCTTTTTAATATACAATTCACTTCATTAAATTGTCTGTGTGATCGATGTCCTTCATGCATTGCCGCTAATATTACTCGTAATCTATTAAGTAGTTCCTCGATGTTGTCGGATAAAAACGTTATACCTTGTCCAGATGCCACCATATCATCGAATTCATCTATTTCTCTTGTGATTGGATAATCTTCTGTATAATCATCTACCTCCTCTTCATACGTAT
>NW_008710370.1:2881605-2883363 GCF_000327385.1 Lottia gigantea
TTTTGAATGTATCTCTGTCCATTCCGTGATTTATCGACTGAATGATTTGAGATAAATTTTTATCGTTTAATTCAAATAATAAAAAACAATGTGCATTTTTTTTAATGAACATAGAATCCATCCCGTAAAAAGATTGGGATTGGTATATGCAGTGACAGTTGTGATGTCTTTCTTTCGTGAAGAATTCTTGTTGAACAGCTTGATTTCTTTGCGCAACGCAGTCGTCAAACAATATTAAGTTCTTTCGATTGCTATCAATATTAGACAAGTCTAGATCATTAACATTTTTCGTAAGAAAAACTTTTATATCCGTTGGATTGAAAGATGGATTCTTTGCTTTAATGTAGTTATCTATGATATCTTTTATTTCCACTTCTTCTTCGTTTTCTTCGTAATATTGAAATAGGTCTTGAACATCTTTCTTTTGTAAATATTCTAAAGCTTTGTGGAATTGATAATACGATTGCTCTGGTGTTGTTGTGTACATATACAAAGAATCGAAATCTAAAAGGTTTGGTGTTGTCACCATGTTAAAAGTGAGAACTACCGCATATACACATAAGCATTGGGTTATTAGGAAATATTTCTGAATGATTAAATTTTTGCCCATTTTTTATTATTTTAATTTGTTCCAAAAATCACTCCATCTCCTTTATACTTTGAAAGATATATTCCTTCTCCAGTGCGTATGTTTTTTAAATATATTCCATTACCCTTATGTTTGACTTTGACTTCTCCTGTTTCAATACTATCTACTAATTTATTTAATCCTTGTTTAACAGTTTTCTTCCCCAAATCGTTTTCCAAATTCTTTAACTGTTCCTAATATATCTGCCACTCCTGAACCTTTTTAATTTCTGTGCTTCCTTTTCCATTACTAAATTATGTCTGCGTTCTTCGGCAGCTGTTACTTTAGCTGCTTTATCTTCGTTGGCAGTACGTACCACCAGCTATTGCACCCGCCGCGGTAAGACCAGCAAATATCAAAGGTAGGGAAAATATAAATCCACCTTTTTTTACATTTGTGTCAATTCTTTCTAAGTCTATATCATCTGTGACTTTACAATATTTGTATTTATCAATAAGTTGTTTAGTTCGTTGATTTTTTTACCATTGAAAGTTATTACAGTTGGGGAATCTGTTTCAACGGCTTCTATTATTTTCATAACCAAAGTTTCTGGTTTCATTTTTAAGGGTGTATTTTTTACTCAATTCTTATCATTCTTCTATCTGCTATTTTAATTAAATGTTTTGCTTCTTCGAATAGTAAACAATACCCGGTTACATCTCCTTGTGTTTTCTCAATATGAATATTTATGTTCACCCCTGTTTTGAAAAGATCTTCTTGATAGATCAAAACAAAAGATTGGATGATTAAGTGCAAAATCTACATATGCAAACTGAGGTGGATTTCCAAATTCACACATGTTTTTATAGTTTCTATACAATTCATTATAATCCTTTGTGGTTGGATTAATTGTTAAAGGTTGGTTAGGATAATTATCGTTGTTTAATCTTACTTGAACTTTATGGATTAAAGGATCTTGAGTTTGGTTCATTGCCACTCTTAAGACATTGTTATTCGTCTGAGAATCTGGTAAGTTCTTGAAACCAACCATTAAATATCTTGCTGGTTTAATAGTGTTAGTGATTGGCCACGTGGTGGATTCACCAGTTAAAGTCATGCTACCTACCGTATTACGATGAAGAAAAGCTATTTCAATATCTTTAGTTAACGAGTTGAATATTCTCGTTTCT
>NW_008710370.1:2892877-2935057 GCF_000327385.1 Lottia gigantea
GAAATGATTGGCGCGACTTTCACTGTCCGCCATCTTATCTTGCTGTTATTTGACACAGGTTTACTAAGTCAAGGGCAATAACTCCATAACTGCTCTTCCGATAATTACCAAAATCGTACTTGACTGAGATCTCATCAATATATACACGAATACCAAGTTTCGTCAAGATAGGATAAAAACTGCAGACTCTATCGTGGATACGCGTTAAATTTCCCTTGAAGGCGCGATAATAGAGGCTACAGTTTTTATCCTATCTTCATGAAACTTAGTATGCATGTATATATTGAGGAGATCTCGGTCAATTCGAAATTAATAATAATTGGATGAACGGTTTCAGAGTTATTGCCCTTGCCTTGTAGGCACGATAGAGACTACAGTTTTTATACGCCTACATGGAAATGTGAACATATATTGCCGTCGCCCCTGTCCGTCCGTCCATCGGTCCACATTTCTTGCATGCACGACAGAAGCTACATCTTTAATCTGATCTTGATGAGACTTAGTATGCATGTATATATTGTTGAGATCCCGATCAAGTTCGAAATTGGTAATAATCGGATGAAAGGTTTAAGAGTTATTGCCCTTGACTTAGTAAAAACGCGTTAAATTTGGCTTGTATGCACGATTAAGGCTGCAATTTTTATCTGATCTTGGTGAAGCTTAACATGCATGTATATATTGTTGAGATCTCGGTCAAGGTCGAAATTGGTAATAATCGGATGAAAGGTTTAAGAGTTATTGCCCTTGACTTAGTAAAAACGCGTTAAATTTGGCTTGTATGCACGATTAAGGCTGCAATTTTTATCTGATCTTGGTGAAGCTTAACATGCATGTATATATTGTTGAAATCTCGGTCAAGGTCGAAATTGGTAATAATCGGAAGAATGGGTTCAGAGTTATTACCCATAATTAGTAAAAACGCGTCAAATTTCGCTTGTATGCACGATAAAGGCTGCAATTTTTTTTATCTGATCTTGAAACTTGGTATGCTTGTATATATTGTTAAGATCTCGGTCAAGTTCGAAATTGGTAATAATGGGATGAAAGTTTTCGGAGTAATCGCCCTTGACTTAGTAAAAACACGTTAAATTTTGCTTGTATGCACGATAAAGGCTGCAATTTTTTTTCCATTCTTGATGAAAAGTAGTATACATGTATATATATGGATGAGATCTTGGTCAAGTTCGAAATTGGTAATAATCGGATGAAACATTTCAGAGTTATTTATTGCCCTTGACTTAGTTGATTCTCCCAAATGTACATGCCTAGAGTGAAGCAGACACTTTATTTAGAAATTAGTGTTTTTCGTAAATACGAAATAATGAATTCGTTAGAGCGAAAGAGTATCATATATTTCGTTTAAACGAAATATTTAGTTTTAATTAATTATTTCGATTAAACGAATTAATTATTACGTTAAAACAAAATATTTTTTCATTAAATCGAATTAATTATCACGTCATAACGAAATATTATTTTGTTTAAATGAATTATTATTTTGTTTACTCTCAAATGGAAGGGGCATCGGCAGCTCTCTTACAAGTCTCTCGCGAAGACTCGTGGAAAAAGCTCAAGTGGACATCCGGCTTTACTAATAAATTCTGTGGGTGTGGTACTTTATTTTTTTGGTTTTTTTTTTTAGATGTCACGACGTTTATCCAAAAACATTCTCGAATCTGTGTCGATCTCAGAAGCGATTATATCACCCTTATGTCGGCCTTAACATGCTCTGGGCTAATTTTCAGGACAATTTTTCGGTGTGACATGCTAGAGGTAGTAAGAAATGATCAGTGTATTCTGACACTGCATACGACTCACTAACACAGTCAGATATAATCGGGCGGCCTTTAGGATTCTTGTGGATTTTAGGCAAAGTGTACAAATGTCTCTCGCGACAATCAGGTTTGGCAGACAGATAGTCATATTGTTTCTGTTTGAGATAACTAGTTTTGACTAAATCGGCAAGAATATTGTTAATCATGTTAGCAGTTTCTTTGACAATCGGTTTCGGTAAAATGGCATAATGTTTAGGATTATTCAGTTGATTCTCTGCTTCTGAAACGTAATCCTCCCTAATCAGAATGACACAACATGAACCTTTGTCACTTTTTTTTAAATAACAATGCTATCGTCTTTCTTAAGTAAGTTTAACGTTCCACTCGTGTGAGATTAGGCTTTTCGTGTGTTATGGAAAGGTTCGTTGTTTGGCTATTCATACTAGCAAATGCTTTTAATATTTCAGGATGGATGGCGGCCTGAGGGGGTGTCCACGTGGATTTAGGAATAAACATTGTTCTAGCACCACGTGGGGGTGGTTTCGAAAAAAATATGTGCAGCTAAGGTTTCGTTGAAATCGTTCAATGGATGGTTGGCCATCTTTGGTGTGGGAATAAACTTAAGTCCACGGTCTAAGATTGAATGCTGAGGGGGTGTGAGAATTTTGCGGCTCAAGTTAACTACAGTTTGGCCTAGCGGTGCCCTCTCAGTATTTTTATCCCCAGTAATTAGTTTAAAGACTTACTCGATGCTTGAAGCTGGTGTATCCGAATTCTTCTACGTAGGGTGGTAAGATTCTTGCGCTGTTGATACTGGACTCAATCATCATGTTGTTGAGGGTGCTGAGGTTCCGTTGTGCTTTCTTCGAGAATTTATTTGAGATGGGTATACATGTGAAGAGGATCTTTGAGTTTGGGAAGGTTTTGTTGGCTGTAGCGATTAATTTCGGAGATTGGTTAAAGGAGGTCTTTGGTAGCTGATCACCTACATAAAGAATAACGATAGTAAGGTTTGGATCATGGTCGTATGATTCCAGGATTGACTTTATGTGATGGATTTGGGCACCGGGGTAAGAATGTATTTCAGTGTCTTAACTAGTTTTGGTAATTCGATTCATGTTAGATGATCCTTTAATTGTAGATTTATTTAGAGCAGGTAGCTTTCATAATGATTTGTCCTTGGTCTGGTGACAATAGGGTTTGGTAGCGGATATAATGGTTGTCGACGGGGTGATTGGTACTGGTTTGGTAGTTGTTAGAATTGTAGCATTGGAAACAGACTGGGATCTGGTTCAAAGGGGGGGGGGGATAAATGTCTCGACTTGGATGGAGACTGAGGGGTGGTTTGCTGGTCCAAAAAGCACAGAAGGAAGAAAGGTTGTCGGATCCTGGATCACGCGGTGAAGATTCAGATGGCGTGGAAGGGGAAGACGAGTCTGAAAGTGAAAAGAGAAGGAGAGTGCCTTCTCTACGAGAGCGTTTACCTATGTCTGCTGAACTAGGCGTAGGTAAAATTTAGGCTTTAGTTCGGTAGCGTGGTGACTCTAGATGGTGCAGGTGTAGTGTCCATTTCAGTTAGTACAGATATGGTTACTCTGGTTTTGGTTTCGTTGATTGTCTGGTAGAATTTGGTGATTACAGCCTGAGTGAGGCGTTTCCCATAGGAGCGGCGGGCCCAGGACAGGGCATGAGAAACGATGCGGTCGACGGCAGGTGGGGATAGAGGACTCGGTACGAGTGGTGGTCAGCTTCTCTTGAGGGGTGCTTTGGTAATGGTCGATCAGGACTTGCGTATCCTTAGAGAGCCATGTCCGATTGGGGGATCTAATATTCGTGTCGACAGCTGATGTTTTCATTGCTGGACGGATAAAACGATCCAACTCAGAGACTATGCGTTTGAAGGTAAACGCTGGTTGGCCTTGCTGTTGAAGGGTAAGGATTGCCAAATGATGGAACAAAACTTGGAAGCTTCACAAAGGGTTCTTCCTTCTGATGAGTGGGGACTGGTTGGCGTCGGGGGGCTGGTAGTCGTTTCTGTTGTTGGTCAGGTCGGTGGTTACCTCTGGGTTGGTAGGCCGTGTTGTATGTAGGTCGGACATGGGGTGGGATATAGCTGGATGGGTTGGTTGGTGGTCGGCGATTGGTAGGTGGTAGAGGTCGATGTAAGACAGGGCCGTTGTAGGGTTTGGTTGACGATTAGTGTTTCTATGTCTGGCTTCTTGCCAGTGGTTGTTGTAGTTGGGGAAAATTATGACAATAACTTGAGGTTAGAAAGGGAATGTACAGCGGATGTGACAGGAGGAAACTGTATATGCTAGCGTGAAGATGTGGGGATCAAATTAAGCAAATAAGTCAAACTGGGTTTGGGGATATATAAAGTAAGATGAAAGTTATGATGAACAATGCAAAAATATATATTTAGGTGATAAATAACGCTAACAATGATTTGAAAAATTATAACAACTAAAACAAAAACTTATGCAATTGTCACGAACCTGTTTTCGAAGTATTATCCTTTTTCAAGTGTCAAGGAATGGTTATGAAATGAGATTAAATTTGCGATTTATATAGTAGTCAGTTAAAGAGTATGGAAAGTCTTAATATGGTGTACTTTTGTATTTGATGAATAATTAATGCCACTATCCTTTTCGCGGAAAAAAAATTCGTGAGGGTGAAAAAGTGATATTTTGATGGAAAATCGATGATTTGTACGGAAAACCACGAGCACGTTCCGGAAATATCCGAATGTACGCTAATGTATGCGTGACGTAAATTATGGACTTGACGCGGTGGTTTCTGGGAACGCTACACTGACAGATAAACAATGTGGCGGGTGTTATGTATTATAATGAAAACGATTCGTCAAGCACTCACAGTTCATCTCATTCTGAAGACGAAGAAGATGAATACGAAATATTTGGGGTGTGGTGGGCTACCAGTTCGAGCCAGTTAGGCGTCCTCGGGAAGGGATGACTGACAGTGAAAGGCCAAACCAGGACGATGACACTGCCGAAATTCATGAAAATGGAGATCGATTCAGAAATAAATTTATAATGACTGGTTCGTAGCGTTCATTTTGTATTAAAAATCGCCCGCTTAAAAATATTCATATCTTCTCTCGATGAAAACCTTTACAGAATTAAAATATCTTGATTAGTCTTTGAGATATTCCATGATGAATGGGGTAATAGTGGAGAAATAGGGTCGTTATTATCTTCACACTCATTTTATAAGTGATATACGGAACAAGTCATTATAAGATTAAAACTATTTTATAATATATGTAACTTAATCATAATTTATTTTAAAGACAATAGGTAATTTTCATAACATCATGAGTCCCTACATTCCCAAAGTGAATTGGTAAAACACTCACATCGGATAGGCCTACCAATTAATGATAAAGTGAAAGTAGACCTTCTGATCAAATAATTGAAATAATATGAAATCCGCTCAAAATATATTTTAAATTAAGAAATGATAGTTTTAAATCATTTATGAGTTTAGTGTTTGATATAAACTTTCCAATTTAGAATATTTTAGTGAAATAAATAACAGACTGAGAGTTTTCAGTCAACGCCTTGAAGTCAGCCCTTTTCAATTGTACGAATTTGGCCCATACCAGCGTCTTTTGGAAAGCCGTGTTAACTGTTTTCTTTACAGGTATCTTTAACGGGAATTAAACACAAATCGTCTTTTTTTTACTTATACATGTATCTTAATTATCGATTATAAGATTGGAATTGGATACAATAGGATATATAGAAACATTCACGGTAGGCGTCACGTGGCCCATAATTGACTTTCCATACACTTAAATACAGGTTTTTGATTTTCTAAAAATTATTGAGTGAATCATGTCATATCTTTGATCAGTTGAGGATTAGGATTATTTTTGATTTCTTAATTAGTTGAGTCATATCTTTGATCAATTGAGGATTATAGAAATATTGGATTAGATTTTGATTATATCTAAGTAATACTTCAGGAGGATTAGATTATCTCTGAGTACAATTAACATAAAAGAAAAACATAAAAAACAGAAAACAAAAATATAAAATAAATAAACATGAGAAATATTTGATAAAATAAGCGGGATTAGTGAATTGTAAATTGATTAGAACTAACTTTGAATTTTGATTATACCCGAGTAGTAATTTAAAAGTATGGATTAGATTATCTCGGAGTATAATTTACACGAAAGAAAAACAGTAAACTTAGTAAAAACGCTTCACATTTTGCTTGTAGTCATGATACAGGGTGCAGTTTTTATCTGATCTCGATGAAACTTGTATGCATGTACAATTGATGAGATCTCAAGTTAAAAAATGGTAATAATTGGTCTGATAGAGACTACATTTTTTATTCGTGTTTTTTGAAGGTATGAGACCTGCGTACAGCTTGAAATTAGTAACAATCGGATGATTGGTTTCACATATTAAACCACTATATTAATATACATATTATCATTACTGACGCTGGCAGGGGCGTATGTTACCTTACCTGGCCTAATCAAATCTAACAAAAAAGCAAATTCTTAGAATTTATGAATGCACAAGTAAGGAAAAGCTCAGAAATTATACTAATGTTAATTTGGCCCAATATCGTATATAACATATTTGAGTTGGCATTATATGTATTTGGCTGTTAATAACAAAAAGATATATTACTAAACTTTTGACGAAGACGAAGTCTATTTATAATGAAATAAAAGGCTGATCCGAAAATGACAGCTTATAAGTCGGTGTCTCTTAGATCAAACTATTCATGCATTTAATAATACTATCAGGTGTTACATACCATGCCGGTTCAATGGTAGATCAGATTAACTTTGTTAAGACACAATTGAAATTTACTTAAAGATATATTTACCTTTAATAATCCATTGTTCATAATTGAAATGTAAAAATCTTTTTTATCAGCATTTTCATATTTTGGTTTATGATTGTTTTAATGATTAACGCTGTATTCCCGTCACAGCTGCATAATAATCATAATTATGATCAAGACCTTAACTGGCAGTTGTATGTATTATTTAAAGAAAATGCATACATTGTGTTAAAAGAATTTTATTCCCAAATGGGAAAGAAAAAGTCCCAATGATAGGTAACTCAAACTAGTAGCTCTAACGGAAATAAGTAGCTCAAATTGGTAATTAACCCAACCGAAAAACACAATGTAAATGGCCTTGACTCGTATGATCAGTTTACAAATATAATTATGTGGATATATAGCTTAGAGTCGTTGTCACCATTTACCGTAGCCAGGAAACCTGTCAATAGATTAGAATATATACAATAGACTAGTGTGGCTTGTATAGTAGGGCAATATAAACGATAATCTTAAATCCAAATACGTTCGAGATTAAACAGTAGGGTAGTTAATGTTTATAAGATATTCATGATAAGGATAGAATCTACATTTTAAACTTTCAATTAAAGGAAAAAAACATGTATATCATAGTGAAATATGGAAATAATGAATCATTATTGTGCAATCCAAATAGTGCTGTGATTAATTTACTCTCAAGCATTAAGTCCAGGGCAGGCTTTGCTAATACAAATAAGATATTGGACCTTTCTGACGAAACAGGTATGTTTTAATAACTATATAACCGGATAACAAATATGTTGCTGTATGAAGATGGAGTTAAAAACAAGCTTGGCTTATTCTTATTCAGCTCCTAACATAAATACAAAATCACTTTCCAAAATAAATATCGAAGAGTAAATGGGTGTAGTAAAATTAAAATTGCATTCTCTTACTTTTTCGAAAAAACAAACTCTTAATAATTTATGCAATGAACCTCAACAGCAACAAACTTTATGAGTTTTATTTGTTGGGAAGACCCTCAAAGGGAAGTTTCGAGAGGCTGACTTTTCTCGTTTCACCATTTTCCACATTAAGATTTTCCTCACCTTGTCGTCCATGGGACCCTCTCATCTACCCAAAACTAAGTATTCTATTATCATGAACCCCAGCTTTGTATTTTCTTTTTATTTGTCCGCACTACAAGCAGTTAAAATCTTTCAGATTGTACACCCAGCAATCGGGGATATTTATTTGGAACCAAAGAAGGACATAGTCTTTTGCTGGCATACGCATGTATGGGAGTATGGCAAGGCAGGTGCTGCGGCTTAAACTGCTTTGTCACTGCCTGTCTCTCCCTTTTCTTTGCCTTACAACGATTTCAAATCGGTCTTAAAGATTTTATTCAACATCGATGGGATGCTTCAGACACTAATTACAAACTTCTTGACATCAAACCTGACTGGTCCGCCATCTATTGTGAAGTCGTTTTGAGTCGCTCTCGTTTTAGTCACTCACTTATCAACTGTTATCTGCTTAAGAGAGAGCCTCAACCAGTTTGTGAGCACAGCCATCTTAGCCTGACAGTAAAACACATCCTGTTTGAGTGCGAGCATCTCAAACCGTGCTATATCAGTAATATCTTTGTCACTGAACCTCAATTTCTTGATATAGGCATACAATAATGGCTGGTATTATATTACAGAATAGTTTCGTGATATCACAGTCATTCGCAGTCTTCCGACCAGCAACCATGTCAGGAGGAAAAAGTCAGGATAATGTGTGGGCATACTTCATGAATTTAAAATTAATTCATTAATGTGTATATTATGGCCGTACGGAGCACCTTAGGCGCAAATTTCAATACTTTTTAAAATTATTTCGTTTCAGTGTTTTTCGTAAATACGAAATAATGAATTCGTTAGAGCGAAAGAGTATCATATATTTCGTTTAAACGAAATATTTAGTTTTAATTAATTATTTCGATTAAACGAATTAATTATTACGTTAAAACAAAATATTTTTTCATTAAATCGAATTAACTATCACGTTATAACGAAATATTATTTTGCTTAAATGAATTATTATTTTGTTTACTCTCAAATGAGAGGGGCATCGGCAGCTCTCTTACAAGTCTCTCACGAAGAATCGCAGAAAAAGCTCAAGTGGACATCCGGCTTTACTAATAAATTCTGTGGGTGTGATACTTTATTTTTTTGCTTTTTTTAGATGTCACGACGCTTATCCAAAAACATTCTCGAATCCGTGTCGATCTCAGAGGCGATTATATCACCCTTATGTCGGCCTTAACATGCTCTGGGCTAATTTTCAGGACAATTTTTCGGTGTGACACGGACTATAACATATAATATTAAAACATAAAATATAACGTCCAAATGTAATTTCAGAAATTTATTTCCGACTGCATTCTCGGCGTCAACATTTTTACCTTGTTAAATATTCATTTACTATTGATTTTAAATTTGTATTCAATTAGTTATATACTAAACTATAGGCATACAACAATCAATTTAAAAATTTGGATTATTGTAATAATTTCCATCAAATACCAAAATTTCCAACAAAAACCGAAACCAGGACAATTAAAGTATTAATATTTTTTATACGCTCACATAGAGATAATATTTTTGATGCCTAATTTCGAGCCTAATTGATATGACAAAATAGTTTGGATGGGCATCACATCCGGGGTACACTTTTCAATCATGTAGAATAGAATTTGTTCCAATTAATAACTTAGCTTACAGATACATGAATGCTTTGGCCAGATTTTGTTATGAGTGACTTTTTCACTTTTTTCGCTTCTTTGATGTATACATCTCACAATCTGCATATTATGTCCAGTCAATAAACCTAATTTTCGTGCATTTCCGGAAAGGATTAATAATTGTGCGACCTCGCATTTGCTTGTTTTGATTAACATGGGTTTTCAGTTCAATGTCAATGAAAGAATGAATCCAGTAGTTTCAAGCAAGGTAAACTGTATTAATGTCTACTTTGACAAATACAAAATGGAGGATTTCAGTTTTTACCAAACGTCACAAGTTTTTATCGGTCGAATTTCCTTATAATCCCTAGCTGTAATCGGAATTCCATGTGTTGTCTGCTAAAATGTAGTCCAACGAACGAAGTCACGTGATCAACTAGCGGATTCCGTGTCCGCAGAAAAATCCTATGGAACACAAAGTGGACCATATTCTTATGTTGTTTCAATGACTTTTAGCAATAAATCAGGCTACGTATCTTATTTTGTCAGTCACTTTTTTGGTTATTTGAAGGACTTGTCATTAGTTATAATGAATTGATATTAAAGATAAATACTAAGAGTAGTTTATTATACCACTGGGTATCCAAACAACGCGTTTTTCTCGACTTATTTATAGATCGAACATGGTACACGAAAATAGGTGACGCATTTTGCCGCCGTTGCCGAGTTGGTTACTCTAGAAATATGCGTCAAAGTGAGGGATTCATAAAGAAAATCAAAACAAACCAATTTTAATTATTTTGTAGAATATAAACTTAAATTTTTAACTTTGACGAAATTCGGTGTTGAATCCTTATATGCACCACTGTATATAATTAATTCTGTGACAAAAAGTTTGGGTAAGTGTTGCACATTCGGATTAATTCCAATTTACACTTTACATTTAGAGTCGCAGCATAATTCGTATGGAATAGATTTGTTCAAATTAAAACTTAGCATACAGATACCTCAATGCCCCGATCCGTTTGTGTTAAAACGCAGATGTTGATTGTCAATTTTTAACCTTGGCCTTAGATAAAATTGACCAATGCAAGGCAAAAGGTCATTGATCGGGGATTTCCAACAAACATTTGATGTTCCGCTTTGTGCCACACATGTTTCAGTATAACTCTTGATTCTATTCAAGAACAAGAATGTGCAGACGGTACTTATCCTTTTCTTTGCCAAAATCATCCCGTTATAGAACGTGTACTTTTCATCCTTCTTTTAAGGTTAACATTGCTGAGGTAGAGATGTTTTGTCATTAGCGATATACGATCCTCAAGGGTTAATAGCTCCGGCTCTTTTGCCATGTAAGTGAGGTTATCTGAAATATAAAAGATAGCTTGCCAGGCAATGTAACATACGCCCACTACCAGCTGTCAGAAATGATAACAAAGTCTGTAGTGGTTTAATATGTGAAACCTATCATCCGATTTCTAATAATTTCAAGCTTTACTTAGATCTCATACCAAGTTTCATCAAGATCATATAAAAAATGTAGTCTCTATCAGGTCTACAAGCCAAATTAGATGCATTGAATTAATTCAAGGGCACTAACTCCAAAACCGTTCACAGATTATTACCAATTTCATCTTGACTGAGATCTTGTCCATATATATACATACATACGAAGTTTCATCGAGATCAGATAAAAACTGCACCCTGTTTCATGACTACAAGTCAAATTTGTAGGGTTTTTACTAAATCAAGGGCAATAACCCTGAAATCGTTCATCCAATCATTACTACCTTCAAACTTGACCGAGATCTCATCAATACATACATGCATACTAAGTTACATCAAGATCAGATAAAATTGCAGCCTTTATCGTGCATACAAGCCAAAGTTAACGCGTTTTTACTAAGTCAAGGGCCATTACTCTGAAACCGTTCATCCGATTATTACCAATTTCGAACTTGATCGAGTTCTCATCAATATATACATGCATACCAAGTTTCATCAAGATCAGATAAAAACTGTAGCCTCTATCGTGCATACAACAAATGTGGACGGACGGACGGACAGGGGCGACGGCAATATACGTCCACATTTCCATTTGGGCGTATAAAGATAAATAAGGTTGGCACCACAAGTCTACTGGGCAAGGAACTAGACAAAATTTGACAAGTTTTTACTTAGTCAAGGATAATAACCGAAACCCTTTATTCGATCGTTACCAATTTCGAACTCGACTGAGACCTCATCAATACATACATACCAAGTTTCATAAAGATAGAATAAAGCCAAGTTTTTACTAAGTCAATGGCAGTAAATCCGAAATCGTTCATCCGAATAATACCAATTTCGAACTTGATTGAGATCTCATCAATATATATACATGCATACCAAGTTTCATCGAGATCAAATAAAAACTGTAGTCCCTGTCGTGCCTACAAATTTGACGCGTTTTACTAAGGCAAGGGCAACAACCCCGAAGCCATTCATCTTATTTAGCTAACATTTCCATGTGGGTGTATAAAAGAATGTCGTCACATATGACCGCTGACGTCATGATATTGGTAATATCTGCATACAAATGAAATTAATTCACTTCAAAATATTAATAATGATGGGTAATTCTATATTTTAGGTTTGGTAAAAGAATTAGATGCACACAAAAAGGACTACGCATCAAAATTTTTATCTTCACATACCACGTATGTTTTAGTGGAAAAGGAATTATTGGAGGATGGACACATATTGAAAGACGTCACGCCTGTAACTGTGGGCTCTAAAGAATTTGTTTATACGCCATTACTAGATGAATACGCCGAATTATTTCCTGAATTTAAAGTCCATGTGCAAGAGATAGAACTAAGAAAGCAACGACGCCAGTTAACTAAATCGCCAAGTCCAGCAGGTCGATTTCCGAAAAGTAAACGAACACAGAATAAACAGAAAAGTAAACGATCTACAACACCTCGTGAATAGTGTTGTGTTGGACAGGCATTCTGGCTAAATCGGCTAATTTCATAGCGATAATAATCATATGCTTCAATGCATCTATAAAACTAGAGAGTTGCCATGTTAGTAACATAATAAGAGCAGAAGTAAATAAAAAGCAAATACTTCAGACATTTTGTACATTGGTGTATACTTTTATGTATACTCACTCAATGCTTCGATCACAATATAAGAATACAATAATACATCGCTTTGTGCGCTGTACTTCTTACGTAGCACAATTTACATTGTATATCATTTGAGCATCATTATATATTCATACGATTTGACGTATTTCAACCTAATTTACATAAGTAAGCTTTATCAAATGGGCTACCATGACGTCATATTTGTTTTTTAAATTTTGCACAATATCGAAAATGGTTCGGGATGATATGCCCAATAGACTGCTAATTGCCTGAAAACCTGATATTATATTGATGGAAAAAATAAATCACACGATAACGTGCAAACAGTGGGTAAAAAGTCGATACAATTAGAGTAAATGTAGCTACGTTTCGGGACTAATCCCTTTATCAAGCGAAAAAAAACCTCACTAAACTGACAAAAATGTAACATTCAGGGAGATAATAAACTCTAAAGATATAGGTCACAGAAAAATGAGATATGTAAACTAATTTAAATATGAGAACTGTTTGTTCGTCCCTGCAGGTGCTAAGGTTCCATGACGATGAAATTTTTGTTTTTTTCGCTAGATAAAGGGATAAGTCCCGAAACGTAGCTACATTTACTCTAATTGTATCGACTTGATTGATCCCCCCACCCAGTTTACGGTTTGTCACCGAGGAGCAGGCTCAGGCTTCAAGTAAATTTTGGTTTCATTTCCATGCTGGTCGAGTAGCAGCTTCTCGGATGGGAGATCTTTGTTACACGAACATAACAAAGCTAGCCAAATCTCGTATAAGAACCCGAATGTTACCAGACACAAACAAGTTCTCAAACCATGCAACCAAATGGGGATGTAAACATGAAAACTATGCAAGAGAATTTTCCTTGATAAAATTCAAAACATTTCACGAACATTTCCAGTTGTTAGTAAGATATGGAAATTCAAATACGACATCTTTTTGAAATTTTGAATTTGAAAAAAATAGTTTTGAATTTGATAAAATAATTTTAAATTTTTTTTCTATTTTTGTGAATGTTGTAATCAAGCCTACGAGCAAAAGCTACGTCATTGTCAAAGAGTTTTATATAGAAACTAAGAGTCAGCATTATCACGTGACCATTACCATTCCAGGTAGTTTTACCGTGAATACCCGGATGTTCCGTTCTTTATAATGGACGGTCATCGATAGACAAACTTATTCCTTTCGACGTACAAAGAAGGATGTTGGGCTACATAATTTCACGAAATAAAGATCTTTTTTAAGGTGTAAAGCCGATTTGTTCATTTTAAGTTAATGTAAAAGCCTAAATCTTGGTATTTCTTCAGCTGGCAGGTCAGCTGATTCATCATACTACTTTTTAGAAATCTAAAGAGCCATGCCAAATATAGCTGATATTACGACCAAAATTTACCAAAAGGATTTAAATCATTAACTTAATTTTCTGAAAATTTACGATAGATAGTAAAAATAATTTTACATTCAAAAGGCTTCACATAACATTACGGTCGCGGGGTCGGAAAAATATTCGAACTGTGCCTATACTCGAAAATTACTGCTCTGTTATAATAACTCTATGGTCTATATCGATCTAGGCCTACTCTCAGAGTGGGGGTTCAGAATTTATACTGGGCTGCGGACATTGCAAGGGGTAACTTGCGAATAATATCATTTAAAGAAAAATATAGGACCACACCGGCCCTACATCCCTTACCAAAAATAGCGATGCAATCGTAATACGCCCACATTTGTAATGGCAGCTGTTGGTTTTGTTTACAGCTTTTTATTCAAGTGGGATTAATTTAACCTAACTAGTTTCATTTAATCCATATAGAATTGAATCTTTTGAGTGGCAGCAAGTGGCAAATCTTTGTGTTAAGACAGTTATTTATTTACAGACAGACAGGGGCGACGGCTGTATAGGGTTCATCCTTGGGTGATTACAAACACTCACACCAAGTTTCGTCAAAATCCATCAAGAAACCAGCTCTCTATTGTGTCCACAAAAAATTCAAGAACAAGGGCAATAACTGTATAAATTAAGGCCTGTTCATTGCCAAATCTTTTGCAGCGAATTTCTATAGCTTCGTGATAATGTTCTGAAGTCAAGGAAAGACCATTTATGAATTGTGGCTCCAAAGGAATCCCATATCTAATAACCATCAAATTCTTTTAGTTTAGATAGTTATAAGTGTGGTCGATCTGAGCCTATTATTTTCATCAGCAGTTCAATTGATGTTCTGAATATGAACACGATCTTCTCTATTCGCGACAACATCAAGTATTGCCATGACTTGTAATTCTTTGCTGGGACTGGTTAGTAAAATTAAATTGCAGTCCAGATAATGGATCCAGATATACTCAGCTAAAGACTCTTTTGAAATTGTATTTCTTACAACCTAATTTAGATACTATTCATACTGCTCACCCATGTTTTGCAACTCGGTGCATTTCGGTTTGAAGCATGGAAATGTATGATAAAAGCAAGTTCTCACAAAGAAAGAAAAACTTTCCACATGTCTTGTAGTTGTATTTTAGTTGATCAGGATTACAATGTTGAAATTTAGCATTTTAGTTGATAAATTTCTTTGCAAACAATTTAGCAATTTGCATTAGAAGTCTACGATTCTTGGTTATGGAACCGACCAGTCTTAGTCGGAGAGAATCATTCACCATCTAGTATAAGTGGCTCTTAATGCGAACGATATTATTTGCTCAATGCTGTAGCCAGCTGATACAACCCCTCAGTCAGCCGAAAATTGGCAAGCTGGCTGACGAGTAATTCCACTAGTAGTTTTTTTTTAATTTTTCAGCCTCAAAATATTATTGTCATTCTTAGAATGCACTAAAATGTTCTTCATAGACAACACTAAATTTATTTATTTGATACCGCCAAGGCAAGAATAATTCTAATAGATCGGTCAATACTGTCATCGTTTTCAGTAATTTATTTAGCAATGCAAAAAGTATGTAAATCACAAGACCGATACCGTACAAGTAAATGCAATCACAGTGGCGTTTAAAGAGGGGGACATGGCACCGGATGGAGGTATTTTGGTCACAGTAATACGGGCACATGGTCTTTTGGTCACAGTAATACGGGCACATGGTCTTTTGGTCACAGTAATACGGGCACATGGTATTTTGGTCACAGTAATACTGGCACATGGTATTTTGGTCACAGTAATACGGGCACATGGTATTTTGGTCACAGTGATACGGGCACATGGTATTTTAGTCACAGTAATAAGCGCACCAGCACGAACATGGGTTTTGACATGGTTCCACAAATGGGGCGTTGTTTGGACACGATGGGGCACCAGTTAATTTGGTCACAGTAACAAGGGAACAAGGTAATTTTTGTCACAGCAATGAGGGCACAATGTCAAGACACTGAGCTGTCCTGAAACTATCCGTATGCGCTCGGTCACCAAGCACAGGGAATATATACTAGTGCCTTTTTAAACATTCACATGAAATGGGGGGGGGGGGGGGGGGGCGTATATTGCCTTCACGAATGTCGGTCCGTCCACAATTGCTCGTAAACACTCCACAAGACACAATTCTTGACGGATTTTGACGATACTTGGTATGAGTGTTCGTAATCACCCAAGGGATGAACCCTATTGAAAATCAGAAGAATCGACAAGTATTTAGTATAAGTTATTGCCCTTGTTCTTGAAAACGCGTTCAATTTTTAGCTTGTAAACACTCTAAAAGGCACAATTCTTGAAGGATTTTGACAAAACTTGGTGTGAGTGTTCGTAATCACCCAAGGATGAACCCTATTGAAAATCACAAAATTCGAAAAATATTTAGTAGGAGTTACTGACCATGTTCTTGAGAACGCTTTCAATTTTTAGCCCGTGAACACTTAAGAATGCACAACTCTTGACAGATTTTGACGTAATTTGGTGTGAGTGTTAACACCCAAGGATGAACCCTATTGAAAATCAGAAAAAGTTAAAATATTTAGTAGGAGTTATTGCCTTTGTTCTTGAAAACTTGTGCAATACATATCTCGTAAACATTCCAGAAGGCTCAATTCTTGACAGATTTTGACGAAACTTGTTGAAATGTTTTATTATCATCGAAGGATGAACTCTATTGAAAATCCAAAAAGTCATAAATGGTTCATAGGAGTTATTGACCTCGTTCTTGAAAACGCTTTCAAGTTTTAGCTCTCAAACACTAAAAGGTGTGATTCTTGACGGCTTTTGACAAAACTTGGTTTTATTATTCAGTATCGTGCTGAATGTTGAATATTTGCCTTCTAGAGTTTTCATGAGCTAAAAATTGAACACGTTTTCAAGAACAAGGGCAATAACTCATACTCAATATTAGTATTGTCAAAAAGAGTTCAAAAGAAGTGTATGACTGAAGGTTGAATATTTCATCCAAATTGGTCCAAGTCGTGCACTGTAGACTCCGTTATTTAAGGATAGATCTCAATTTTCACAACTTCTTAAAGGGACAGTTTCGCCATCCGTTCTGCCTATCGTATCTTAGAAATGGGAAATTTCTATTAAAACTTAGCAGTGATAGTGTCCACAGCACTAATTTGTGGATCCTTTTAATGGATCCTGTGAGTTTTCCTTTGTGGTAAATTTTGAATATTTGTTGTTGTTTTGTATCTCGCATTTGTACCCTTGATATGAATTTAGAATACATACCTTAGTGGTGAATCTTGTTTTCAAACCTATTTTCTATACTTACCATGGTTGTGATCTCGTATATATATACCTCAGAGATGGATCTTGAATATTTTCCCTTGAGATTTTATATTTGTATTTTAACCCAGTGAGGTATCTTGTATACTTACCCTAGTTGTGGGTCTAGCTTACTTACCCTATTGTTGAATCTTGTATACTTACCTAAATGGAGAGCCTTGTATTATCTTTCCTAGTAGTGAATCCCCTTTACTGACCTAATGTTGGCTTTTGTTTACTTACAGTAGTGGTGAACCTTGTATATCTGTCATAGATGTGGATCTAGTATATCCAATACCTGCCCTATTGATAGATTTCATTGTTATTGTTGAAAGCGTATATTTGCCATAGAGATGGATTTGAATACATAACCTATCTTATATATGTGTACTCTAGTGGTGTGTCTTGTAAATGTGTACCCTAGTGGTTATCAGCAAATGGTTGGCTAGGTCGTTGGAGACCCGTTATTCCGTAAATTCATCTATAGTGGTGAAAGTGGGAGTGTAGATTTGGACACCGTGGATTCGTACCGTTAAAGGGTACCAGACATCATTGCTGAATAGGAAATGAAGGACATTTTTAATTGTGACGAAACTGATTTGTTTTACCGTGCGTTACCAGACAAAACCCTGTCGGTCAAGGGTCAAGGCTGCATAGGCGGGAAATCAGCTAAGGAATGCTTAACGGTTTTGTTTTCTTGTTCAGCTACTGGAGAAAAGTTGCGTTCTTTTGTAATCGGGAAGTCAGAAATTCCTAGGTGTTTTAAGAACGTTAATGTTTAAATGTTAAGTGAGTTAAATCTGGAGGTTTTTTTCGAAACTATTATGTCCTAAACATTTTGTGTTTGTTGTTCTTCGTGTGTTCACTTCTTTTATTTAATTTCGCATTTCTCTTTCCATGTGTTATGTACAAATAGAATAAGAATACATAAATGACCAACCAACTCTTTAAAGAATGGTTACGAGACGTCGAACGACACATGAAGAGCCAGAAGAGGCACACTCTTATGTTTCCGGACGATGCCTCGTCACATGGTGATCTGAAATATTGTCAAATAAAGTTAACATTTCACCGGCTCTAGAGAAAAGGAATGTTCCTAAATATATTTTTGATTTCTTTTATAGACTCATATTGATAAGAATCTACCATTTCTTAGCTTTCTGGATACATGTATATCGAGTGTAAAACACAGGCTTGCGGCAAGTCTGGCAAGCGAATACGTCCACTAGCAGCTTGATAAAGAGCTAAATGTGAACTGTAAAACAAACTCTATATCATAGTTTGATGCAATAGCACACTTAGCTTGTACATATCTCTCTATTGAAACTACCTGGTTATACATTAGGTGGCAGACAGCAAGTTTGCTGTCTAGAAGCTAAAACTAACTTTAGTGTTGTTAAACTTAAATTTAACATAAATTTTACTTGGTTTATTGTGTTGATCCTTTTCAATAAATGTCACAGTACCAAAACTTCCATTAATCAAACCAGTAGCAACATCTTAATTTATAACTAACATTACGTTCATACCCAAATAAATTATTAAAATATCTACCAGAGGACTTCCAGGACATTTTTTCATAAACGTATAATCTGCATCAGCTTTCAGAATAGATATCAGAGTTTTATGCGATATCTCTCAAGAAAATCATCGGATCCTCACCAATTTCAATAGTGCACATCTTCATAATGATACTGACACACATACAAACAATCAAAAGAATCCATGGAGAATTGTAGGCTGTAGAGTGAGCACGGGGTAAATGTGAACGGACGGATGGACAGACAGGGGCAACTACAATATACGCCCATATTTACGTGTGGGCTCGTAAAAACGTCCTTAAGTTTGACTGGTAGTATCTCAGTAGTGCACATCTTCATAATGATATTGACACACACAAAAGATCAAAAGATTCCATGGAGAATTGTAGGCTGTAGAGTGAAAACGAACGCGATATCAGAGTTTTATGCGATATCTCTAAAGAAAACCATCGGATCATCACCAAATTCAATAGTGCATAGAGAATTGTAGTCTGTAGAGTGAGCACGAGACAAAAATATGAAGAAAAAAACGAACGCTATATCAGAGTTTTATGCGGCAACTACAATATACGCCCATATTTACGTGTGGGCGTATAAAAACGTCCTTAAGTTTGACTGAAAGTATCTCAGCGGTTGGTAAACTGATCTCTTTGAAAATTCTCACAGATATACTTCAAGATGTCGTTGTCCAACTCTGAAAATATTAATTATATGATATTTTGTTCGGAGCAGTACTTGTACAATTTTTATTCAACGACTTTCATATTTTAGGGTTGGACTACGACATCTTGAAGTTTGTCTGTGAGAATTGTTAAAGAGATCAGTTAAGGTGCCGGCACACGAGCGGTCTTGGTCAGAGATTTTTGTCTCGCGTATGCCGGTGCTTCCACGACAGTATTATCATCCAATCATAAATCACGTAAATATCACAAATTGAACATATTGATTATCTTTACAAATTTCACATGCACATCCACTTTGGGATCAAGAAAAAGCATTTAATATTTAAATCTCTCAAATTGATTGCAAAACTAGGTGGTAACGTAAAAATTCGTAACGTAAATATCAAATGATTATTTAAACGAATTAACATAATTATTGTTAAAAATACATTTCATTTGTAAGTAATTGAATATAAATTTAAAATGGAACAACTAAAATATCATCATGGGCATAACAAAATCTCCATAATTCAAATCTGGCTAGTATGGTAACTTAAACTTCACACATAATAATAATATGAATTAGATCGTGCACACGTAATTAAGACGTACGTTTTACGGATTTTGAACAAATTTTCAATTGCATCTTTCTCCACATATAAAAGTTTAAAAAATCAGATTTGCCATTTGGAGTTGGTTCTAGGACCTGTGCATTATTTACCCAAATCTCATCGGGATAATTTGGCCATTTAATCAACGAATCTTCGATTCAACCAAGCTGTTCATGTTCTTCTATTTGCAAGACTTTGCCAATGTACCAATTATATTTATAGACGTACGCTACAAAGTTGCCCTTTTCGTAAATGGTAATATGATCGGACTTGTCGATAGGATTGGTGTTTTCGGTAGTTTTGTAAGCAACAGTACCAAAACCAGTAGTATGTCTGTTCTATGAACCACAGATGTCACCAGTTAAACAAATAGCGCAGTAACACAGCATTCTCTGGCGTGCAATGTGTTGAGATCAATACTGGCTACAGCGTGATATTTCATAGTTCCTTTTACCGATTTCGGTTAAGCGATACGGCAGCATCCTGCTTTTCAAGAGAAGCTTCTTGAATTGGAAGCCCATAGTCATAGTCATTTTAAATGACTGCAGCTTTCATAGTACCACCGAGCCCGTCACAAGGACCCTTACCGTGTCCGGCTTCAAAATAATTCCACCTGGCGTTTACACCATACAGATAACGATGATTAGAAATTACGCTGAAAATATATTTGTTTCTGTATTGTCCAGTAGTGGATTAGATTTAGCTTTGGATTAAGTCTTCGTAGTTCTGGAACACAAATATCAAGTATTGCCCAACAATATTAGCATTGTGTGCTAATTCGTCTGATATGAACTCGAAGCTCTAATGGCGAAGTTCGTTATCTTTGCGAAGTACATATGCCATAGGATGAATTGTTACAGATGTTTGGTGCCAATGAGCACTCTGAATTTCATCCACTACAGGTATAATTTTCGGCAAAGTCTATCTGAACTATCATTTGAATTGCTAGTAATTGCTCTGTTAAGTGCTTCATTTGATTAAATTGTTTGTTCATTCTCTTCACGTGTTTTTTTAAATTCAGCTAACTAATCCTTCAATTCTTTTAGAAAATCATCTCTCGTCCTGCTTTCATTAACAACCTTCATCATCTTAGTTCCTGCTATTTCAATTCTTCTCCAGACATCAAAATTAATTTGTTTTTCAACATCAATATGCATAAGTAGCTCATCCAATTTATCCTCCAAATTAGCCTTGCTAGATTTTCACTAAACGATATTCCAATTCTCCGTAAAGCTTGCATCTTTAAAGCTAATACACAAACAAGATTGTCTGCTAGTAAATTTCACCGGTAAGACATGTTTTGGGCGCAGTCGCGAAAAGTTGCCAATTACAAACAAAATGTCGGATTTTCAGCCAAAAACTTATGGTGCAAATTACTTCAGTTTCTCTCCATCAACCTTTTTAGCATCTTTCCTTTCTGGATTTGTCGAAGAAAACAGTAACCTCTCTCTGATATTTTCTTGTAACTGCCCTTTCACATTGAATTTCTGGTTAGCATACTTTGACAGAGTTCTTGAGCATGCCAGATTTGACGCTTTCCATAAGATATTCAAGCATCTGTATTTCTTGGTCACCCCCGGCAAGAACTGCTGTTTTCTGTGATTTGTAATTCTTTGTTCTGAATGATTGATCCAATAAAACGTTCCCTAGAAATATTTGACGTTTCACATTTTTTTTTAAGTTCATAGAATTCATTTAGACATTGCTTTTACTTTTTGGTGTGCTAGCTTCCAATTGAGATTGTATTTTATTAAGCTTTGCTCGTAAGCGTTCAATCTTTTTCTGGTTTCTCTTGCATTTATTATGTAACTGCACCAGTTTGTCTTAGTTGTCTTACATTTTCTATTGACGTGCATCAATGCCTACGCAGTTTGTCTTTTCTTTTTATGATTTGTTGTTTGCAGAGGAAACTTTACAACCAACCTCGAAGAATCATAATACACTAGTGTCTCCACCTTCATCACTCTGCTCTTCTTCTGGTCTTTCTGTAGATCTTTCCTGATTTCCCAATAAATATTTCATGATTATTGAATGCTAAAATTATAAGAAACTGTAAAAATACAAAGAAACACCAACCTGAGACCCGAAATAAAAAAGAAAGCAGGATATCTTGTAATATTTATGTCAGTATTTGATTCATTCGTCGTCGCAGTCCTAAAGTCCTAGAGTCCTAGTCCACTAGAGCTGACGCGTGAGATTTTACGTAGTTTATACAAGGGAGGTAACAAGAACGTAAATACTTTACAGTCCCTTGAAAGACCATAAAGCTCGTGGTACCAGTTGCAATCTTGAATTTTTTGTGCTTAAAAATCCCCAAAAAAGTTCTTCACTCATGCGAAACATACATTTTGATGCTGGGTATTAATTCTTTGTAATATTTCAATAACATAATATCATCAAGATTTCAAATTTGTCGATACAGTGGCTCTGAATAGGCAATTCTGAATAATAATAGAATAAACTTGTTCGTGTGTTGGATTTTTGGCTTCTGGGAAATGAAATCAAATGAATGGAGTTTTACGTCCTACTTTTCTGCACCTTGTGGGCCAATGAAGACGTACAACGCCATGCATGGTGCCATTAGGGAAATTTTGCCAGGACAGCAGCATCAGCCTGCTCTTTTTCGATTTCCAACTGTCGAGGGATCTTTAACGTGCACAGCATGTAGCACAAAGAGCCTCGGTTTATTGTCCCATCCGAACGACTAGACACTTTTTCCATGTCAGCCCCTCTTACCTGCATCACTGCCAGGGGGAAACCGGGTTGAAAAATCCGAAGGTATTATCTCGATCTAAAAGGCTAATGGGAAGTATTTGTTTTTACTTCGATTCCGTCATATGTGGTATAAGCGTGAAGTTGCCATTGTCGCTAATATTCGCCGTTGGGATCGCCACGGAATCGAGAATGTCTTTAGACAAGCGGCATGGTATCTCCATAAACGCAAGAAAAACGGGGGCCAGTTGCTTAGAGCGTTGGTTCTTTACTTGACGTCATTTACATGGTTACGTCGAGCAAATGGCGGCTGTGGGTTCAATTCTCGATCGGCGTGTGACGATTGCGACAAATGGGAGGACGCACTATTGAACTCATTCCGCCCGAATGAAATTGAAAAACCAGTTATAGAAGAACCAGAACCAGAGTCTATAATTTCCCATGCTGGGGCAAAGGAAATTGGAACCATCAAGTTTCCGAAACCCAAAATGTTTTTGAAAATATCATATGTAAAACAATATCGTTTAAACCAAATCATGAAATAAAACATTATTTTGGATAAATTTTGACTTTTCCTGGTGCCATTTATCTTTTTTCAGGGGCATTTTGATCTTTCTTGGGAGCAATTTTGACCAATTTTTGGGTCATTATGGTTAGCTGCCAATTTGACTATAGCCCGTCTGCTGTATTCAGTCACCGGTTTATATTATTGTTCATAGAATATAGGTCAACCCGATGTTCACTACTCCATTAGCGAATTCCATTCTCCAATATTGAATACTAGAGATAAATATACGTCTTTTTTCCTATTAATTATTTATTATTTGACATATGTACTCTACAGGTAGAGAATTTTATTCGTAAAATTGAAACAAATATCTTTTAGTCGGCGTTATAAGTGCCACAGTCTCGTGACTGGGGTATTTGTAGCATCTCGATAGCAGACGAGTCACCGAATATATCGCAAAAATGGCGACCTCCACACAAAAGGAAAAAACGACGAAAAGGAATTTAAGACAACGTGTCAAAACTGGTAAAGTTTTTGCTGTCAAGTATTCATTCAAAAATATATAAATTCAAACACTGAATGTAGATAACGTGATGTAGTAGTTAATTATAGTGGAATGAGAGTGAACTAAATTTTACGTCGGCTGCTAGGAAATACTAAAGGGTTAATCATAACATTGTTGCACTGTGTTCTGTTAAACGATATATTGTATAAACAGATATATATTTGTCACAGAAACTTCGCATTCTCAATTAAAATTGTCAATGTAAAGTCTAAGGGTTTAATAGTTGTCATTTTTGCCGTTTGATGATATTTCATTTTTGAAATAGAAATTTGTGACAGACGATTTTAAGATGGCGACCTGAACACACACGGTCTTAACTTTATGGCGCGAAAAAACAACTTCTGTTGATAATTCAACAGATATTTATTTTCCGGTGTCATTGTGTTTATTTTTCTTAGCTTTTTTTTTCACATACTTCAGGAATTCTGCTGTCTTCATAGTATCTGAATTGTGTGTGCATTCATTGAAATATCAGTTTCAAAACAATACTGATAGACAGTAGGCTATGTAAACTTTCACTATTAAAAAGAAAAAAGTACAAAAGATTTCTTAAGTTTGCAATAATTTGATAAAATAATTTTATGTCTACGCGATCAAGTTGAATTAGTTTTAAATTAAGGAGGATTAAAAACTGTTGGCTCTAATTGTTAATTAAGAAGTTAACTAGTTTTGGTGTTAGATGATGATAGTTTTGATGTAGAGCCTTAAAACAACTTCATTTTTTGTTGACACCTTCAGAATAGGTAGAAGACATATTCTCTACATTTTGCTTAAATCCGTACATTAGTTTTAAAACAAAAATGTCTAACATTTTGCATATTTAGAAGGTTTACATCAGGCCTGTAACTAGGGCCCCACCTGCAACAATATTCGGCCCCAAATTCTCAATTGAAGCTGAAATCAGTCTCTATCCGCTATTGCTCCCCATTCAAATGCGACTGCCCCCATTGGCACATTGGGCTGGTTATGGGCCTGGTTTACATACACCTTAAAAATAGTTTTGGTGTTCAAAAAAAATTTTTTGAATGATTGTATTGTTGTAATTTAATCCTATAACAAACAAATTGTAATGAACAAAAATGTCTAAAAATTCATGAATTGAATTGATGAAAATTCTTAAAAACTAGCAGATGTCTGGCCCTAAACCCAGTTCTGTTACTGCGTATTGCCAGATTTGTAAGGCGGACAATTTACTAACCCTAATGATGATCAATTAAAATTTTGTATACTGCTCCCAAGGAGGAAGGATGTGCAAAAATAGACAGTTTTTTGACATATCTGTCATTTGCTACTGTTTGCCATGTATTAGGAATAGTTTCAAATCTCTACTTAATCATTTCAATTCTAGTGGTCGGTTTACCAGCCTCACACAAACTCACTCTCTTAAATCCTTAGCAACTTATGCTTACATGTGTCCTTAACACTTCCGTAAGTGCAACAATGGCTCAGTGGACAATTTGTTGCATGTGTGGATGGCTACACACGGCTGCCAAGCTGCCAAAATAAGGTAATCCCCTTTATGACATCATTACTGTGGGGGACTTTCCTCCTCTGTATGTTGATTGTTTTGCGGAATTATCGTATACGGATGGACACATGCAATTACGATTGAGTTTCATTTCGGGGAAGGGAGGGGTAGTTGCTCGCAAATGTACAGGCCTAGGATGGAATAAATACATCAAGTGCAATAAATGGTTTGGAACTGCTAGGTATTTTTCTTATGTTCTGATCTGAAAATGATAAAGGTTAGATTGTTATATGCCAATGGGCTTTAGTTTGCTATGAACAAGATTGTTCTGTTTTTATACGCCAACATGAAATGGAAGTCCGTCCGTCCGTTCACAATTGCTCGTAAACACTCTACAAGACACAATTCTTGACAGATTTTGACAAAACTTGGTGTGAGTGTTTGTAATAACCCAAGAATGAACTCTATTGAAGATAGCTTGCCAGGCAATGTAATATGCCCACTGGCATCTTTGATTTTGAATAAAAATATTTAGAAGTACAGTAACAATCACCAGTATGAAATATTCAACCTTCAGTCATACACTTCTTTTGAACTCTTTAAGGCGATACTGAATAATATTGAGTATGAGTCATTGTCCTTGTTCTTGAAAACGTGTTCAATTTTTAGCTCGTGAAAACTCTAGATGGCAAAATTCAATCTTCAGCGCAGTACTGAATAATAAAACCAAGTTTTGTCCAAATCCGGCCAGAATCATGCCTTTTAGTTTTTAGCAGCTAAAATTTAAAAGCGTTTTCAAGAACGAAGTCAATAACTCCTATGAAACATATTTCGATTTTTTTGGTTTCGATAGGGTTCATCCATGGGTGATAATAAACAATTTCACCGAGTTTATCAAAATCTGTCAATCTTCTAGAGTGTTTACAAGCTAAAAATTGAATGCGTTCTCAAAAACATGGGCAATTATTGATGCTAAGTATTTTTCGATTTTTCTGATTTTCAATAGGGTTTATCCTTGGGTGATAACGAACACTCAGGTTTCGTCAAAATCTGTCAAGAATTGTGCCTTCTAGAGTGTTCACAAGCTAAAAATTTAACGCATTTTCAAGAACAAGTGCAATAACTCATAATAAATATTTTTCAATTCTTCTGATTTTCAATAGGGTTCATCCTTGGATGATTCCGAACACTCACACCAAGTTTCATCAAAATCTGTCAAGAATTGTTCTTTCTAGAGTGTTAACGAGCTAAAAATTGAACACGTTTTCAAGAACAAGGGCAATATCTCATACTAAATATTTTTAGATTCTTCTGATTTTCAATAGGGTTCATCCTTGGGTGATTATGAACACTCATACCAAGTTTTGTCAAAATCCGTTTTGTGTCTTGTATTGTTCTTATCTGAGTTTATCGCTATGTCCAGAAGATGTACTTTTAACCGATCGTGGTAACAAATGAGTGAATTTAGTTAATGGGTCAAAGTGAAAAAAGATAAGTCACAATAGCAAATGCAGGAAAGCTATTTCACATGTTAGAGTGTTCCAAACTTGTTCTTGTAAAGCACCTCCAGTACTAGCCTACATGTATGAACCCTGTAAAGGGACATGTTTTTTGCATCTATTTGACTGACAAGGATTTGTTCTTAAAAATGTTCAGGTCATTCTTATCTCATTTAATTTTCATAGTCAGTCTTTATCCCATGTGAGCAAAAAGCATGATGAAGTTAAGATGCCTGAAACATTGAAATTTTAATGGCGAAGCGGGTCATGTACGTCTTGTCACATGATAAACCAGCGTTTATTTCCCCATAACAATAACAAGATCCACATTCATTCCTTATATTTACATTGGTTTATCTTTTCTGATAAAATACGCCAAAATGTTCTATTTTTTAATTGTAAAAATACCCGAAACTGTTGTTGCTTAATTCACTGATATCTGTCAATCAAGTTCACCGCCCCGCCCCTAACAATATAGTTCTATAAATCAACACTTTATTTCTTCTAATAAAAAACGGAATCTGTTTAATATGGCTTGATTTAAAATAGTTGTTAGAAACCCTTTCAAAATCGCTTTCCAACTCTAAGTAAAAAACTTGGGTCAATCCTTGTTTTTGTTTTCGATGTATTCATACACCTTATTGTCACATGACAAACTACAGTTATTGGAAAATAAACGCCGGTTTGGCTAACTGGTTTATTGAAGGAAGTGATAGTAGAAATGTAAATATTAGTAATTTAAGTTTATAACTATGTGTTTGGTTTAAACATATTTATTGGAATTCAAATTTCAAAAACTTATATCACTCTATCAAAAATATTGTGTCAATAATATTGTCTATCTGTTCGGGCTCATTCCCATTTGAACTAACATTTATACATTTGTAGTTTGTGTTCTTATTAAAGTGATACTACGTCTTAGAAATTAACATAAAATATCAGAATTTTAAACTTGGCGATTAAGAGCCAGTGATATACCTGGTGTCATAAATAACATAACAGGATCCTTATATAATCTGATAAATCCAAAAAAACATAAATTATACATAAATATTCAATGAACTATTGAAAAACGCTTAGTATCAAGATTAAGCATTTTTCAATAATTAGTTAGTTTTATGAATTTTCCAGATTTTACAGGGATTCTGTTGTAGTTTTATGACACCAGGTATCTTAAATTATATGTTCATTCTAAGACGTAGTATCACTTTGAAATATCAACAAAATTCCCACAATTAAATGACTCACATATATACATACATTTCTTGTGAGCACAATAGAGACTACTGTTTTCATTCTTTTTATACGCCCACATGAAATGGGGGGCGTATATTGCCGTCACCTCTTTCCGTCACCTCTTTCCGTCGGTCCGTCCGTCCACAATTGCTCGTAAACACTCTACAAGGCACAATTCTTGACTGATTTCGACGAAATTTGGTATGGTTGTTTGTAATCACCCAAGGATGAAAATCAGACGAATCAAAAAATATTTACTATGAGTTATTGCCCTTGTTCTTGAAACGCTCGTAAACACTCTAGAAGGTGCAATTCATGACGGATTTTGATGAAACTTAGTATGAGTGTTCGTTATCGCCCAAGGATAAACCCTATAGAAAATCAGAAAAATTAAAAAATATTTAGTATGAGTTATTTAGCTTGTAAACACTCTAGAAGGCATAATTCTTAATGGATTTTGACGAAACTTGGTGTGAGTGTTTGTAATCACCTAAGGATAAACCCTATCGAAAATCAGAAAAATTGAAAAATATTTAGTATTAGTTATTGCCCTTGTTCTTGTAAACACGTTCAATTTTTAGTTAGTAAACACTCTAGAAGGCACAATTCTTGACGGATTTTGACGAAACTTGGCATGAGTGTTGGTTATCACTCATGGATAAACTGTAATGAAAAACAGAAGAATTGAAAAATATTTAGTATGAGTTATTGCCCTTGTTCTTGAAAATGCGTTCAAATTTTAGCTTATAAACACTCTAGAAGGGACAATTCTTGACGAATTTCAACGAAATTTGGCTTGAGTGTTGTTTATCACCCAAGGATGAACCCTATTGAAAATCAGAAGAATCTAAAAATATTGAGTATGAGCTATTGCCCTTATTCTTGAAAACGCGTTCAATTTTTAGCTTGTAAACACTCTAGAAGGCACAATTCTTGACGGATTTAAACAAAATTTGGCATGAGGGTTTGTTATCACCCAAGGATAAACCCTATTGAAAAGCAGAAAAATAAAAAAATAATTAGTATGAGTTATTGCCCTTGCTATTGGAAACGCGTTCAATTTTTAGCTCGTAATCACTCTAGAAGGCACAATTAAGGACAGATTTTGATGAAACTTGATGTGAATGTTCGTCATCACCCAAGGATGAACCCTATTGAAAATCAGAAGAATTGAAAAATATTTAGTATGAGTTATTGCCCTTGTTCTGGAAAATGCTTTCAAATTTAGCTCTTATACACTAAAAGGCATGATTCTTACTGGATTTTGACAAAACTTGGTTTTATTATTCAGTCCCGCTCTGAAGATTGAATATTTGCCTTCTAGAGTTTTCAAAGAGTTCAAAAGAAGTATATGACTGAAGGTTGAATATTTCATACTGGTGATTGTTACTGTACTGCTAAATATTTTTATTCAAAATCTAATCTGCCAGTGGGCGTATATTACCTTGCCTTGCAAGATATCTATTAATGAAATTAGGTGTTTTGTTTTATGTTCATTAAATCTTGGTCAAATTTCGAATACATGAAGAATTATTGTTAAACAGTTTTTGAGTGATTGCCCTTGACTTTAAAAATGCGTCTAAATTTGTTCATGAGTGTCGGTGTGATGATTTATATTCATGAGATTTTGGTCATGTTCGAACTTGATGATTTTTCAATGAACGGTTTTTGAATTATTGCACTTGACTTTGTGAAAACGTGTCTAAATTTGTTCATGAGCGCAATAAGCACTAAAGTTTTTATTCGATTTGAATGAATATGGTGTGATGATTTATATTCATGAGATCTTGGTCATGTTTGAATTTGACAATTTTTCGATGAACGGTTTTTGAATTATTGCCCTTGACTTTTTATGGGGTAATAAATAATAAAACTTGACATCAAATACCATCCTTTAATACCCAACGTTACGTCAAAAAAGTAGTACATTTGTAGTTTGTTGCTTCCCCTGATGAAGTCAAAACTTTTTTGACGAAACGTTGGGTATTAAAGGATGGTATTTGATGTCGAGTTTTATTATTTATTACACCAAGTTCAGTATACATCAAATGAATCGCTGTACTGCTAGTGGTATTGGTGATCCCATCAAAAAGTCTTCTGTGATTGGTTATTGCTGCCTATTTTTTCTTTTTGGAATCACCACATGAAATGGGGGGCGTATATTGTCGTCAGTCCGTCTGTCTCCTTCCACAATTGCTCATAAACACTCTACAAGGCACAAGTCTTGATTGATTTTGAAGAAACTTAGTATGATTGTTTGTAATCACCCAAGAATGGACCTAATTGAAAAACAGAAAAATCAAAAAATATTTATTATGAGTTATTGCCCTTGTTCTTTAAACGCTCGTAAACACTCTAGTAGGCACAATTCTGGACGGATTTTGACAAAATTGGGTGAAAGTGTTCTTAATCACCCAAGGATAAACCCTATTGAAAATCGGAAAAATCGCCAAATTTTTAGTATGAGTTATTGTCTTTGTTCATGAAAACGCGTACAATTTTTAGCTCATAAATACTCTAGAAGGCGCAATTCTTGACGAATTTTGACGAAACTTGTTGTGAGTGTTCGTTATCACCCAAGGATGAACCCTATTGATAGTAAGAAGAATCTAAATATATTTAGTAAGTTTATATATGCCTGTTTATGTGTGCTGTTCCTGTTACCCTTGAGCTAGTTACAGATATCACTGTTAAAAAGTTCCTGTTAGCTTTTTGTAGGATTTAAGCACATTGTGTTCGCAATAATTTCTGCTTAGACAATACAAAAACATTCCAGTAAAGAACTTCAAAGGTGTTACTTGGAACTGTGGTGGGCTGATTATTATGAACTACAAGGTTTAGGGTTGAAGATTATTTATTTGTGACTGATAACATCTACAATATCTTGCGAGACAACTTCTCTCAGACTATTAAAACTGAGAACTATCTTTTCAATGATGGTGTTATCCCAAGACCCAGATGGCCAGTCGGAAACTGGAAAACTAAAAACTGGAAAACTATATGACTCCAAAACTAAAAAGCTCTCGCTTCAACAAGATTCAATTGTTTTTATAAGGCCCAAAAGCAATAAGTATATTCTGATTAGTTCAAACTTAAGCACACCTGTCCTGGAGGCATGTTTGAATTTGACATATTTTCGATGAACGGTTTTTGAGATGTTGCCCTTGACTTAGAACGCCTTGAAATTTGTTAAAAATTGTTCTTGAGCAGGATTGAAGCTACAGTTTTTAACCGATTCTGATGAAACTTGGTGTGATCATTGGAATTGATAAGATCTCGGACAAGTTCTAACTTGATGCATTTTCGATGAACGGTTCTTGAGTTATTGCCCTTGACTTTGTTAAAACGCATCGAAATTTGTTAAAAATAGTTCGTGAGCAGGATTGAAGCTACAGTTTTCAACCGATTCTGATGAAACTTGGTGTAATCATTGGAATTGATAAGATCTCGGACAAGTTCTAACTTGACGCATTTTCGATGAACGGTTTTTGAGTTATTGCCCTTGACTTTGTAAAAACACGTCAAAATTTGTTAAAAATAGTTCGTGAGCAGGATTGAAGCTACAGTTTTCAACCGATTCTGATGAAACTTGGGGTAATCATTGGAATTGATAAGATCTCGGACAAGTTCTAACTTGACGCATTTTCGATGAACGGTTTTTGAGTTATTGCCCTTGACTTTGTAAAAACGCCTCAAAATTTGTTCAAAATAGTTCGTGAGCAGGATTGACGCTACAGTTTTCAACCGATTCTGATGAAACTTGGTGTGATCATTGGAATTGATAAGATCTCGGACAATTTCTAATTTGACGCATTTTCGATGAACGGTTTTTGAGTTATTGCCCTTGACTTTGTAAATACGCGTCAATATTTGTTAAAAATAGTTCGTGAGCAGGATTGAAGCTACAGTTTTCAACCGATTCTGATGAAACTTGGTGTGATCATTGGAATTGATAAGATCTCAGACAAGTTCTAACTTGACCCTTTTTTGATGAACGGTTTTTGAGTTATTGCCCTTGACTTTGTTAAAACGTGTTGAAATTTGTTAAAAATAGTTTGTGAGCAGGATTGACGCTACAGTTTTCAACCGATTCTGATGAAACTTGTTGTGATCATTGGAATTGATAAGATCTCGGACAAGTTCTAACTTGATGCATTTTTGATGAACGGTTTTCGACTTATTACCCTTGACTTTGTAAAAACGCGTCAAAATTTGTTTGTTAGCACAATAGAAGCTACAGTTTTCAACCGATTCTGATGAAACTTGCTGTGATCATCGAAATTGATAAGATCTCGGACAAGTTCTAACTTGACGCATTTTCGATGAAATGTTTTTGAGTTAATGCCATTAACTTACGAAAAACGCGTCAAAATTTGTTTGTGAGCACAATAGAAGATACAGTTTTCAACCGATTCTGATGAAACTGGGTGTGATCATTGGAATTGATAAGATCTCGGACAAGTTCTAACAAGAGATATTTTTGATGAACATTTTTTGAGTTATTGCCCTTGACTTTGTAAACACGCGTCAAAAGTTGTTTTTTGCCCTTGATTAGAGCTGTGTGATTTAATTGTTTGTTGTATTTGGGTTATTGATATTGATTTTAAAAAACTTTTTGGAATTACTCAGCATAAATAATTTCTTCAATATGAGAAAATTCGTACTTTAGTCACTAAAGACTGTTTTATTATTTCTGACAGCTGCCAGTGGGCGTATGTTATCTTGCAACGCAAGCTATCTTTTTTTCTACTATGACTTTAAAATGCAAAGTTTCGCCGCCGTGTCAGGTCGTGGGGGGAGCGGGGGATTCAAGTGTTTTTGGTATCGTTGGATACTACAATCGAATGGAAGCAGATCTTTGAATTTTTAATTTGTTTTTCTTCCGTCTCAGCTATAATTACAACTTGCATTTATTCAATTTTCCATTATTATTATGTTTTCAGAGAAGGCAATAACTGTAGCAGATCCTTGTTTGGCTATCAACAAAAAAGCTGATCCCTATGACAGTGATAATGATTCTCAGAGTCTGTATATGTCTCTAGATGTATTAGCACAGGTGGCAACAGCAACTTTGGAGAAAGATCCCAGATTTGATCATAAGAAGTTGCCTTTAGTACCCAAAAAGGTAGGTTGAAAAAGTTTATTATAAATATATTGGTTTTGATCATAATTGTTCAAGCTTAAAATAGTTAAAGCTAAACTTTCATCAAACCATTATTTTTTTATCCGGAGACATCACACAGGTATTTGGGCATAAATTGTTTAGTTCAGTCATTGTACAAAATAAAATGGTTTTAGTGGGATTCAGTTCTACACGACTGTATGTGACATACACAGAGTCATTTACTATTTGAATAAGAATTTTTGGGGTTAAAATGATTGAAAAAATTGTGATTGAAAGTCAAATTTCTAACCAATTTTTGCTAAAAGGCATTTTAGCCCCATTTAAGAGATTAACACAAAAGTTCAACTAATAATGCTTGAAAGCGACAACTTCTGGGATTAAATGATCAATTATATTCAAACAGATGATAGAATTAGAATAAGTTGGCATTTTGACTGAAATCAACTGAATAAGATAACCTTAAAGGTAGAACTATTGAGTCTATTATATAGTTAGGCTGCAACACCTAAATGTGTAAATGAAAATATTTTGATATTCCCGCCGATAAGTTTGCTAATGTTTGTAAAAATGTAAGCAGGTTGATCATAGATTCCTTAAAACTGTCAGAGGTGTCTTTGTTTTATTGATACTCTACAAAGTTCCACGTAAAAAAGGCCAAAATTATCAGGGTAACTAATTAGCCATCTAATTCCAATTGAATAACCTGTATCTATTTGTTCTGTTTGCTACTCTGGAGCACTCCGTATCACTTATTCACGAAAATGTTTTTTCTTACTCCGAACTCTCCGCTCATAAAGAACAGCGCAAAGAGCTCTCAGAGTTTGTCCATTTTGCCCCGAACCCATGTGCAGGCTTAGTCGGAAAAAGACTGCATAAACATGGCGACCAAAAAGATAGTAATATTATTTCATGATTCACGTCCCTAGATTGTACAATACAAATCCTTGGTTGTGTTTGGTAGTTTATCTCGAATTGTCGATGACATGACTCAAAATTCGCCCGTTGAGGCCCAACAGCTAGAGGATTTCAGATGGCATCCGATGAATTTTCAACATTAAGAGGGCATTTAACTTTTTATATGCCCACATTATAATGTGTTTGATTAAATCAAATTAGATATTTGGTACGATTTGACACGGAGATTTGACACAGATTGGCGACCGCCTTTGATATACTGAAAATTTATGAGGGAAGTGGGCGTATTTCGCTAGGCAACCACTTGTTAAGTAAGACCCTTCACAGGCCCCAGGGAGGATTGCGCAATCTAATTTGATGTGAAAATCATACTTGAAAAATGAAAACATGACACAATTTCTTGTGCACACAAAGAAAAGGGGGCTTAAAATTGATCGTGCAGATACATCACGATTATTTTTATCCAACACATGGTTGTGTCGGACTCCATTCTAGTTAATACTCTGCAGATTCGACAGAGAGGTCTCTGCAGAAAGCAAAGAGAATACACCCGAAGACACATTATCTTTGTAATATTATTCATTGCTTGATAAAGACCAGACAACACTGGTCGAAACGTCGCTCAAATAAAATTAGTAATTGTAATCCATAAGAATTTTTTCATTATATTTATAGAAAGTGCTAAATGTTGCAGCCTTATTATATAGTGAGCTTGCAATATAAAATATCCTGTCCAACTAACTAGCAACCTTTGATGTTGAGTATATAAAATTAGATGAAATTACATAAGAATTATGCAAATCATTTGTTCAATGTATACTATATATCGGTTTCGGTAGTGTTAAATTAAGAAAACTATTTGGCAAATTGGTGTTTTTAATGAGTTATCATGTATTCTTAGTCATTGTGGGACTTTGCGGAAGCATCAGTTTGTTATCCAAATGTCAATTTTTTTTTTTTTTTAGTCCGAACAGATTACCTGAGTATATGCCTCTAAGGATTTAATTTATCAAAGCTACCATGCACTGTCATTGTCATCTGCCTTACTTCAGTAGGTAGCTTAGCTTAGGCTTATCGTGTCTATTACTATTGACTCACCTTGCAGTAATTGATTTTGTAGGCCGAGAGCTCGTCCACTCTCTCTTGGGGGTTACCTATGGACAAAAACGGTCGGAAAAGCTGTTTCTTTCAGCCAGTTACACCTGGGTGCATATCAAAGAAACAAAACGGTCATGTTAACTTCGATGTCTGGCGGTAGAAAATGTTTTTCACACTCGACTTTATTTGTTGAGAAGTGAAACGTATCCACTGTCCAACTCGTACAGATGTTGTGGAGCCATCCGTCAGTCAGTGCTCACTTTTGTAGATTCTTAGTGGGGTCTGGTATTCCGAAGTAGCTTATGTCTTTGTTTTTCTTCTTATTGTTCAGGCATCACCAAGCTTGACATTCCGCCATTTTGATATTCTATCTATGACGTGACGTGATGTCACGTGACTTTCCTGACAAAGATGGCGGCCCCAGGTATTGGAATTTATTGATTTTAATTTGATATATTAGACAAAATAAAATAATAACAACAACAAAAACGTTTACAATATGTTTATTGCTTTCAAGTTTATCACAATTTTACAAAGCTTATTATTCCTTTAAGCCACTTTGTCATAGAAGTTCAGTTGTTTCAGCTTCATAATTCAAAAAAAGGAACAGGTTTTGGAAATGCAAGATTTTCAATTTTTGACCTTGACCTTTGATGACCTTGACTATCAGTTGATGCTTTCATATTTGACCTCGTACAACTGCTTCTAGTTTTATAGCTGTCCAAAAACAGCCAAATTCGCAACTTTGGACTGCTTTAGCTCGTGACCTAATTAAATCAGAGGGTTAATTTTTGTGGATGTTGAATGTACACATCGTGCTCTTTCCAGTGATATATAACACTAGTTTTTTAATGCAAAATTGAAAATCTTATTTATTGAAATTTCAGTGTTTTTTACAATATTTTCGCTTCTTTGATCTGGGTGTATGTATATCTTATGATCTATTTGGTGTAGAAGCTTGGAATGCGGACCTCAACGAGACATTTTAAATATGAATTAAGTTCGAATTTGAGCTATTTTCGACCGTTAGAAGCAGAGTTATTGTCTTTGCCCCAAAATCTTGAATATGCAATTACTCTCTTAGTTTTCAACCGATTTTGATGAAACTTAAATTGATGTTTCGTTTTTACAATCTGCATGCCTTGAAGGGCGTATATGGCTGTGGTCCACTATCTTTAGTTTACCTTGGATGTTCGAGGACGAAATAAAAAAAATAAAAAATTGACCTCCTGAAATTTATTTTATATTATCCTTTACTACCTAAAAATATCAGTAGCGATCGAGGGAATAAAAAAAAAAAAAAAATTACAAACAAAAAGCAATAGGTAAAGTTTTAAAAAAGCTGTTTATGTTGGACTAGAAGATTTTGATCATATGTACATGCTGTAAAGTAGGCTTAAAGCATTTTAAATGAGTGTTTATGTAACATGAAACTTGCCCAGCTATGCATTTTCATAAATTTTATGATATTTGCATATGAGTGAAGTTCTTTTTTAATTAACATAAATCCATGCACCCTTACTATATAGGAGGGATTTCAAGGTCAGACTCATTGAGTTGACTTAAGATACAGGTTTTCCAAGTTTGTCCTGGCAACTGTGGAGCCTCCAACAAAAATACTGTCACATCTGTCACCCCTTGTGCAGGCAGCAAATGTCACTGGCAGTAAATGAGTAATATGTAAGATGCCGTATGACTCCAATTTTGGTCAAGCATTTGTTGGGTGACTATTTGCCTGATTGTGTTGGTTTCTGAAGATGATATTGGACCAACGAAGACTTTAAAAAGGACTTTTGGGCCTAGCTGAAAGGCTAAACACAACCAAATCGCCCGTGACATCTTTCCAGTAGAAAGGCTTGATTTTTCCCAGTTAAGAGCCGTGTGCAAATAAGACTTATCCGACCGAAAAAATAAAGGGGGTTTTGTTTTTTATTTCCAAGACATACATGTATGGAATGTTACCGGTCAGCGGGAACTACACAAATAAAAAAAAACCTGCAAATGAAATTTTATTTTTTTCATTTAACAAAAAGTAACGTCAGCGGATCTGTTAATGAAGTAAAAAAAAAAAATTTCCTAACTTACATATAGTACATTTTGTTCAAAACTGGACCTTGTACACAATTACCTCACCCTCGTGGCCAGTTGGTGTTAAAAAAAAGAACAAGGTTACATATTTTCAGTTTTTGACCTTTACCTTTGATGACCTTAACCTTTGTAGGATCGAAGGTCATTGACTTTCAGTAAAGATTAATACCTTCATATTTGACGTTTAACGTCAACTTCCAGTTTTATACTGTTTGTATTTTCAAAGTTTGATGACTGATATCTAGTGATCCTGACCTTAAATGACCTTCCTCTTAACAAGGTCAAAGGTCATTGATCTTGGCACTCTACTGATACTTTCATATTTGATGTCTGACTTCTACTTCCGCTTTCACCACCTTCCAAATTTTTCAAAACTTTTGACTGCTTTAGCACGTGACCTTATTGGCTAAGAACGTTGATTTTTTCAGATTCTCTAGCAAATTTGCACAGTCCCACTCAGTACCACAACTGGTTCAAGTAGCTTTATGTTCTGAATGCATATAATTAAGAGTTTTAACTAATCATAAATGCTCATGTATGAAAGTCTGGATAAAAAAAGACTTTTTGACCTTTATTAATCGGTCACTAGTTTCAATTCTGCTGGTAATTCTCTTCTAATTTAGCTAATTATGAATCAATTATGGACATGTGAGACAAACTGGTATTTTTCAAAGTCATTAGAATACCTCTACGTTCTATTCATATAAGTATTAGCATTTTCACTTTATTAAATGAAAATAAGGGAACCCATCTTTAAAGTATTTCATATATAACTCAAAACAGTGAACTTTCAATCAAAAATTGTGTATGGAATTGAATGAAATTGTGTATGAAATTGAATGAATCACACTGCATAATTTGTTTTCTCCATTACTAGATCAGTCCAATACCAGCAGTGAAGGTTCACCTCAACAAAAAAATTCACCAAAAATCTATCGAAATTTTATTAATACTGGGAGTCCCAGTTTGTTATCGAAATGTCAATTCTTTTTTTTTCTCTTATGTCTTTATTACACGCAATCTATTCTTTCAAATGATATATAACACTTGGCATTTTGATTGAAATTGCGCTTTTTAGAATTTGAAAATTTTGTATTGACTTCTATAGTAACTATGCCAAGTGTTATATATCATTTGAAAGAATAGCTTGCGTGTAATAAGGACATAAGAGAAATTTTCACGTATGTAAATTAGGTCACGCTCTTCAAAGTTCAAAATCGCGATTTTCAATTGGCTGTAGAACCGGAAGTTAACGATGCACAGCAAAAGTGAAGGTATCAACTTTTGTTCAGGTCAAAAGGTCAACAAAGGTCAAATAAAAGTAATATGAGTCTTTGAAGTTTCGAAAATTGAAAATTTTTAAAATTGTTAAACCTATTCCCTTTTTTAAAGTAAAGAACGCAAACAACTGTTATTGTTATGCTCATGTATGAAAGTCTAGATAAAAAAATACTTTTTGACTGGTATTTTTCAAAGTCAATTTTCAATTGGCTGTAGAACCGAAAGTTAACGATGCACAACAAAAGTGAAGATATTATCGGATATATCTCGTAATGGACAACAACTTTTGTTCAGGTCAAAAGGTCAACAAAGGTCAAATTAAAGTAATATGAGCCTTTGAAGTTTCGAAAATTGCTGTTTTTGGACGTCTGCAAAACCGGAAGTATATATTGGAAATCAAAGAAAGAATGGTCCATGCAAAGGTCAAGGTCATTTATGTAATAGATCAAAAATGAAAATTTTTTAAAATTGTTAAACCTATTCCCTTTTTTAAAGTAAAGAACGCAAACAACTGTAATCTTATCACAAATTGTCCTATGCAGTGATCTATTTTCATGCAAAATTTCTAGGGTGACAATTGCAAACTATCCGAGTTGTAACAAATGCAAATATTTCAGGTAACGGTATATGCACACCGGATGTGCCACGCCTATTTCAAAAATTTCAATTTGTCTGTGATGACGTGTACATTGTTAAATAATGTTCAAAATTTCAAGTGTTTACAATCATTAGATCATGAGATATTCGTAGTTAAAAGTTTTTTTTAAGGCAACAGTGACTGTCGGTAGATTATAGACACCGTGAATTTACGCACAGTTACTATAGAAGTCAGTACAAAATTTTCAATTTTTAAAATGCCCAATTTTGATCAGAATGTCAAGTGTGATATATCACCAAAAGGAAATTTCATGTACTCAAAGAATATATAAGAATTTTTGTCGTATGTTAATCAGGTCACGTGACAGAGTTCTTCAAAGTTAAAAATCGCGATTTTCCAATGGCTGTAGAACCGGAAATTAACGATGCACAACAAAAGTGGGGATATAATCGGATAGATCTCGTAAGAGGCAACAACTTTTGTTCAGGTCACAAGGTCACCAAAGGTCAAAGTCACTAGATATGAGCCTTAATAGTTTTGACAATTACTGAAAACATAAAACCGGAAAAATACAAAGCCAAAATTCAAAAATCGGCTTCCCATGTTTCGTTAGCAATCGATTGTAGTTTACATAAACATCAAATTTACGCACATCCAATTTTACCCTGAGGAGCCATTTTGAGTTTTATAAAAATGAGTCATATCAAGATGGCGTCTTACATAATACTTCCGGGTCAAATTTTGTCATTCCAAAATCTTCACGGGGACAATTATAACTAATTACAAAAAGAATTTTTCAAATATCTACAAAATTCCGGAAGTTGAAATTTGAAGTTTTAAGGCGAATGACGTCAAAACCGGAAGTGATATCTAAATTTTGAAAGCATATTTTTGTTCTCAATCAAAATGTTTATCTTCATGTAAATTTTCAGATCGATTGCAATAAAATTGTGGAAGTTTAAAAAATGCTTTAAATAAAATCTCCAAAAGTCAGCGACAAAAGTCAAAATTTGAAATTTCTTAAATTGCTATCTTTTAGGCAATAGTTTAAAGTAATGAACAAAACAAAAATTATGTTCAAAATAGATTCAGAATAATAGCAGGTATTGGAAAGACGTAATGAATGGTTAAAGTCCTACGTCATTTCCGGTTAGGCAAAGATGCGTCATTTTACATTTAAACAATAGCGACACATTAAGTATAAGAGATAATGATGTCAGGTAATCTGTGGTATGTGCAGTTTTGGCTGGGGAGCGTGACCAGAAGTAGACAAAAAAAAAAAATAAAAAATAGTCATTTCGAAAACAAAGAACGCACTGCAACTATTTGGGACAATAATTGATAGTTACATTTTGTTTGGGCCTTTTACTTTAAAAAAGAGAATAGGTTTTACAATTTATAAAATTTTGATATTTGGTCTTTACAAGGTCAAAGGTCATTGATCTATGATGTCCATTCATACTTTTATCTTTGATGTCCGACATATATTTCCGCTTTAAAAGACGTCCCAAAACAGCAATTTTCAACACTTTTAAGGCATATATCTCTTTTATTTGACCTTTGTTGACCTCTTGACCGTAAAACAAGTTATTATACTTTACGAGAATTTTCCAAACATAGTTTCAATTTTGTTGTGCGAATTGAACTTTTAACTTGACAGCTATTTGAAAACTTGGCACCTTTTGTACCGAATGGTATCAAATTCATGTGTCTTTTCACTACCAAACGTTCAACGGTTTAAACGATTTTTTTATTATTGAATGTTTACATGCTTTTCTTTCCGGTAAGAAATCCCATTGTGACTATAAAATACAACGTTTTATCGATGTATCAGGTTGGATGCGCACCGCTTCGGTACCGTTATCACATTTCAATTTTTTTTTTTTTTAATTTTTACACACCTTCCTGAGTCTATAGTAGTTGCAGCAACCATTCAACATTCACGAACCTTAGATATAGGCAACAATGTGCATAAATATATTTTGGAACTTTTTTGCAAAACCGGAAGGGTCAAGTTCAATATGTGCAAGAATAGATAATCGGATCTAGAAGTCGTATTTTTGGGTCGATTTTCTTTGGGTTTGCATTTTTAGAATCTACTGACAAACATTAGTACTTTAAAAATTTCAAAAATCGAAAATTTGTCGCAGACATTTTTTTTGCCAAATTTTGCCTTTTTTTCAACTTTTTTGCTTTTTGTCTGATTAATCTAAAAAAAATGAGCAAAGACAGTTCAAGAAAGTAAACAAAACTGTACAGTTAAATTTTCAACTTCACTTCGGGTTTAAACAGGAAATCGATTTTCACTTCCTGTTGAATAACTTCCGGTGTACTTTGTATCAGTCAAAACAATTCATGCTGATGCATAGACAAAGTTATGACAAAAAAACATAGAAAAAAAGATCTGGACCAGATGTCAAACTTTGTCTGCCATTTTGATTTTTCTGAAATAATGCGATTTTTATTCAGACAAAACGGCTCATCCGATTTGAATGATTTTGGTGTCAAATGTAAAAATGTGTTTTTATAGCCAAATTTGCAACTTTGGACTGCTCTAGCACGTGACCTAATTAACCTAGAGGGTTAATTTTTTTGGATTCTCAATGTGCTTTTCATGCTCTTTCAAGTGATTTATAACAATCGTTTTTTAATGCAAAAGTGAAATTCGTGATTTTTTCAAATTGTGATGTTTTACAATATTTATGTCTCTTTGATCTTGGTGTATGTATATCTTATGACCTATTTGATGTAGAACATTGAAATTTGGAACACAATTAAACAATTTGAATATGATTTCACTTATGACAGAAAAGTTGAGATGGGCGTGGCACATCCGGGTTGAATTACTAATTGTTTACATTTTGGGACAGGGGCATAACTCGCATAGGCTACATTTGTTCAAAAAGGAACTTTGCACACAATTACCTCATTATTTTGGCCAGTTTGTGTTAATAGCTCAGTTGTTTCAGCTTTATATTTCCAAAAAAGGAACAGGTTTTAAAATTTCCATATTTTCAATTTTGGCCTTTATTGACTTTAGTTGACCTATATCTTTTGACTTGTATGATGTAGAAGCTTTAAATTTGGAACACAACATAACATTCAGAATATCAATTAAATTATGCCAAAAAAAATGAGG
>NW_008710370.1:2936043-3063353 GCF_000327385.1 Lottia gigantea
CAAGACACAATTCTTGACGGATTTCCACAAAACTTGGTATGAATGTTCGTAATCGCCCAAGGATGAACCCTATAGAAAATCAGAAGAAAAGAAAAATATTTAGTATGAGTTATTGCCCTTGTTCTTGAAAACGCGTTCAATTTTTAGCTCGTAAACACTTTAGAAGGCACAATTCTTGACGGATATTGACGAAACTTGATGTGAATGTTCGCAATCACCCAAGGATGAACCCTATTGAAAATCAAAAGAAGTGAAAAGTATTTAGTATGAGTTACTGCCCTTGTTCTTGAAAACGCTTTCAAATTTAGCTCTTAAACACTATAGCTCTTAAACACTAAAAGGCATGATTCTTGCTTGGTTTTGACAAAACTTGATTTTATTATTCAGTCCCGCGCTGAAGATTGAATATTTGCCTTCTAAAGTTTTCACAAGCTAAAAATTGGACACGTTTTCAAGAACAAGGGCAATAACTCATACTCAATATTATTCAGTATCACCCTAAAGAGTTCCAAAGAAGTGTGTGACTGAAGGTTGAATATTTCATACTGGTGATTGTTACTGCACTGCTAAATATTTTTATTCAAAATCAAAGCTGCCTGTGGGCATATATTACCTTGCCTGGCAAGCTATCTTATCTGAAAGTGATGAATCTTGGTATGCATGTATATATTGATAAGATCAAGTATCAATTTGGCTCAAGAAAGGTTTTTGAGTTATTGCCTTTGACTTACTAAAAATGCACCAAATTTGACACAATGGGGGCTACAGTTTTTATCGGATCTTGATGAAACTTGGTGTGCAGGTATATATTAATGAGATCTCAGTAAAGTTCAAATTTGTCTTTGTAGATGAGACCTTGTTTGATAGAATTTGATGATACCTTATTATATATCAAACACGAGAGGAGTGTGATAATTCAATGCTTCTGGGTTATTGCTATTGATTTAAAATTGATTTTTTCAATGAGTTTTTGTGGTCTGCGCATGTCCATATTCTCGGAATTCCTTTCCCAGACGCTAAGAAATCATTCAGGATACTGGCCTCGTATGAATTATAATAGGCCACTTCAAATTTGATGTTTTAAATGATTCCTCTGTGGCCAGGTAAATTTATAGAAACTATAAAAAGGGTTTAGATATAGTTTCACGCATAATTACCATTTATTAGAAAATAAACCGGTCTTGACCTTCAAAAAGATTTATGGAAAACTCAGCATAACTGACCCTAAATTGATGAGATATTCAGGATTTACTACAAATGCATAATGAAGATCTTCAATATGAGAAATTTCATATTATTATGAAGACCTGTAAATATTTTTGGGTCAATAAAGTTTGCCTGGCAATCTTTTACATTATTTTTGACTTTTTTGTATATCTTATGACCTATATAATGTAGAAGCTTGAAATTTTGAACACAACTAAAACATTTTGAATATGAATAAATGCATCCAGGTTAAATCACTTATTGTTTACATTTTTGAGCAGACACACAACTCGCATAGAATATGTTTGTTCAAGAAGGAAACTTTGCACACAATTACCTCATCTATTTTGACCAATTTGTGTTAAAAGCTAAGTTTTTTCAGCTTTGTAGTTCAAAAAAAGGAACAAGGTTTAGAATTTTCATATTTTCAATTTTCCACCTTGATCTTTGTTAACCTTGACCCATGTATGATCAAAGGTCATTGACCTTGGCTCTAGATGAATACCTTCATATTTGATATCTGTTGTCAACTTCTGACTTCTACTTCCACTTTCACATCCTTCCAAAACTGAGAATTTTCTTCAACTTTTGACTGCTTTAGCACATGACCTATTTAGCAAAGTACCACTGTAATATTTTGGCCGCCATATTGATATGACCCTCTTATGTAAAACTCAAAATGCAGCCTCAGGGTAAAATTGAATGTGCATAATTTTGATGTATATGTAAACTACAATCGTTTGTGCAAAAATCATGGGGAACAGTATTTTTAATTCCTCTTTCGCTTTTTTGTTATTTCCTATTGACATTTTTCAAAGTTTGAAGGCTGATATCACATGACCTTGACCTTTGATGTCCTTGACTCGTATTGGGTTAAAGGTCATTGACCTTGGCTATCAGTTGATACTTTCATATTTGACCTCTGACATCTACATCCAGTATTATGGCTGTGCAAAAACAGTCCATTTCGCAACATTGGACTGCTCTAGCATGTGACCTAAGAGGGTTAGTTGTTTCAGCTTTGTAGTTCAAAAAAAGGAATCGGGTTTAGAATTTTCATATTTTTATACGCCCACACGTAAGATGGGCGTATATTGTAATCACCCTGTCGGTCGGTCCGTCCGTCCTTCAGTTCACATTTGGCTCGTGCTCACTCTACAGGCTACAGTTCTTTATGGATCCTTTTGATTTTTATATTGTATGTCAATGTTGTTATGAACATGATCCCTATTGATTTTTGTGATGATCGGATAATTTTTCACCGAAATATCGTGTCTGACTTGACGTTTTTCTCTATTAGCTATATTGTGCAACTCGTGCTCACTCTACAGGCTACAATTTTTTACAGATTCTTTTGATTTTTATTTTGTGTGTCAATGTCATTATGAAGATGATCCCTATTGATTTTCGTGATGATCGGATAATTTTTCACCGAAATATCATGTCTGACTTGACGTTTTACTCTATTAGCTATATTGCGCAACTCGTGCTCACTCTACAGGCTACAATTCTTTACAGATTCTTTTGATTTTTATTTTGTATGTCTATGTCGTTATGAAGATGATCCCTATTTATTTTCATGATGATCTATCGATTTTCATGATGATCGGATAATTTTTCACCGAAATATCGTGTCTGACCTGACGTTTTACTCTATTAGCTATATTATGCAACTCGTGCTCACTCTACAGGCTACAATTGTTTACAGATTCTTTTGATTTTTATTTTGTATGTCAATGTCATTATCAAGATGATCCCTATCGATTTTCGCGATGATCGGATAATATTTCACCGAAATATCGTGTCTGACTTGACGTTTCACTCTATTAGCTATATTGTGCAACCCTGTAGTCACTAAAGACTGTTTAATCATTTCTGACAGCTGCCAGTGGGCGTATGTTACCTTGCCTGGCAAGCTATCTTTGATATTTGTACGTTCATATTTGATGTCCGACGTCAACATTCAGTTTTTATACCGTTTTCATTTTCATGGTCAGAGGTCAAAGACCTTGCAATCTGCTGATACTTTCATATTTGGATTCTGTATACTTTTGCCAATTTTGACTGCTTTAGCTCCTGACCTAATTATCTTAGAAGATTGATTTTCTTCCAGATTAGCACATTAGCAAAGTCCCATTCTGTGCCACAAGTTTGTCTTTTTATTTAATTATAGTCAGGATGCCAAGCCAAAAGGGCACTCGTCATACATAATCTTACATGATTATCTGTAATACCTAAATGCTTGTTGCTAAGTGAATTTAAAATGAAGAAAGATCTTTTTTAAATCGATTTTCATCGCATTCATTTTGTTCTTTTATGGGGGGGGTGTAATTGCTATTGATTGCAAATATTGACTTTTGTTGCTGAACACTTTCTGACAATTTTTTCAACTTTCGCAATTTATTTCAATCAATGTAAAATTTACATGTAGATAGATATTTTGCTTGTCAACAAATATTTGGTGCACACAGTTAAGAATGACAAATTGATATTTTTTGTGATTACATGCATTTACAATACGGTTGTACCAAATAATATAGATATACAAGCTCTCAAGTCACATGGATAGAAGTCGGAATGATTTATATATTAGCAAAGGCTGCTGTCTTATCAATGGCTATCTCAACCTTACCCATGCCTTTCACGGACTTTGGTTACAAGGATTTTGTGTACAATATATGAATCATTGTAAACCATGTCATTCATGCATTAAAAACGTATTTTACTTTAATTCCAGTTAACTAAAAGAAGTATTCAATCTTTAGAGATACTGAATTTAGACCAAATACAAGCTCTATCAGACAAGGCAGTGATAAGTTTATTCTCTGAAGTGTCTTCAAATGAAATGAGTAGAAATTATACATTTAGATGTTGCCTAATGCCAGAAACTTGTAAAGAATCTTATACCAGTTTTGGGAATGAAAGTAGAGCAAGAGCTAAAATGAGGGTTCACCTGCTGAGTCATATAGCTCAGTTAATAGATGAAGCAAATGGTTAGTATGGAATATTAAAATTTCTTTTTATGTTTGGCTGTAGCAAAGCAGATTTTGGTGTTTTGCTTGATAATTTAGGTTACTACAATAGCAGCAAAAGTCTGTCGGTTCAAATTTTTTTGCTCACTCTACAGGCTTCAATTCTTAATGTATTCTTTTGCTGGCAATGATACTTTTTCACCGAAATATCGTCTCTGCCTAAGCGTTTTCACTCTATTAGTTATATTGGGCAACTCGTGCTCACTCTACAGGCTACAATTTTTTTATCAAGATGATCCCTATCAATTTTCAGGATGATCTGATAATTTTTCACTAAAATGTTGTTTCCAACTTGGTATTCAATCTATTAACCGTATAGTGCAACTTTTGCCCACTCTTCAAGCAACAATTCTTCATGGATTCTTTTGATGTTAATATGCCCACACGTAGTATGGACGCATATTGTGGTCCATCCTTCCGTTCGTCTATCCGTCTGTTCACACTTGGCTCTACACGTTAAAAACAATGATTTGTACTTGCAATCAAAGCTGCTGGGTGGGTGTCACTTTGCGTTGCAAGGCTAACTTTGTTCTTGGAAAATCATTCAATTATTTAGCTCGTAAAACTGTAAATCATCAACGAATGAACGAATGAGTTATTGCCATTGTTTTTCGGAAATTTTTAGCTTGTAAACACAATGTTTGAATAAAATTTGGTTGAATTTTTAATTAGAAAAAGAGGGAATATTTGATTTTGAGTTGATTATTTCTGAGTGGTTTGGTATCTCCAAGAAAACATCTTAGTAAAAAAAATATGAGGCTTTTATATATTAATATACCCTGAAGTGCTAAATTAGACGGTAATATTTATTACTTTTTTTGAACACCTTTTAAGGAACAAGGGCAATAACTCATACTCAATACTATTCGGTATGGCCCTAAAGAGTTCAGAAGAAGTGTATGACTGAAGGTTGAATATTTCATACTGGTGATTGTTACTGTACTGCTAAATATTTTTATTCAAAATCAAAGCTGCCAGTGGGTGTATATTACCTTGCCTGGCAAGCCAACTTTCATTACCAAAAACATTGTAAATTATTCAGAAAATATTTCTTAACTATGGTCGGTACGTCGGTCTGTCCGTCCAATCACATTTATCTCATGCTCAGTTTACAGGCTAGAATTCTCCATGGATTCTTTTGATCTTTGTGAGTCAATATCATTATGAAGATGTGCACTATTGAATTTGGTGATGATCCGATGATTTTCTTGAGAGATCGCATAAAACTCTGATTTCACGTTCTTTTTTTTTCACTTTTTTGGTTCGTGCTCACTCTACAGCGTACAATTCTCCACGGAATCTTTTGTATGTGTGTCAATATCATTATGAATTGTATTTGGTGATGATCCGATAATTTTACTGTAATTTTACTTTAATTTAACAACACAAAAGTTGGTTTTAGCTTCTAGAATGCAAACTTGCTGTCTGCCTCCTAATGTATAAACCAGGTAGTTTCAATAGAGAGATATGAAAGTACAAGTTAAATGTGATACTGCATCAAACTATGCTATAGAGTTTGTTTTACAGTTCACATTTAGCTCTTTATCAAGCTGCTTGTGGGCGTATTCGCTTGCGAGACTTGCCGCAAGCCTATGTTACTTAAATCCGTACAGTACTTTTCTAACAGCTTCCAAAAAGCAGAACCAACTTGATGTTAAATTTAATATTTACATTTCGAGTAAAAAGGGCTGAAAGAATAATCCTAAATTGGCACAAACAAAAAGAAATATGTTATATACTACATCCTTATGTGCCTTTTCGTAATTTACTATAATAGATATTACACTTTATGGATAACAATTACTGTTTTAATTTTTTATGAATTTTGGTGTGATCAATTATAATCATGAGATCTTGGACAAGTTCGAATTTGACGATCTTTCGATGAACAGTTTTTTGAGTTATTGCCCTTGACTTATGAAAAACGCTTCAAAATTTGGTTGTGAACACAACAGAGACAACAGTTTTCATCCAATTTAAATGAAATTTATTGTTAATATTTATAATGATGATATCTTGGACAAGTTCGAATTTGGCTATCTTTCGATGAACGGTGTTTGAGTTATTGCCCTTGACTTATGAAAAACGCGTCAAAATTTGTTTGTGAACACAATAGAGACTACAGTTTTCACCCAATTTAAATGAATTTGGTACGATCATTTATAATGATGAGATCTTAGTCAAGATTGAATTTGAAATTTTTCGTTCAACGGAAATTGAGTTATATTCCTTGACTTCGTAAAAACGCATCAAAATTTGTTGGCGATAGAGGTGACAGTTTATGTCAGAATTTTATTAAATGATGTGTCTTTGTTTAAATCAACAATATCTTGCACAAATACGATTTTTGGTATGATTTGACACAGATAGGAGACTGCCCTTGATATACTGAAAATGTATCAGTAAAGTGGGCGTATCTTGCTAGGCAACCACTTGTTATGATCCAAATAATGCGGATACTCTAGAACAACACATGGATAAACATCCAAAAAATAATCTGCTTTAGAATAAACTAAGTAGTCCTAAAGTCCAAGGAAAGTGACATCATTGAACTTCAACTGACATTTCATGTGTGTCTGTACCTGAAAACATGTTGAACTTTAGGACTACTTAGTTTTTTCTATAGCAGATTATTTTTTTGAATTGTTATCACCCAAGGATGAACCCTATCAAAAATCAGAAAAATCAAAAAATATTTATTATCAGTTATGTTCTTTCAAATTTTAGCTCTTAAACACTTAAAGGCATGATTCTTGCCGGATTTTGACAAAACTTTTTTTTATTTTTCAGTACCGCTTTGAAGGTTGAACATTTGCCTTCTAGAGTTTTCACAATCTAAAAATTGTACATGTTTTAAAGAACAAGGGCAATAACTCATACTTAATATTATTCAGTATCACCCTAAAGAGTTTTAAAGAAGTGTATGACTGAAGGTTGAATATTTCATACTGGTGATTGTTACTGTACTGCTAAATATTTTTATTCAAAATGAAAGCTGCCAGTGGGCGTATATTACCTTGCCTGGCAAGATACTTTTTATACGCCCACATGAAATGGCCGTCACCCATGTCCGTCCGTCCACAATAGCTTGTAAACACTCTACAAGACACAGTTCTTGACGAATTTTGACAAAACTAGGTGTAAGTGTTTGTAATCACTCAATGATGAACCCTATAGAAAATCAGAAGAATCGAAAAATATTTACTGAGTAACTGCCCCTGTTTTTGAGAACACATTCAATTTTTAGCTCGTAAACACTCTAGAAGGCACAACTCTTAACAGATTTTGATGAAAATTGATGAAATTGTTAATTATCACACATGGATGAACCCTATCGAAAATCAAAAAGATCGAAAAATGTTTCATAGGAGTTATTGCCCTTGTTCTTGAAAATAACAATATAAACACTCAAAGGCATGATTCTTGCGAAACAAAACTTGGTTTTATAATTATTATTGAATATTTGCCCTCTAGAGTTTTCACAAGCTAAAAATTGAACACGTTTTCAAGAACAAGGGTAATAACTCAATATTATTCAGTATCGCCCCAAAGAGTTCAAAAGAAGTGTATGACTGAAGGTTGATTATTTCATATTGGTGATTGTTACTGTACTGCTAAATATTTTTATTCAAAATCAAAGCTGCCTGTGAGCGTATATTACTTTGCCTGGCAAGCTATCTTTATTCAAAATCAAAGCTGCCAGTGGGCGTATTTTACCTTTCCTGGCAAGCTATCCTTCAGATTCCCTTGCAAATTGGCACATGTGCCAAGTGTGGCTCTGGTTGACTATTGTATACATATTTCATTTAATGGTTTACAGCGAGATGATGTTCAATGAAGTTAACGTATTTTGGATGGTCTATGTCAAGGGTCATTTCCGGGCAAGAAAGATAACTCTATGATGCAANTCCTACTTCGGCAATTATCAGAAGAATTTGGTAGAAAAATTAACGGTTATTCCTTTATGTGGGTCGCTTTAATAAGAAATTAAGGTCAACTGTCTTTTATGCATGGCATGAAAGGCTGGAATAGGTGGTGCTTCATTGTAAAATGCTATTCTATATTTAGATTTATTCATGATCATACAAGTCCCTAACTTAAACACAAAAAAACTGATTAAAAATAAGATAACTGTGACTATAATTTACTGAAATTTACTGTTATTTTGCGGTGGTTTACTTTTTCGTGTTGTTTGATTAAATTTTGTGTACAAAATGGACCAAAAGTTTAGTGTAGCCAATAATAAGGGCAGAACTCTAAGGAGAAAATTACAATAAACTTTAGCCAGGAAAAATCGTTTTTTGAAAAGAAGTTTTAGTGAAAGTGATACCTCCATTGACAATTTAGAATTTGACATTGAAAATAACATTGATAAAGATAATATAAGTAATTCTAATGCTTCTCAAACTGGAGATAATTCATAATTCAGAAGAAACATCCACCGGAACAGTTAGGAAATTGGATTTGTTTAAATCACCTGTAGAAATTCATAGCAATGATAAACAATCAGATAATCCAGACACTTCTACTACTTCTAGTGACATTGACACCAATTGTGAGGATAATGACAGCACCCCACAACTCAATATTTTAGATGAACAATATTTCCTTGTAAACTTTTCAATGCTTCAAAATCTTCTAAAAATTATTAGTTGTCCCCTATATAATGAAGAAACTTTAGCAATTTCAAAGTCCAAAAACATGGGACTTGCTGAAGAATTGAAAATAGTTTGTTCTTCGTGTGTCTACGAATCTTCACCAAAATCGGTGATACAAATTCTTCAAAAGCTTCTTTTTATATGCCCACATGAAATGGGGTATAGAAAAAACTAAGTAGTCCTAAAGTCAAACATCTTTCAGGAGCACAAAGGCCCCTTTCTTCAGGTACAGACCCACATGAAATGTCAGTTGAAGTTCAATTATGTCACTTACCTTGGTAGTTGCTAAATGACATTCCAACATTCTTCTCATGGTAGGAATCCAATATGGTTTCATAAAATGATGATTGTTCAATAGCCTAAGCTAAGGAAGATGCAGTGGGTCCAAAGGTTTAAGAAAGTGTTCAATAAAATAGAAGACACACAAACCATTTCACAAATTTTTTTACTCTTCATTCTCTGGATTCCCTGCCTTTGCCTGTATGAATTCCGCCACGCACGTGCATTCGTCACTTGGCTAGGGGTTTTGGGGAGGATATAGACATACATTGATTACGAGTCCAGGAGGAGTTATTATGGCAAGAGAACTGTTACAATTTGGCAACAAAATAATTTATTATGACTGAGGGAGTGGTCATATGTATATTCCTACCTATCCGTAGATGGTATGGTCTACGGCATTACGTCAGTGAATTGTATCTAAATTTGGATTTTGGAAAGTAAAGAACATGCGCAGGCTGCTTGTGGTTCGTTTTAAAAAAAAAAATACATTGCTTTGTAGCTCCTGTATATAGTGTTAGCGCACTATGTCCCCAATCTTAACATCTACATGGCAAAAGGTGATCCAGAGTGACCAGTACACTAGTCCATTTTTAGTTGATCCAAATAATGTGGATACTCTATAGCATAACATAGAGTATCCACATATTTTTTCCATAGCAGATTATTTTTTTGAATGTTTACCCATGTGTTGTGCTATAGAGTATCCACATTATTTGGATCAACTAAAAACGCACAAATAAAAAACTTTATGAAATGGTTTGTGTGTCTTCTATTTTATGGCACAATAAAATGGGGGGCGGCGTATATTGTTGTCACCCACGTCTGTCCATTGGTCCATCTGTCCACAATTGGTCATAAACACTCTAGAAGGCACAATTCTTGAATGATTTTGTTGAAACTTGGTATGAGTGTTTATTATCACCCAAGGACTAATTGCGAAGCGAACGCCCTGCTTTGTTTTCGAATTGATTTTTTTTTTTTTTTTTTTTCGTCTAGGCAGGTCGGTTTTCTGGGCAACGGCAATAGGTACGGGAAAACGGACTTCATGGCGTTTTGTAACTCGTGGCTAATCACAGTTTAAATGTAAAACGAAAACTTTCTGAGAAACATTACGCAACGTTGCAACAAACGGAAAATGGACTCTAGAGGGCGTGTTTATCAACCGAATTTGATCGGGTTTTCTGCATCGTATTTCTTGTAACAAAGGACAAATGATAGCAGTTGAAAATTTTCAATTTGCGAAAACTCGTTGCATACTTTTTTTGCTGAAATTAATCGAAAAATACTATTTCGGTTGTTATCGGACGGATTGACTTGAAACTTACGTGGTGTAGACCGCCAGCATAGAGACATAAAAGTACACATTCAAATTTTTTTTATCACTTCCGGTTTCGATGTTAGTATTTCCGGTGGTATCACTTCCGGTGAAATTGAGTTATGTCAAAAATAACATATGCATTATATTACCAGTCTTAATGCAAACTTATTAAACTAAAAAAATCCGCACCAGAAGTAACATGTTGGCCGCCATTTTGGTTTGCCTCATTTTGCAGAAATTGCTATTCAGAGGCCATTTTTCATCTGATTTGCATAACTTTTGTGTCAAACGATACGTTTCAAGTCTGTCTACAATCCTTAGGCAGCATTATTTTGATTTTCGGTTTTGCCTTTTTTGTACGACCGGATGTTTTTTTTCAAAATTTGAACGCGTATATCTCATGACCTTGACCTTTGATGACCTTTATATTTACTACGATGATAATATGTGACCTTGTCTATCTGATGACCTTTTGACCTTTGGGGTCAGACAACTCTTTCCGATTTTACAGGGGTCTAAAAATGGACCATTTTGAGTCTTTGCAGTGCTATATCTCGGTCCCTAATAGAGATATGGCGATAATTCTTTTGATTTTGTAATGTAGAGATTCTGAGGTTTCCAGTGATATAAAACATGCATGTCTTACATTCAAATTCAAAACCCCATTCACTTAACATGGGGTTATTATTAGATAAATCGGCTAATTAGATTAACCTGGCTGTCAACCCCAATATAAATCAAAGTTTAAGTAGTTTAAAGACACCCTCCCTTTTATATTTCTTTAAAATGTTTTGTGTCCATTTAAGCTATATAAATAGGTTCTGGGATGGATTGAACCTTGTTATATTGTAAGTAAAGCTAACAGAAGCACATTAAAGGCATACCCCCACTTAATTTCCCAACTTTCTTATTTTTTATCCAAATTTCACCAAACTTGGTATGTATGTGTATAATCCAATTCTAAATTTGATGGATATATCGAATTTGCGTATTGCGCATGCGCATTACTAACTTTCTTATTTCTTATCCGAATTTCATCAAACTTGGTATGCATGTGTATAATCAAAATCTAAATTTGATGGATATATCGAATTTGCGTAGTGCGCATGCGCATTGCCAACTTTCTTATTTATTAACCGATTTTCATCAAACTTGCAATGTATGTGTATAACCCAATTCTAAATTTGATGGAAATATTTTTTTTGTTGTGCGCATGGCATTACCAACTTTCTTATTTCTTATCCGAATTTCACCAAACTTGGTATGTATGTGTACAATCCAATGCTAAATTTGATGGAAATATTGAATTTTTGTTGTGCGCATGCGCATTACAAACTTTCTTACTTCTTATCTGAATTTAATCAAACTTGCTATGTATGTGTATAAACCAATTATAAATTCAATGGAAATAACCAATTTTTGTTGTGAGCATGCGCATTACCAATTTTCTTATTTCTTATCCGGATTTCATGAAACTTGGTCTTTATTAATTGACAAACATTCTTTTATTCCTAGTCAATATACTTTAAACTCCAGGCACTTTTGGATATTTGCATTTAGAGATGCAGAAAAGTATTTACATCAATGTAATTGCAATAGACTATAGACAGTTCTAGTTCTATTATGAAAATCAAAAAAATTGAAAAATAAATTGTATGGGTAATTGCCCCTGTTCTTAAAAAAGCGTTCAATTTTAGCTTGTGAATACTCTAGAAGATTTTGACGAAACTTGGTGTTAATGTTTTTTATCACCAAAGGCTGAACCTTATCAAAAATTAGAAGAATCCAAAAATAATTAGTATCAGTTATTGCCCTTGTTCATGAAAACGATTGTCAAATGGTTTGTGTGTCTTCTATTTTATGGAACAATAAAATAGGGAGTGCATATTGTCCTCACCCACATCCGTCCGTCCTTCCAGAATTGGTCATAAACACTCTAGAAGGCACAATTCTTGATGCATTTTGACAATACTTGGTTTGAGTGTTTATCAACCAAGGATGAACTCTATCGAAAATCAGAAGAATCGAAAAAAAATAGTATAAGTTATTGCCCTTGTTCTTAAAAATGCGTTCAAGTTTTAGCCTGTAAACACTCTAGAAGGCACAATTCTTGACAGATTTTGATAAAACTTCGTAATATTATTCAGTAACACCAGTTCAAAAGAACTGAAGGTTGAATATTTGATACTGGTAATTGTTACTGTACTGCCAAATATTTGTATTTACATTCAAAGCTGCCAGTGGGCGTATATTACCTTGCCTGGCAAGCTATCTTTAAATTTGAGTCTGCTTTTCTTACAATATTTTTGCATCTTTAAGCATGGTGTATGTATATCTTATGACCTATTTGATGTAGAAGCTTGAAATTTGAAAGACAACTAAACATTTTGAATATGAATTAACCCATGACAAAAAAATTTAGGTGGGCGTGGCACATCTGGGTTACATTACTAAATGTTTACATTTTGGGGCAGGGCATAGGATACATTTGTTCAAAAATGGATTTTGCACACAATTACCTCATTCATTTGGCCAGTTTGTTTTAAAAGCTCAGTTGTTTCTGCTTGATTCTGACACAGATTTTGACGAAACTTGGTGTGAGTGTTTGTAAACTTTGTAATCACCCAAGGATAAACTCTATCGAAAATCAGAAAAATTGAAAAATATTTAGTATGAGTCATTGCCCTTGTTCTTGAAAATGCGTTCAATTTTTAGCTTGTAAACAATCCAGAAGGCACAAATTTGATATGTTCTAGTCGGGTGCTAATTATCGGACAGATTCGATTCTACAGTTATTCAAACCTGAACTCCGAAAGTGACGTAGGTGTTGTTAACTGAGAGTGGTGCATTTAAATAAGTTATCCGATTTGTACGATTTTGGTGTCTATCAAAACCTTGTAACTTTATCTAATACTTGTGAGAAACAGAATTTTTATATATATCTCTGGGGGGGAATTTTGCTGTCACCCATGTCCGTCGGTCCGTCCACAATTGCTCGTAAACACTCTACAAGACACAATTCTTGACGGATTTTGACAAAACTTGGTATGAGTGTTCATAATCACCCAAGGATGAACCCTATTGAAAATCAGAAGAATCGAAAAATATTGAGTATGAGTTATTGCCCTTGTTCTTGAAAATGCGTTCAATTTTTAGCTCGTAAACACTCTAGAAGGCAAAATTCTTGACGGATTTTGACAAAACTTGACATGAGTGTTTGTTATCAGCCAAGGATAAACCCTATTGAAAATCAGAAGAATCGAAAAATATTTAGTATGAGTTATTGCCCTTGTTCTTGAAAACGCGTTCAATTTTTAGCTTGTAAACACTCTAGAAGGGACAATTCTTGACGGATTTTGACAAAAGTTTGCATGAGTGTTTGTTATCAGCCAAGAATAAATTCCATTGAAAATCAGACAGATAGCTTGCCAGGCAAGGTAATATACGCCCACTGGCAGTTTTGATTTTGAATAAAAATATTTAGCAGTACAGTAACAATCACCAGTATGAAATATTCAACCTTCAGTCACACACTTCTTTTGAACTCTTTAGGGCGATAATGAATAATATTGAGTATGAGTTATTGCCCTTGTTCTTGAAAAAATGTTCAATTTTTAGCTCATGAAAACTTTAGAAGGCAAATATTCAATCTTCAGCGCGGGACTGAATAATAAAAGCAAGTTCTGTCAAAATCCAACAACAATCATTCCTTTTAGTGTTTAAGAGCTAAATATTTTTCGATTTTTCTGATTTTCAATAGGGTTCATCCTTGGGTGATTACCAACACTCATACAAAGTTTTGTCAAAATCCATCAAGAATTGTGCCTTCTAGAGTGTTTACGAGCTAAAAATTGAACACGTTTTCAAGAACATGGGCAATAACTCATACTAAATATTTTTCGATTCTTCTGATTTTCAATAAGGTTCACCCTTGGGTGATTTCGAACACTCATACCAAGTTTTGTCAAAATCCGTCAAGAAATAGAGTGTTTACGAGCAATTGTAGACGGACGGACGTTCATAAGAAGTGTATGACTGAAGGTTGAATATTTCATACTGGTGATTGTTGCTGTACTGCTAAATATTTTTATTCAAAAATCAAAGCTGCCAGTGGGCGTATATTACCTTGCCTGGCAAGCTTTTCAGATTGCGTTAAAATACTCTTTTTAACGATATATGTCAATGATGAATGAACATATTTTGAAATTTTTTGTAAATTTTTTATCTCCAGAACTAATAAACAAATTTAATTATCCCACATCAATGTGATTTTAATGATTAGGATGTATCTGTTATTCTCTCTTGAAGGATATGTGACATGGATAGTTTGCTACACAAATTCAAATTTTGCCTAAATTTTAAAAAAAATCTAATTTTTGTGGTTTTCTTTCTGAAAACAAAATCCTAATGTGTGAAATTGATTGACATCAGAAAAATATTTAGTATGAGTTATTGCCCTTGTTCTTAAAACGCTCGTAAACACTCTGGAAGGCGCAACTCTTGACGGATTTTGATAAAACTTGGTGTGAGTGTTTGTTATCACCCAGGGATGAACCCTATTTAAAATCAAAAAGATCAAAAAATTATTAGTATGAGTTATTGCCCTTGTTCTTGAAAACACGTTCAATTTTAGCTTGTAAGTACTCTAGAAGGCACAATTCTGGACAGATTTTGACGAAATTTGATGTGAGTGTTTGTAATCACCAAAGGATAAACCCTATTGAAAATCAGAAAAATTGAAAATATTTAGTATGAGTTATTGCCCTTGTTCTTAAAAACATGTTAAGTTTTAGCACTCTAGACACTCTAGAAGGTTCAATTCTTGACAGATTTTGATGAAACTTGATAATATTATTCCGTATCGCCTCCAAAAGTTCAAAAGAAGTGTATGACTAAAGGTTGAATATATCATACCGGTAATTGTTACTGTACTGCCAAATATTTTTATTTAAAATCAAAGCTGCCAGTTGGCGTATATTACCTTGCCTGGCAAGCTATGTTGTAATGATAGACGAAGAAGAATTGCCCATGTGTAATTTGAAAATTTTTATTTTCAGACCCAGATCGAACAGAACCTTTCTACTTTTCAGCAGTCCCAGTTAATATTCGCATGAAAAAGATAGCTGGTAAGTGGTAGCAATTCCTTGAGTTGTATTATGGTTGATGATAAGATTTGAATTTGATACCAGTAATGTAGATTTAAAGATATTATCAATTTAATCTGTATTAATCTAATCCATATTAAATATCTAAAAGATGTATGTTCTCTTCTTTTGATCTTCTATAGGAGAGTATCTTGTATAACACCCAAAACCAGTGGTTCTATTTGAAACATTTTAAATTGTTATAATTGTGCAATAATGTTCATCAGATAATTCAATAGTATTTTGTTGTTGAAATGTTCCTTACCTTCAATTTTGTTTAGCATAGTTATATAGAAATAAGATATAATAATAACATTCTTTGATATTTATGGAAATGGAATCATTTACCCTATTCACTGATTGATATAAAAACATGAACCTTTTCAAGGCAAGATTTGTTTTTTCACTCTATTATAGATGCTAGTAAAAGACCTAGAAACAGTATCAACATTTCCTCAACAAGCCTCAGCTCATCAGCAAAGAAAAAGACAAATAAAAACTGCCAGCCCAAATTTACAAGTTTGAGACTACGAAATAAAAAAGCTCTGAATGATGATGAAGATTTAGAAGCAGTAATAGAAGCTGTTCAACTACAAGAATCTGATGCAGATAATGTCAAAGAAAATTCTGTGATTCCTTCACAAACTGATTTATTACATGATATACCACAAGGAAGAAGTAGTGCTTTAAAAGGAATTTTAAGTAGATCAGTATCAAACAAATCTTATTCAGAAAATGAAAGTATAAAAAATAATATTAAACCCAAAGCCACAACTGCGCGACATTTTCCAACAGGTAACAAGGATATAAGAGACAAACAAATTCAAGAAAATGAACAATTAATTAAAGATTTATTAAGCAAAACACAGCCATATCATGATCATTGTTACACAACAATGTTTGGAAAGAAGAATGGTATTGATAAAATGTCTCTGCAAAATTCTGATGATGAAAGTAATTTTGATGAAAGTACTGGACCAATTATTTACAATTGTAAATTAGAACCTATTTTAAGTCTACCATCTGTAAGGAGCACTATTGATATGCCAATGGTTTGCAGTGAAGAAGTTGTTGGTGATGTGATATGTGAAGCAGAAGGTGATAAACACGATGGATTCAGTAAGTTTATTCCTGATGCATATTGTTTCATGTCATCCAACAAAGATTTGAAGTAGAACTCAATTCATATTTTGGAGAGATGTTATAAAAGTTTGATTTTGATGATTTTTGAATATCTGATTTTGCCTTTGATTTAGTCAATATATGTTGTTTATATAATGATTCTAGTGCTATAGATTTTTACTGATTATGAGGAAATGCGCCAGGAAGTGTATGCTTACTCTTTTAGACACCTGATACCACTTTTCATTATGAAATACTAACTCACTTATGATTGATATGCTTCCTCATGTGAATAATTCATTTGCTTCTAATAATTTTTCACCAAAAAGTTGTTTTGGATTTCGGGTTTCGTAATTGTCTGAACGATTATTATCGTAATCAAGTTATGCTCAGAATTTTCTTTAATTTTTATACAGCCACATTCTAACTCTTGAATCATGTTGGACTTTAGGACTACCTATTTTTTTCTATAGAAGATTAATTTTTTGAATGTTAACCCAAGGCTTGAAATAAGCGTCCAGACACAGACATTATCTGGTACAATTTCGGCAAATGACCGGTACATTCTCGTTTGAGCTGGACATTTTTGTCCGGTACCAAATCTATGAAAAATATTTTTTTTGTTGAAAAGATCGTGAATTATTGCGATTATGGCTGTAAATATTGTGTGTTCTTTTTTGCGTAACAGATTGACATTTCTCGCCTCGGAAAGCAAATAAGTTCGGAACAACAACAACATAGTCTAGATCATCCAGATTACTAGCACCTGAGAGAAGACATACAAGGTCTGGATGATCAAGTCAAAACACGAATAAACAGTGTTAAGTCAAGTCGTTTGTCCGAATCTTTTAGTGATTTTAATTCTATAATTACTTTATATAAACTTGATAATCATGAAGTCTAATCACACTTTGATATTTGTATTTCAAATATTACATAAGAATTTTTATACGCCCACATGGAAATGTGGACGTATATTGCCGTCGCCCCTGTCAGTTGGTCCGTCAATAGAGACAACAGTTTTCTACTGATTTTAATGAAATTTGGTGTGATCATTTATATTGATGACAAATTTTAATTTAATGATCTTTCGATGAACGGTTTTTGAGTTATTGCCCTTGAATTAGGAAAAACGTGTCAAAATTTGTTTATCGCGCACAATAAAGACTACAGTTTTCAATTTTAATAAAACATGGTGTGATCATGTATATTGATGGATAATTTGATCTATTTGGGTTATTGATATTAATTTTTAAAAATTTGGTGGAATTTCTCAGCATAAATAAATGGCAGTAAATATATATATATCATTGAATTCAAACTATTAACATTTTTTCAATATGAGAAAATTCATACTTTAGTCACTAAAATTTAATCATTTCTGACAGCTGCCAGTGGGCGTATGTTACCTTGCCTGGCAAGCTATCCTATACAAAGATATACACTGAGCCGGATTGTCAGGCACCATGTTGAATAAACACCTCTGGATATTATGATAAGCGCAAGTATTCTTAAAACCGAAAGTAGAAAAATAATGGAAGTAGGAAATTCATTGGCGGATATAAATAGATAACTTTTCGTGTCCAATTAGATAAGTTATTACTTCCGATGGCAATTTTTTTATGTTCCTAGAACTTCAACAAGATACGATTTACTTCAATAATGTCTTTTTACTTCCCTGAGAGTCATCGGGAATATAAATCCCTACGGCCTATTTGAATTACATAAACTATACTTAGCTAGTTGTTAACCTGTATTGCACTTGCAGGTCAGAAAACGGTGAATTTCAGTGTTAAATTGATGGGTTTTAAATGCAATTTTTCCTGGAGTTGACCAGTGTTTTTCATGATCCAATTTCACCAGTACTCTATCCCCTTCCTGTAATTCAGATAGGTCTGTAGCGGCGTTGTGATGATTGAAGCTAAACTTGTATCTGTCTACGCCGATCATCATGTTTCTTAACTTGGTTAAAATCTGGCCATTTTGGTTTAACATTGTCTGGAAGAGTTGGTAGAGTTGATCTAATCTGTCGTCCCATTAAGAGTTGAGCAGGACTAGCTTTTGTTGCTTCTAAAGGTGTTGCATGGTACATCAACAAGGCAGTCTGTGGATCTGGTTGATTTAAAATCCTTTTCGCTGTTTGGACAGCTCTTTCAGCTTCTCCATTGGCTTGTGGGAAATGTGGACTTGTAGTAGTGTGATTAATCCCAAATTTAATACAAAATTTCTAAATTCGTGTGACGAAAATAGTGAGCCATTGTCCGAAATGAGCTTGTCTGGAATCCCGAATTTCGAGAACACCTCTTTAAATTTAGATATAACTGCTGGTAGTAGTCGGTTGATGTAAAATTTCCAAGAATCTCGAGAAGTAATCAATTATAACTAAGTATTGTGTGTTTCTAAAGGTACATAAATCCGCAGCTATTTTCTGCCATGGTCTCTCTCATGGCACAAAATGTAAATGTAAATGAATACGATCCAGCATTTCTTCTCTGATGGAAGTAGGTATAGCAATTCTTTTGCCATAGGTAAGTATTCCATTAACAGTACTTAATTTATCAAGTACTGAAAAGTAAGGTTTAACATCAGGTTTCTCTTTCATATTCTGGCCATCCTTGTTTAATGTAATTTAATACAACTTTCAGTGTCTCATCTTCTTTTAGTAAGTTGGACAATACTGGCAAGTAACTGATCTGTAGCTGGCCATGTAGATACAACCGAATTTACAAATACTTCAACATCTTGGTCTAATTAAAAAATATCAGAGACTAATAAAGTACTTCTTGACAGAGTATCTGATATTAGTAGTGTCTTTCCAGTCCTATATTCCGCAATTGGATTGAAACCATCATTCTCATTAATGAACGTTGGCACCTTATTGGCACTTGGTCTATGTATTTTCTATTGATTAAAGGAACTAACGAACTGTGATCAGTTATCAATACAGTCAAGTAACCTAATTTCGTGGAAACCCATTTTTCGTGGATTTCCGGAAAGGATTAATAATTTACATGTGCGACCTCGCGTGACCTCTGCATTTGCTTGTTTTGATAAACATGGGTTTTCTGTACAATATCAGCTAGTAGAATGAATTCAGTAGTTTCAAGCAAGGTACAATGTATTAATGTATACTTTGACAAATACAAAATGGCGGATTTCAGTTATTACCAAACGTCACCATTTTTTATCGGCCGAATTTCCTTATAATCCCAAGCGGTAATCGGAATACCAAGTGTCGTCTGCTAGAATGTAGTCCAACCAATGAAGTCACTTGATCAACTAGCAGATTCCGTGTCAGCAGAAAATTTCTATGGAACACAAAGTGGACCATATTCTTATGTTGTTTCAGTGACTTTTAGCAATAAATCACGCTACGTATCAGTCAGTCAGTCACTATTTTATTTTAAAATCGTGGTTCTATGAAGGAATTGTCACTAGTCACGTGTTTTTCTCGACTTATTTATAGATCAAACATTGTACACAAAAATAGGTGACGCATTCTGCCGCCGTTGCTGAGTTGGTTGCTCATGAAATATGGGTCAAAGTGAAGGATTCATAAAGAAAATCGAAATAAACCAATTTTAATTATTTTGTAGAACATCCAAGACATGAAATTTTTTTTTTCGTTTTTTTTACTTTGACGAAATTCCGTGTTGAATCCTTATATCCACGAAAATAGGTTACACCACTGTATATATTGGAATCTAATCCATGTAAATATCTTGAAAATTTTTCACTAGACCAAACGGAAGTTAAGCACTCCTTTTCAATCTGCGCGTAACGTTTTTCTGCATCTGTCAAAGTATGCGAACAAAATGCAACAGGTTTCTACTCTTGGCTGTGTTGCTGTAGAATAACTCTGCCGATTCCATATTGGCTTGCGTCAGTGCTGATCATAGTAGGTTTCTTTACGTCAAAAATAGATAATACCGGAGCTTCGCTTATCATATCTTCCAAGATAATTAATCATGCCCAATACACATTTCAATTCTGTAATATTGGTTGGTGGACGTAATTCTCTAATAGCTCTTACTTTATCTGGATGAGGGCTAATACCATGTTGGTTTATTTTATGGCCTAACAAATCTTTTTCCGAATGTCTCGAAATGCACTTATTCTTGTTTAATTTTAGTCCGGATTCTCTAATATACGCGATAACTGAGGCTAAAATACAATCAGGCTCGTTGATGCAAAAATGAAGATATCATCCATGTCTACTGCTACACTGTCTATCCCTTCTAACAGTTCGTTCATTTTCCGCATGAAAATTTCGGAAGCGGAAGTTATAAATGCTGTAAGTTTCGAACTTTCTTCATCAAGAGGGATCTGGTAAAAACCAGAAGAGGCAACTAAGTGCGAAAAATAACGACTTCCTTTACCTGACGTTTTATTCAAAATATCGTCCAAGGTTGCAAGACATAAAGTTCTCGTTTTACAGACTTATTTATTTGTTTAAGGTCTACACATATTCTGATGCGATTACTTGACTTTTACGACACATGGATAACTGGAGCAGACCAATCTGACGGTTCGGTCACTTTGACAATAATATCTTGGTCAACCATGCGTTTATTGTCGTCTTCGAATTTGGATAATAGTGGTTGTGGCACCCGACGAGCGGTATGGATTGCATAGGGTACACAATCGTCTGTTAATTGAATTTTAACTGGTTCACCTTTAAGAAGACATATATCACCAAATACATCATTATCAATTTCTAATATTTAAAGAAATTAACCCTAATTTAACAGCATCAGATCTACCTAGTAAATTCTGAATGAAATTACCTCTTAATACATAAATCTTCGACTTCATCTTAACATTGTTATACGTAACATTAGATACAAAGTAACCAATACAATTTAAAACTTCTAAAACTTATACTAAACTTATAATACGCATATTATAATAACTACTTTCTGATATAACAGTAACGTCTGCCCCTGAATCGAATTTGACAAAACAATTATTGGCAAACAATTTAACATTCCAATCTAATTCAGTTTCATTTGTATGAATGGACCCTAAAAAGCATTCATTGGGATCAGGAATGTCAACGCTGTCAACTGATTGGCCTTTGCATAATGGTGTGTAACCTGATTTATCATTATTAATATTCAATTCTCTAGCATTCTTAGTTCGACAACATACAGCAAAATGTTCTATATTTTGACACTTAATACATTCAGCACAAAAATCGTCAAAGATTACAGTTTCGTTTCACCAAAATGATCCGAGTTTCTTGGTTTTGACTCGTAATAATTATTACGTTGCTTTGGATTCTGAAATCGGATTCTTGATCCCGCGCTTTGATAATGTCCACCACGGAAATGTCCTTTTCCTCTTCTATTTTCTCTGTGAAATTTCGCATTCCTTTGCGTTGATATGGCTTCCACTTTTTTATTGATATTAGTTAAATTTGATAATCATTTGCCTCCAACAGCTTCGTTGTTTTGTGCCTTCACCATTTCACTGTTTCTGGCTATCTGTATGGTTCTCTGTAAAGTTAGATTTCTCTCGAGTTGTAATTTTCTAGAGACAGGTTTATCAAGGATGCCTGTGACTAGTGTGTCGAGAATTTTTTCATCTTTAGTAGCTCTAAAAATCGCAATTCTCAGCCAGTTTGTAAAGTTTAGGAATAAAAGTTTCCGCGGTTTCACCGCGCTGCTGCATCGTGGTGGTAAACTGATTTATCAAAAATACAAGATTTCTATCTGGTAAGAAATTATTCTCAAATTTCTGTTTGACAATATCAAAATCCTTCTTCTTGTCGTCCTTTGCAAGGGTTAAGCTGCTAAATACATGTTCTGCTTCTGCACCCAAACAATAAATTAATGCACTGATTTGAATCTCCTCATTTTCTTCGAAGAGCTTTGAACAGCTTCGATATCTCATAAATCGTCTAATCCAGGATAACCAATTCATTGGTTTCCCAAATGTAAAAGGTTCTGGAGTTTCAAACTTTGCCATTTTAAATGATTACAGACCGTTCAGCAATTTAATGCTCTGACTATCAGCCGTTCACTTCTGACACCATGTTGCGTTATAGCTTTTTGATAAACGACCATCCTGGGCTAAGACACTTTATTAAATGACGACAACACGTGCAAGACATAGGCATATGAATACAATGAATGAATATCAATATACATGTACTATTTGAGTAATTGGGATACCGTAGTCTCTATAATATAATACACTAGTTAACAGCAACTTATAATATAAGGTAATATTAAGATAGTTTGTTTGTCATTTAGCTTATGTTGTTTATTATCACCCATGGATGAACTCTTGATTGAAAATCTAAAAAAGCAAATAGCATTTATATGAGTTATAAAATAAAGTTGGCCGGTGACTGTAGGAAAGTTAAATGAATTCGTTGAATGGTTTGTGCCGTTCCCTGTAAGATGGTAGCAGTGAATTGGGCAGCTCTGGCTTTTGGAAGGTGGTTGGATGTGTTGTGGAAACCCTGGGAGAGCCTTGTCTACTCGCCCGTAGTCTTCTGTTAGGGTTTTTGCCAGCATGGACCTTAACAACAGTATCTTGGACAATGTGTACACTAAAACTGAGTTGAGCGAAATATCGCTCATTGTAGGTGTAACATCCAACATCATATTTTCCTTGAAGCAATGAAGGTTTTGTGGGTGTGTTGTGGCCATTTATACAAAAGTTTTATTCCACTAGAATCCTGGTATCAGAAAAACACATATTTAGACATTTGTAATTCTGTCACATATGTACGCCAAAATATCTTATTACTAGTGTTTAGCAGCCAAAGAATGTTCATAAAAAATGCCATCCTAATTTTTTTTTTAAGCTTATGATACCTTCTAATGAAATCAAATGAGTTTTTCCTTTGACAAAAAAATATACGAATTTACAAATATGCCTACACTGGAGGGTTTTTGAGTTGTTGAACTTGACTTAGTTCCAATGTGTCCAAGTGTCCAATTTTGTTTGTGAAGATATAACCTAGTGTGTATTTAACAAAAAGAATACAAGGCATCAATTAGCTCATTTGATCTTAATTGAGGACTTTTTTTTGCACAATCTTCCATGAGTCAAGAGGTTATGATTTTAAGATGAACAGGTTTTGAATTTAAAAAAACATCAGAAGCGACAGTTTTATTGAAACTTTGTGTAGTCATTTGTTATTAAGATCACCAATTATGTAAAAATTGGAGTATGAATTTGATTTAGTGTAGTTTTTATGACATTACTACAAACAGGTTTTTTAAGTCTAATTTTGGTCAGACTGACAAATTTGTAATAAATTATTGTAGTAATTATGAGTAATTTATTAAATGTTTTAGAGCCATATCCACCAATGCCTAAATCTAATCCATCTAAAAAAGGTAGAATCTCAGTACCAGAGGAAAATATCTCATTCAGTGATGAAGACATAGATCAAAAAGTAAAGCAAATACAGAATAACAATGATTGCTATCAAATAATTGAAGGAGATGATAATTCTAATGTTTGGGAGACGGTTAGTATGTTATTTATTACTATTAATGATCAATATTTTCTGGAAATTAAGATATTCTCATTCATATCTACAAAATCCTTTTTGGCACACCTAACATATTTTTTGCATAAGTTGAAATTTCCACAAATTGAAATAGTGAGTTCAAAAACTCATTACAATGAATTGTAAAATTCCTGTCAGTGCTTCAGGTTACGGAGGGGATTTTTCCATGGTAACACATATTTCCAAAAAGAAATTGTCTGAATTCAAATGCATACAGAAATCTGGCTAATTTATCAATATATGCCACTGAAGGAAGGACAAATTTATTGCAAGGGTATATTTCTTTTTACATGAAATTGGGGGAGTATATTGGACACTCATGTTGTCCACATATGCTGGTAAACACTCTATGTCCTATGAGGACAATAGGACGAATTTTGACAAAACTTGATATGAGAGTTCGTAACCAACCAAGAATAAACTCTATTCAACATCAGAATAATCGAAAATATTAAGTGTCAAGTATTGCTTTGTTCTTGAAAACGCTTTGAATTTGAAGAAGCTTAGAGTATATTAAAAAAATACCCTTTCTTAGGCATGGAATAGCCCGACTGGTTTCGTTCTTGATTGAACGCTTCAGAGGCAACTATGCACAAGTGAAGCTTTACTTCTATTTATGCTAGAAAATGTGAGGTGAATTTGACCTGATGCGGAGGCGTCTCTTCATCTGACCAAGATTGTCCCCGCATAAAAAAGAATGCGCACTAGCAATGTAAGTTCGCCTCCACAACTCCACACTTCACGTGAGACGCCTCTGCACCGCCTTGTCATTTCGCTTCTGCAATTGACCCGAGACACATCTGTATTGAACCTGAACCGCCTTTATTTTGGTAGTTGGCCTTTGCAATTGACTGGAGATGCCTCTGCAATTGACTGGTTACACCATGCCTAATAAAGGGTATTTCTTTATTTTTAGCTCATAAACACTTAAAAAAAAACATGACTGTTGCTGGATTTTGACAAAACTTAGTTTGTTCAGTATCATCCCAAACAATTCAAAAGAAGTCTATGACTAAAGGTTGAACATTTCATACTGGTGATTGATACTGTACTGCTAAATATTTTTGTTTAAAATCAAAGCTGCCAGTTACCTTACCCGTCAAGCTTTCTGAAAAAAAAACTTGCAGTGTGTTGTGTATTATCTTGCCTAGCAAGCTATCTTTTACAATCTTAATTGGTCAGAAATCTCCCTGAATGGTTCAAATTACTGCTTTTGGTGTCTCTGATAGTCAAAATAGGCTTAGACATCCTTTTAATTCTTCTAAATGCTATGAGATAATTTTTGTTTTGTTTTACAGAAGTTGGCATTAAAATGTATACGTGAATTAAAAACTAGAAAAAAAGATGACCGAGTTCCTTTGGTATGTAAAATTTGTAAAGATAAAACATTCACTGCAAGTGCCACCTTAATGTACCATTATAGAAGTCATGCTGGTAAGTAAATGCATTGTTCAAAATTTTCAGGCTCATTTGTTATTTAAAGAGGTTGGATCGAATTGTTTATGCACACCTAATGGCACATTATGTTGCAAGATATCTCAGAGTTATGTCCCATATGCTCAAGTCTGTTTCTATGGGAAAGAAAATTTGTAAACAAAAAGAATTTTGGAAGTATTCAGAATGTTTTGGCAGCGAAGAAAATCAAACCTGATATCAGTTCCAGTGTTTCATAACATAATTCATTGCTCAATTCTTCTTTACGTTTTCCATAAATAACGGTTTACCTCCTTTTAGCTCATTCTTTTATTGAATCTGACCATCTTCAGGTACACAGGCGTTTTTTGTAGGCCGATTAAATTTCATAGATTAGATATTTTGTGTATTTGTGAGCCAGAAAGCTTTGATTAATTGATAGATTTGTCAGAAAATTTACCTAAACTGATTAGACTAATCATCCTATTTGTCCCAAGAGGTTGTTAAGCAATTAGATTAGGCTTTTTAAAGATGGTGGCATGTAAAAATTCAACAACAACTAGAACTGTTCTAATAACAGTACTGATGCAGGGAGGGTTACGACATTCAGGTACATACAAAGATAGTCTATTGCAATTACATTCTAGTAAATACTTTTCTGCATCTCTAAATGCAAATATCCAGAAGTGCCTGGAGCTTATAGTATATTGACTAGGAATAAAAGAATGTTTGTCAATTAATAAAGACCAAGTTTCATGAAATCCGGATAAGAAATAAGAAAATTGGTAATGCACATGCACACAACAAAAATTGGTTATTTCCATTGAAATTATAATTGGTTTATACACATACATAGCAAGTTTGATTAAATTCAGATAAGAAGTAAGAAAGTTTGTAATGCGCATGCGCACACCAAAAATTCAATATTTCCATCAAATTTAGAATTGGATTGTACACATACATACCAAGTTTGGTGAAATTCGGATAAGAAATAAGAAAGTTGGTAATGCGCATGCGCACAACAAAATTTCAATATTTCCATCAAATTTAGAATTGGATTATACACATACGTACCAATTTTGATGAAATTCAGACAAGAAATAAGAAAGTTGGTAATGCGCATGCGCACTACGCAAATTCGATATATCCATCAAATTTAGATTTTCGATTATTCACATGCATACCAAGTTTGATGAAATTCGCATAAGAAATAAGAAAGTTAGTAATGCGCATGCGCAATACGCAAATTCGATATATCCATCAAATTTAGAATTTGATTATACACATACATACCAAGTTTGGTGGAATTTGGGTAAAAAATAAGAAAGTTGGGAAATTAAGTGGGGGTCTGCCTTTAATGTGCTTCCGTAAGCTTAACTTACAGTATAACAAGGTTCAATCCATCCCAGAACTTATTTATATAGCTTAACTGGACACAAAACATTTTAAAGAAATATAAAAGGGAGGGTGTCTTTAAACTACTTAAACTTTGATTTATATTGGGGTTGACAGCCAGGTTAATCTAATTAGCCGATTTATCTAATAATAGTCCCATGTTTAGTGAATGGGGTTTTGAATTTGCATGTAAGGCATGCATGTTTTATATCAATGGAAACCTCAGAATCTCTACATTACAAAATCAAAAGAATTATCGCCATATCTCTATTAGGGACCAAGATATAGCACTGCAAAGACTCAAAATGGTCCATTTTTAGACCCCTGTAAAATCGGAAAGAGTTGTCTGACCCCAAAGGTCAAAAGGTCATCAGATAGACAAGGTCACATATTATCATCGTAGTAAATATGAAGGTCTTTAAAGGTCAAGGTCATGAGATATACGCGTTCAAACTTTGAAAAAAAACATCCGGTCGTACAAAAAAGGCAAAACCGAAAATCAAAATTATGCTGCCTAAGGATTGTAGACAGACTTGAAACGTATCGTTTGACACAAAAGTTATGCAAATCAGATGAAAAATGGTCTCTGAATAGCAATTTCTGCAAAATGAGGCAAACCAAAATGGCGGCCAACATGTTACTTCCGGTGCGAATTTATTTAGTTTAATAAGTTTGCATTAAGACTGGTAATATAATGCATATGTTATTTTTGACATAACTCAATTTCACCGGAAGTGATACCACCGGAAGTACTAACATCGAAACCGGAAGTGATAGAAAAATTTGAATGTGTACTTTATGTCTCTATGCTGGCGGTCTACACCACGTAAGTTTCAAGTCAATCCGTCCGATAACAACCGAAATAGTATTTTTCGATTAATTTCGGCAAAAAAAGTATGCAACGAATTTTCGAAAATCGAAAATTTTCAACTGCTATCATTTGTCCTTTGTTACAAGAAATACGATGCAGAAAACCCGATCAAATTCGGTTGATAAACACGCCCTCTAGAGTCCATTTTCCGTTTGTTGCAACGTTGCGTAATGTTTCTCAGAAAGTTTTCGTTTTACATTTAAACTGTGATTAGCCACGAGTTACAAAACGCCATGAAGTCCGTTTTCCCGTACCTATTGCCGTTGCCGAGAAAACCGGCCTGCCTAGACGGAAAAAAAAAAAAAAAAAAAATCAATTCGAAAACAAAGCAATAATGATAATAATAATCAAAATAGATGACTTTCTTTTGTTGTCAGCAGAGGCAGCCATGTTGCCTAATCACCGATATCACATTTCGCATTTGTAGACCACTCCTAATCTAATCGAAATTACACCAAATCGTATCAGCAAATTGAAACCAAATCAAATTTTCGGACAAAAACGCCTGTATATCAGATTGGTGAACCCATAGTTTGATTAGTTTGCATTAATCCTTATATCATGTGGGTAAAAAGACAGAGTAACATATCTTAATTTCCAATACATTTGCTATTGGTGTTAAAGAGTCTTTGACAGCCTCATGCCCACCTGGCCTTTGAAACGGTTTTAACCCCAAATTTTGCATTTCACCATTTTGCTGCAAACGAATTGACTTTGAAACGTCTCTGATCATTTCATGTTGCATTTATGTAAAAATCTATCCGGTATTGCAAAAAAAAAACCCATAATTATGTAACTCATGTATGGATGAGATCTTTGGTAATAAATGGATGACAGTTTTGGAGTTAATGCCTTTTACTTAAAGTTGTTTAGAGTAACTTGTATGAAATTTGAGTGGTGGACCCGATGGAGCCACAGTTTTTATCTGATCTTAATGAAACATTGTATGCATGCATATATTGATGAGTCTATATCAATATATGTACCTACCTGCATCCCTAGCTATAAGCACAATTCCTGGATGAACCCATGGAACCTCTATCAAATTTCACTGCTAGTTACCTCCCCTTACTATAAACCACTTCCGCCCATTGATTTTCTACAGAGCCACTAAGGCGCAATTTTCCATACTTTTATAAAATATTTCGTTTTAACGAAATAATTAATTCGTTTAAATAAAATAATATCATATATTTCGTTTAAACGAAAAGACTTTTTGTTTAAATGAATTAATTATTTTATTTTAAACGAAATAATTTTTTTTGATTAATCGAATAACTTATTTAAAAATGTATTTCTTTAACAAAATAAGTATGATTATTTTGTTTAAATGAAATGATTATATCGTTTAAATGAAATGATTACTTCGTTTAAATGAAATATATGACCTTATTTCGTTTTAACAAATTAATTATTTTGTTTAAATGAAATACTTATTTCGTTAAAACGAAATATTTTATAAATGTACCGAAAATTGCGCCTAAGGGGCTCCGTAATTTTCAAAGTTTCAGGTGAGTATTTGGGACAAGCAGAAGTTATGTACATTTCTCGGAGGCCATTTTTATATTTTTTATTTTAGCATACATTTTTTTTTATACTGTGTCGGAATATTTCCCAGTCTGCCATGGACAATAATAAGTCTTGTTCCATTTGTGGTAAGGAAATGAATATCATAGATGATCATCCACAGTGTCTTTGGGTCAGGAAAAATGGCCTTAAAATCATAAAATTGTAAAGAAGGCCCATCTAAGGCTGTAAGAATTCTAAGACCTGTACAGTTACTTCTGCCACTTTGAAAGAGACTGTTCCTGATAAAATACCTGGATCGGGTGGTTCCAGTCATCCTTTGCTGTCCTCTTTAAGATATAGTAAGATATAGTGATGCCTCAGTCAGATGCAGGCTTCAGTTCATCAGACCTTCCTTTGAGGAGGCTCAAGGCCAGCCTATTTTAGCTTCAAATCTGCCCACCTGCACTCAGTCCAGCTCCTTGTCTATAGATCAAGGCCTACTTCAATAAGTTTTGAAAGCCGTGTAAGATTGCATAGATCAGAAATTTGAAAGTTTCAAGAGTACCAAGAAGTGAACTAGTTTAGTAAGGCAATCTGAACAATCTAAGAAAAGATTTGACAAGTTTTGTTCAAATTGGAGGAATCTCGATTCAAGTTCAGACTCTGATGTATCAGGCTCTAAATCCCAACGATTGGGTAGCGTCCTCAGATCTGACAGACGTATCTCTACACACACCAGTTTATCCTCCACATAAATGGAATTCATTACCATTTCTCAACAATATCCTTTAGTGTGGCTACGGCTCCTCGGGTCTTTACAAAGGTAATGGCTGTGGTGGGGGGTTATCTACGAGCTCGGCAGCGCCTCATTTTTCAATATTTAGAAGCTTGGTTGATAAGAGCCGTTCAGCGCTACATCCTCGCTGCAAGAATAGATTATATACTGAAGTTACTTTCCAGTCTGAGGTTACTGGTGAACTTAAAGAAATTAATTACATCTCCTTGTCAGAAGACCGCTTCAGTTCACTTCAGGAAATGATCAATTTATTTGTGGAGAGTTTGCAAGTTCCTGCTCATGTCTTTTTGCTCTTGCTGGAACTCATGGCAGCATGTATCGATCTAGTGCCATGGCAAGATTTCAGTTCAGTTCTGACAACATGCTGAGAGTCATCTCAAACAGATTGTTATAACTCAAAATCTTTTCTTCGATCTTCAGTGGTGGAGTTTCAATTGCAGGACACCCAGTACAAATGTCAATTTGGACGAAAGCCAGCTGTCTGGGATGGGGAGCCCATTCTTTGGAAGAGAGAGTTCAAGAAATTTAAGATAACCAAGAGGCTCAGAAACATATCAATTGGCTAGAACTGAAGGCAGTGTTCAATGTTTTTCAGTATCTAATTTATTTATTGAAGGGGGAAAGTGTATGTACACACAGACAATTCCACAGTAGTAGCTTATGTCAACCTATTCTCCGGACTTGTGTTTTCTATTTTGGGAAATGCTTCATTGCAGTATGAATCTGGATTCTGCAGCCCACACACCAGGTCTTTCTCAAGGTCAGAAAGTTCAGTCCACTGAATTGTACCTAAATCGTCACATGGTTAAGACCATTTTCGATTGTCTAGTTCACCCCAACATAGATCTTTTTGAAACATACGAAAATCTGAGTGTTCTGATTCTCTTATCTATTTCAGCATGCTTGGAAGTGTGATGCTCTGTCAATTACTTGGAAGGGAATGTTAACTTATGCCTTCCCACTTCCATTGTTCTAAAAGTCCTGTCAAAGTCAATTCTGAAGATTGTGTTCTACTTCTAGTAGCACCCATATCTCTGAGACAGTCCTGGTTTCCTCTTTTCCTGGAATTGTTATTAGACATGTTTGATAATTTATACACCATGACGATAAACCTTTCAATTTTTCAATCAACAAAAACAGCACAAACAACGACAAATTTTTTGTCAAATATGCCTTCTTTCAATTTTAACCCTGTTACCTATCCTGGGGTGTATATTGCCGTCACCCATGTCCGTCTGTCAGCCCGTCCGTCCACAATTGCTTGTAAACACTCAACAAGACACAATTCTTGACGGATTTTGACAAAACTTGGTGTGAGAAGAATCTAAAAATAGTTAGTATAAGTTATTGCCCTTGTTCTTGAAAAGGCGTTCAATTTTTTGCTCGTAAACACTCTGGAAGGCACAATTCTTGACGGATTTTGATGAAACTTGGTGTGAATGTTCGTAATTACCCAAGGATGAACCCCATTGAAAATATTTATTATGAGTTTTTAAAACGCGTTCAATTTTTAGCTCGTAAACATTCTAGGTGGCTCAATTCTTGACAGATTTTGACGAAACTTGGTGAAATTGTTTATTATCATCCGTAGATGAACCCATTGATGAAAATTAAAAATGTTTCATAGGGGTTATTGACCTCGATCTTGAAAATACTTTCAAATTTTAGCTCTTAAACAGTAAAAGGCATGATTCTTCCCGGATTTTGACAAAACTTGGTTTTCACGAGCTAAAAATTGATCAGAACACGTTTTCAAGAACAAGGGCAATAACTCATACTCGATATTATTCAGTCTCACCCCAAAAGGTTCAAAAGAAGTGTATAACTGAAGGTTGAATAATGCATATTTTTTACTGTACTGTCAAATATTTTTATTCAAAATCAAAACTGCCTGTGGTCATGTATCACCTTGTCTGGCAAGCTATCATTTCAGAATTATATACAAAATAGCACATCTGTACAGCTTTATATAATAATAACCGCAAAGTCCCAGTTTGTTATCATATTGTCAATTCTTTTTTTTTTTTTTTTTTTTTTCGATTTTTACACACCTTCCTGAGCTTAGACTGCAGTAGTTGCAGCAATCATTCAACTTTCTTGAACCTTAGATAATGGCAACGTTGTGCATAAATTTAATTGAAACATTTTTGTTCAACATGTGCAAAACTCGAAAATTGGCTCCAGAAGGCGTTGAATATCTCGTGACGTTGATCCTTGATGACCTTGACCTTTGATAGGTCAAAGGCGACTGACCTTGGCAACCAGATGATACTTTGACATTTGACCTCTGACATCTACTTCCGGTTTTATAACTGTCTAAAATCAGCAAAAATCTCAACTTTGGACTGCTCTTACACGCGACCGAATTACCTTGGAGAGTTATTTTTTTCGGATTCTTATAGGGCTCTTCGAGATCTTTCCATTGATATATTACAAAAGAGTTTTGATGCATATTTGCTATTTCCGATTTTTTGTAACTTTTGATTTTGAAACGTATTTTTGCATATCTCATGAACTATTCAATGGAAAAGCTTCAAATTTTCAATGTGACTAGTCACCTCAGATATCAATCAAAATATGACCAAAAAAATTAATGTGGGCGTGGCACATCCAGGTTGAATTACTAATTGTTTACATTTAGAGGCAGGGGCATAACTCGCATAGGATACGTTTGTTCAAAAAGGGCCTTTGCACACAATTACCTCATCCTATTGGCCAGTTTGTGTTAACAGCTCAGTTGTTTCAGCTTTATAGTTCCAAAAAAGGAACTGGTTTTAACATTTGGATATTTTCATATTTCGATTTTGACCTTTGTTGACATTTGTTGACCTATATCTTTTGACCTGAATAATGTAGAAGCTTGAAATTTAAAACACAACATAACATTTGGAATATCTATTACCCTATGCAAAAAAAATTAAGGTGGGCGTGGCACATCTGGGTTATATTACTCATTATTGACATTTTTGGCCAAGAGCATAATTCGCAAAGTATATGTTTGTTCAACATGGTACTTTGCATACAATTATCTCATGTTTTGAGCCACTTTGTCTTAGAATTTTGGTTGTTTCCGCTTCATAGTTCAAAAAAAGGAACAGGTTTTGGAAATTGAAAATTTTCAATTTGTGACCTTGGCCTTTGTTGACCTTGACCATTGTAGGATCAAACGTCATTGGCATTGGCTATCTATTTATACTTTTATATTTGCTGTCCTATGTCAACTTCCGGTTTTATAGTCGTGTGCAATTAGAAATTTTTATGACGTATATCTCTTGATCTTGACCTTTTTAGACCTTCTCCTTTACAAGATCAAAGGTCATTGACCTTGGCTATCTGCTAATACTTTCATTTGTGAGGTCTGACGTCTACTTCCGGTTTTAGAATCTACTAAAAAATGAAAATTTTTCAACTTTAGACTGTTCTTGCACATGATCTAATTATCGTGGAAGGTTGATTTTTTCAGGGTCTTTTGCAATTTGCTACATTTGCAAAGTGCCACGTGTGGCTCTAGTTTCTGTTTTATGTCATTTTTTATGGTGATATTATATGAAAGCAATATCTGTTTTTTGCAGGGATCAAGCCATTCATATGTTTAATATGCAACACAACTTTTACCCGTCAGCACAGTTTAAACTATCATATGTTGATACATAATAATCAAAGTAGATTTACCTGTAAAGATTGTGGACGAAAATTTCGACACCCAAGTCATTTTAAGGTAGGTTTTACTTTACACATACACTATTGAAATATTTTTATACAATCACTCTCTGATATAGTCTCAACACGTGTCAATCTGTCCTTGTTAATGCAAATAGTTCTACATTTTTGGACTTTGTGCTTGAATACACAATCAAAAAATGAAAATTTACATATTTTTTGGAGTGTCTCGGACAATTGGAAACAAATTACTGTTATTGCACATATAATGATGTGCTGTAGTCCCATATTTGGGATTGGGAATGTCACGGTATCCGCCTCAAACTCAGTTTGTGATCTGAGTGTGATGTTAGATTGAAGTGGAACCAGGAACACCCATATAAATAGCATATACAGAGCAGCTGCTCACTCACTTTGGCGAATAGGAAAAATTAGAAACTGATACCCGCATTTATTACTTCAAGGCTGTAACAGTTTATTTTTCGGACTATATGATAATCAGTATGCCAAATTACAACACATCCCAAACGCAGCAGCTTGTCAGACAGATATGATATTGTGGGTGACCGCTCGAAACCGCGTATATGCCATATTTGGTCATTTTGACTTTTTGGTACCGTTCAAAAGCTCGTGATCTCGTGAACAAATCCTCGTATTCTTAGCTTGATTCTAAATAACTCAAAAAGCGCTAATTAAATAACACATATATAAACAGTCAGATTTAAAACCTCGTAAAATATATTATTATACGAGGTTGAATGTTCCTTTTCTGCGTATGAAGATGAAAAACTTCGTACACTGTATTATTATACGAGTTTTTGGTTCAATAGGCCGATGATCTCGAATTGTTATACGAGGTTTATATTTTCCAAGAATGAAAACCACGTATAGAGGTAAAAAAACATAATCAAAAAGATTTTAACAAAATACGCATACAAATAGTTTTTTGAGTTTTTCTTGAAAAGTAATTCCGCATCGGATATCGTTATACGAGGTATCAAGCTGTCACCCACGATATGCGAGTTTTGTTCAATATTTTCTGCATTATTTTTATATTAATATGCCTTATTGAGTCAGCACTGCTCTACCATAGTGACTTAGTTAAGGTATTGAATCCAATGATCCAAACCAAAAGCTGTCCAAAAACTTTTTTTTAAAGTAGCACTCAAAACTTACCTCTGTAAATTGAACTATTCGTAAGCTCTCAATTAATTGTTATTTTTGTTGTACATTTTTTTGTTGGTTATTGAATCATGTTTATCATGTACTCTCTAGATAAATTCTATAGTAAAACACTATATCAAAAATAAATCATTATCATTATTATTATTATCATTATTTCAAAACTGATTTTATTATGCAAGAATTTCAACATTTTTTCAAATTAAGAACAATTTCAGTATTAAAGTTATTACTTTTTATAATAAAAATTCTGTAAGTCATTTTTAGCTATAATCAATTTCCTCTTTATGTAGGTAGGTATATGATTAACCCTTTCACTGCCAGACGTCAAAAATTTTCGACAATGGGTTTTGATGTTACATTGCCAAGCGTCGAAAGTTTTCCACTTTTATGTTATGTTTACATGTTTGTAGTGTATGTAGTCATATCAAAGGGAGGTAATGAAATAGGTGTCACTTTCTTTTGTTTCCACGTCTTCTTTCGGTTTTCCCACTACAAATTAGCTGGTTTATTCTGTTAAATCGAAAGATATTAATCTTAAAAGTCAATCGGTATGTTTAAGAGTTCAATAGTGAAACGTCAAAGTTAACGTAATGATAAGCAGATGCTAGAAGCGAATTTCCCGACATTTTTGTACATGTTTGTTGTGCGTGTAGTCCTAGCTAAGGGAAGCAATGAAATAGGTGTCGCATTTGTTTGTTTACACGTCTGCTGAAAAACAGCAGGTTTATTCTGTAAAATCAAAAGTTAGCAATCTCCGAAGTCAACCGATACTTGGAGTTTGAGTTCAATCGCGAAACGGCAAAGTTACCACAATGAAGAAGAGGTGTTAGCGGCAATTTTTGAGCTGAATCGGACGATGAATGGACCGTAGCGGATGATGATGGTGACAAGGAAAATATTGGCAGCAGGCCTGATGGCGATGCAGAAAATCGTACTCTTCAAAGTTATTTGGATGAATGGTGGCTGACATAAACAGTGAGTTTTTCTAATATGATGAGCTGCAACCGATTTCAACTGCTCCGTTCATTTCTTCACTTCAGTGATAATTCTTTACAAGTAAAAGGACAACCTGGTTTTGACTTCCTATTTAAAGTCAGATCTTTAATTTCATTGGTTATTGGAGTATACCAGTCACATCAATATTTGTCCATACATGAAACCATGAGAAAATTTAAAGGCAGTCAGCTTTAAACAGTACATGCCAAACAAGCCGAACAAATGGGGTTTAAAGATTTGGTCATTATGTGATGCTGTGAATGGTTTTAATTTAAAGTGGAAAGTGTATGTTGGCAAAGAGACAGAGAGTGGAGAAAATGGACTTGGCTTTTCAGTTGTGAAAGAACTTTTGAATGGATATACAAATGGATACAAAGTTTTTATGGATATTTTTTTTTCATCTCCAAATCTGTTTTATTATTTACTTCATCAGAATATTGGAGCTTGTGGTATGGTACGGGCCAACAGGAAAGGTTTGCCAGTGGACTTACAGACTGTGAAGTTAAAAAAAGGTGACAGTCCAGTTTTTTGGGAGAAAGACAATATATTACTGACAATAAGCAGACACAGCCCGTGTAACTGCGATATCAACAGTTCATGATAATGGTGTTGTGAATAAGGAAGTGAGACATAAGATTGGTGAAGAGGTTAGAAACCTCTGGAAACCAGCTTTAGTAGAGGACTACAACAAATACATGGGAGGTGTTGACAGATTCGACCAATTATGCGCATATTATCAATTCCCCCATAAGTGTCAAAAATGGTACCAGGTGATTTATCATTTTATAAAAGAAACCGCATTAGTAAATGCTTTCATATTATTTCATGAACACAATCCTACTATTAAAATGGATCAAGTGAAATTTAGGAGATGCGTTATTGACAGTTTGATTTCACAGAACAAAAGATTACCCGTCAAGAACAAGTCAAGGAAAATCAAGTACGAGCACAACGTTTAGTGGCAAGACATTTTCACTCAAATTATGAGAACAAGAAATACCATCCAGATTGTGTAGTTTGTAGTGATAGAGAATCTGGGAATCATCATCAAACAAACTGGTACTGTGAAAACTGCAATTTGCCAATGTGTATGCCTGATTGTTTCAAAAATTATCATACAAAACTTGAATTTAGTGTGAAATATTGACAATAAGTACAAGACCTAATTGTGATAATTATGTTGAATTAGTTAATTGTTGACTTTTAAGACATCAACTTTTTTGATATGTTATAACCTATTGTGTCTCTAACTGTGGATGTGATATTTTTAATTTTGCTGATCGGATTGAATAACTTCAAATAGAATTATCAGACTTTTGACATACCGGTATTGTAATTATTCTTGCTGCACATTTTGTGACATTTTTACTTTCAAATTGCTTGTTGCTTGCTTATTTTTACGCATTGAATTTCTTGCTGCGGATTACATGTTATTTTAAAGTTGCTTATAGGTGTGAGTATTTGACATGGATTATCATCTTTATAGGATGATTGTGAAATGTTTTTGATTTAAATTGGATTTATTGACTGTGTTGATGAATTATTGATTGTGTTGATTATTGTGTTGCACTTTACTTATGTAGTCAAATAAAATTGCATTTTATTTTGTAATTTGTGTATCTTTCTTTTGTTATTTTAGTGCTATGCGAATGTTTGGCTACGCCTGAATTTCTTAAAAATCAATAAAGTTTCCCCTTTTTGCCAACTGCATGTGCTCTTTGTCCTAATTTCTCATGAGATATGACTAACAGAAACGATTATTTAGAGAAGCATCATGAAGGGAATCCAATGGCTTAAAGAAGCATATGGTGCAAATATTGAGTTGTCATTAAACTTTTCTTTTTCGCAGTTGAAGAGAACTATGGTATTATAGACATGGTTTGTAAATAAATTGTCTGGTACCCTGGTCTGCAAGTAATAATTATTATTTGAAGCATGTGACATAACATGGTAACAACAACTTCACGATGTTTAAAGGGTTGAAGAACTAATCTCAATTATTCCCTATTTCAGGAGCATTTAAGACGTCACACTGGAGAAACACCTTTTGAATGCACAGACTGTCCATTGAAATTTAAAACTCGTAATACGTATAAAAGGCATCTTAAAACTAGACATGGTAAATTACTAACAGCTGGTGGTATTTATTTATTAAGTCAAGATGAGTTCCTGAAAGTCAGAACCAAACCATATAAAAAGGTTTGTAGTGGAACAACAGGAGACTCTGAAGCAGCCTCTCTCAGTGGTTCAGATGATGAAAGTGATTTAGTTAATGGTTTACAATTGGATCACATAGATGAAATAGTCAATGCAAATCAGTGCTGAAACATGAAGAGATAAAAAATGACATTAATAAGTGACAAGACACTGATACTAGTGTTTTTATATTATATGTATATATAAGTAGCACTAAAAGGCAGCAGGCTACTACCCACTTTATTAAAGATGCAAGTTTATGTGGTCATGTGTTGCTATTATTTGATGGAGTATATCTATGCAAATAATCTTATCAAAAATTTTACTTTTTAGTGATTTTATAACTAATTGCCAATCCAAACAAAAGAAACTACATTTTAATATAAGCCAACCTCTATATATATCTATATATATTGTGTTCCCCTATGTCAGCATCTTCACAATGTCAAGAAACAGATTTTTGTATGTAATTATGTGATAAAAAATGAAAAGTTTCATGAAGAAACATGAAAATTATAGAGTATGAATTCGCCTCTGTCCTCAGTCAACAATTCTTGTGATCACAGTAGAGACTACAATTTTTTATACGCCCACATGAAAGGGGGGCGTATATTGCCATCGCCCCTGTCAGTCCATCCGTCCACAATTGCTTGTAAACACTCTACAAGGCACAATTCTTGACAGTTTTTGACAGAACTTGGTGTGAGTGTTTGCAATCACCCAAGGATAAAGCCTATTGAAAATCTAAAGAATCGAAAAATATTGAGTATAAGTTATTGCCCTTGTTCTTGAAAATGCATTCAATTTCTAGCTTGTAAACATTTTAGAAGGCTCAATTATTGACAGATTTTGATGAAACTTTGTGAAATTGTTTATTATCACCCATGGATGAACCCTATCGAAAATCAAAAGATAACTTGCCAGGCAAGGTAATATACGCCCACAGGCAGCTTTAATTTTGAATAAAAATATTAGTAACAATCACCAGTATGAAATATTCAACATTCAGTCATACACTTCTTTTGAACTCTTTAGGGCGATACTGAATAATATTGAGTATGAGTTATTGCCCTTGTTCTTGAAAACGTGTTCAATTTTTAGCTTGTGAACACTCTAGAAGGCAAATATTCAATCTTCAGCGCGGGACTGAATAATAAATCCAAGTTTTGTCAAATTCCGGCAACAATCATGCCTTTTAGAGCCAAATTTGAAAGCGTTTTCAAGAATAAGGGCAATAACTCATACAAAATATTTTCGATTCTTCTGATTTGCAATAGTGTTCATTCTTGGGTGATTACGAACACTCACACCAAGTTTTGTCAAAATCTGTCAAGAATTGGGCCTTCTATAGTGTTTACGAGCTAAAAATTGAACGCGTTTTCAAGAACAAGGACAATAACTCATACTTAATATTTTTCGATTTTTCTGATTTTCAATAGGGTTCATCCTTGGGTGATTACGAACATTCATACCAAGTTTTGTCAAAATCCGTCAAGAATTGTGTCTTGTAGAGTGTTTACGAGCAATTGTGGACGGAGGGACTGACGGACATGTTTTCAAGAAGTCTATGACTGAAGGTTGAATTTTTCATACTGGTAATGGTTACTGTACAGCCAGATATTTTTATTCAAAATCAAAGCTGCCAGTGGGCGTATAAACCTTGCCTGGCAAGCTATCTTTTTAGCAGGTAGCTATCTCTTACGTGCACAAATTTTGACAGATGATTTTTTTCATTTGTATATTGCCGTTCACATTTATCTCACGATCACTCTACAGACTACAGCATTCTTTCCCTTTTTTTTGTTTTTTAGCTTGTAACAAGGCTAAGATGATGCCTATAAATTTTTAATGTAGAACCCTAAAATTTCTTAAATAATGATGTCATCAATTGGTTTATTTAGCCACTATCTACTAGAATGTATGAGTGTTGTCTGAGAACTCATTAACTTTCTATAATTTGGTAGAAAAAAAGTTCACTAACTGTCCATTATTCTTTCGTTTTGGGTCAAGTTTGTTGAGTACTTAAGTTAACTAAACACCAGACACACCAGATAAATAATTAGAAATTTGACATGAGCTACTACTACCAATAATAACGGAATCACATTTTGGCAACAGTTTTTCAATGAAATTGTATATCTACTCCAGGATAATACTGTTGCACAAAGTATCGTAACAGTGACATTTTATATTTCTTACCATAATTAACTGGATAAAGGTCGCTTAAACTCAAATCATATTTAACAGATTATTTTAACTCATATAGAAAATTTCTATAGTTTGCCCAAACTCAAATCATATTCAGCATATCACCTAAGATAATATATTGTTCTCAAATCATATTTAGGGATCATCAGTCAAATTGATGCCAAACGTGACACTTAATATAAGAATCACTTTTTCATGAGTAATACCTCTCAGAAAAGGTATCAAGAGCGTCTAACATTCGAAACCTCGAACTTGGTTTACTTATGCCTAGTTCACACTAACGGCGAATGCCGCGCTATAAATCGGCGAGCAAAGCGCCATCATTTTTTGTTTACTTTTCAAAAAATATCACGATCTCCTAAGTAATGTTACGCTCTGATAAGCTCTGATACGAATTGGTTACGCTTTGGGGACGAATTAGTTCCCGATTTGATCAGGCCTTGTTACGCTTTAAATCACGCTTTGATAAGCTTTATTAAGCTTTGATGCGGTTATGACGCTTTAAATCACGCTCTGATACGATTATCAAGCTCTGTTATGCATTGTTAAGCTCTGTTACGCATTGGAAAATTTCGAAATGGCCGATTTCATGCCGCTTTTGATCAAGTGGTGACAAACCGTGAAAACTGGCGTCCCCGCTTTGAATAAAGCTCTGTTAAGCTTTCCTACGCTTTGAGTCAAGCTTTGCTGAACTTTGTTACGCTTTGATACGTTCTCGGCGCTTTAATCAATTCGTGACAGAGCGCCCAAAATTTTTAAACAGTTTAAAATTTTTTGGCGCTCTTGCCGAATATCCAGCTTTGCTCAAAGCTTTCCAACGATCTATTACGACCCTGGCGCTTTAGTTGAGCTTTGCTACCGCTTTGTACGCCGCTTTAAAGCGCCATCAAAGCGCCGTTGGTGTGAATTGAGCTAGGCCCATATGCACCAAATAATATTAAGCCTAATATAATTCTATTCTTCCCGAATATCATAAACTTGTAATTTAATTTAATATTTCGAATGTAGAATCATCTTAAATATATTTAAAAACTGGCTAACTTAATGCTAAACTTAAAGTAAATCGTGTAATTCTTATTCATAGACAAATTGGAGATCGCATGTGACCCGTTTGTGAAGGAGCAATTTAAATCGTGGTATATCTATTGTGCATACAAATGAAACACGAAATGGATTATAAAACAAATTGACCTTTTTTAATTTATCAATTCTTTCAAGGAATAGGAAAGAAATGAAAATATATTTTTTTACTCAAATGCTGATTAGTGACAAACCTATAGACTCTTTTGTTATAATAGATTAGTGTGTGGTTCGAATGGAAAATAAGGTTTCAATTACATTACAGATTTAGTTAATTGTTAGTTGGTGGATACAAAAATAGAATTATCTCTGATGACATTTAAATAAATGTATTGAAGGATTATAATAATTATAATAATAATAATTTCCGCACTCGGTTTACGGCCCACTTGGACGACCATGCATCCGACGATCATATACTATCATCTATTGAGCACATAGTAATTGACCTGCCAGAAGATGGAAAAACGAAATTCCGTCAAGTTAAGGACGATTGAGACAGAAAATACGTATAGGCCTTTGTCGTCTCGTTTAATACCAATGGCAATTTAGCAAGTAAGATAGTCCATGCCCATTATGAGAGCGTACAAGAGAAATTCCCCAGCATATTGAAAAAAAAAACAGAACTTGAATGACATTGTTCAAAGCAAATTAAAGACAATTGAATTCCCAGCATTTCGTGACCGTTAGTTCCATTTTCTTAATGAAGTATTTGTTCCCTCCTAGGCTCAAACTCAAATCATATTCAACAGATCGCGTAAACTCATATATTGTGTACTCATTAAAACATGAACCAACCGGAATCGCTAAAGAAAACGTGAAACGACCAGGAACCAAACAGATTAAAGATAAAAAGCGATAAATTTTAAACGAGCTAATACGGCCAAACAAGTAATTAATTTTTCAAAAGATATGCATTTTTGAATACCCACCATGTCAAGAACAAGAAGAGTTCACCGGTGGCGGAGCTAAAGGGGGGCAGAGGGGGCGTCCCCCTCGCAGCTCCGAAAGTAGTTTTTCAGGCAAAAATCTCATAAGGATAGAAATTCGGGCAACCTCAGATATTTCGCCTCCCCGTCGGACGTAAACCCGACTCCGCCACTGGTGTTCACATCTACAAACTTCAGAAGAATTACTTCACTCAGAAGTAACCTTTCACATTTAGAATTGTGGACAGCTGGAATGGGCTTCTGAAGAAATTGGTCCACACACCGTCCGTCCCTGAACATTTTCAAATCTCGATTGGAGAAATTATGGACTGAGCACAAATTCTCTACAACACTGCCATTCCCACTTCCGCAAGCAAAGTTTGAGTACAAAAATAATGCTCACAGGCTTATGCCTATTAAGAGAGCTGTATTTATATAGTACATTATAGTGTAGTTATATAGTAGTGAGATGAATCATTATTCATCGCCTTGGAACCTTAACACCTGCAGAGATGACCAACTAGTTCTCATATTAAAATTAGTCTAGCCTCTTTGACATTCATATTACATTCTTGTCTAGCAAGTAGGCTAAATGCTATTTTATTTACCTTTTTGACCTTCGTCATCATTACCTTTATGGCACTCATGTACACTTTCTAGTTTCTGTCTAAATTTTTAGACTCTTTCATCTCATTTTCTTGTTATTCTTTTATGTTTCCGTGACCTTTATCTTTTTGGGGTCTTCTTTCAAACATGACTGGCAAATATTTCCAAATCAATAGTTTAGTTTGATTCTTTCAAAGGATGGATCAAATAATTCATTAAGAAGTGAAATTAACGCTCAGGAAATGCTGACAGGTGCTCACCAATGATCAGGAAATAGCCTATCTTAAGCAGGAGCCGACTGGTTTGCTGGCTTCTTGAAGCGTCATGCGGAGTTGTCTATAAGAACTCCAGAAGCAACAAGCATAGCTAGAGCAACAGCGTTTAACCGCACCAAAGTGTCTTTATTCTTTCAAAATCAGCTGATGTTATGGATAGACATCAATTCAAAGCTTGCAATATTTCGAATAATGATGAAACTGGAGTGACGACAGTAGTTAAGCCGAATAAAATAGTGACTGGAACTGGCATGAAACTAGTAGGATCGTTGATCTAAGCAGATAGAGGGCAGTAGCTAATCTATTCGCGCTTGAAATTTAAGGACTATTTCTTTTTATTGTTTCTGAAACATTTTTCTAATATCAAACGAGAAGTCAGTTTTGATGTTACTCGACAATCACGACACTCACTTGACTATTGAATGTCTCCATTATGCCAAGCGAATTTGGTAATTTTCTCCTAGACCTCTTACAATAGGCCATGGTAAGATGGTAGATGACGAGGGCGAGTTCAAGTACTTTCATTCATACGCAGCTTACTTTCTAAAAAGTTGCCGAACTAGCCCTGATTTCCCCTACATTATAATAACATCAAATTTAATGGTGAAAAAGTTAATGTTATATAATCCACCGAAGATACGGAAAAGATGCAAATTGCCCATTTTCAGATTCGTATAAATCAAAAGGTAATGTACCAAAATCAAAATTCAGCATCACAAATTACAATCTAGTTAAAGAATAGGCTGAAGATGGGGGTTGTGGAAGCTCGTGATCAAAAGTTATCACTACTTGAAATGAGGTGGAAAAAAACCTTTTGACAGGAAATTGTGCAAAGACGAAGTCGAAATAAAAAAAGGACTTCTAGAGGACCTTGGTATTATTTTAACTTACAGTTTAAAAGAAGTTTGAAAACAATCGGATTAAAAGTGCATTAAATTTTTAAGATTTAGCTTTTTTCGAGATGGCAGCTAAACGGTTAGGAATGTGCATATACGGTAAAGGTACAAAATGAAGATATTGATGGTACAAATTTTGTTGAATTACAAAAATTCAAGTTTTTGTAAAACATAGTCTGAAAACTCTGATTTTTGTGATTTTCGGTCATTGCCGACCATTTTCCGAAATTTTTGACAAAAATGTTTTTGTATAATCATAATTGATAATTTGGTCTCTATGCAGAAAATCGAATAAAAATTATAGAAGTTAAAATTTTGACCAAAATTCAATTCAAAAAGTCAGTGACAAAATTTTCGAATCAGGCTTTTCTGAAACTCCAGTCTGCTTACAGAATACACAATAAAACATTGTGGCAAATGAACAAAACATAAGCATTCAATGGCGGATTTCTGAAATTATGGCAGTTTCCGCTACACCATTCCCGGTTGGAGTCTGATGTCTTTTAAATATATTTAAGAAGGTAATGTCTAACCCAATGCCAAAAATGTTCAACTTGTTTAGAAATACTTTAGTTGCTGTACATGACCTCAAAAAGATGTACCGGCTATCGCAATTTAAATAGAATGTTACACATACTATAAATGTACACTTTGTTAGAAACTACATATACGCAAGTACACGGTGGGTGTAAAATTCCGATTGGCCAAATTGGGTCAGAAAAGCCTTAAAAATCGGGACTAATGTTGCGCCAAGGGCTATCTACAAATTTGTGATTGATAACGAAAGTCTATTTTTAAAAATATGTTATAATCACTATACATACAACTATGACCCCCGTTTTCAGAATGTATAGATTTCCCCCACTCAATCCCATCAATAAAATGAGATTTGGATAACGATGACAATGTTCAATAGTGATGATATACTAATTAATATTTAAATTTCATCAATTGATTGTCAAAATTATAATGATTTAGCTAAATAAAATTATTCTACAGGAAAAAAATATATTTGCTGTGAAAACTATTCATTCGTTGTCATTTCCAAATTTGTGCACAGTCTTTGGCGGATTTTAGGTCTTTTCAGACCCAATTCAAGGCTTAAGGCTTCATGTCCCATTTAAGACTATCTCCGTTCTACTTCCGTAGGAGTTCTGGAAATGTAAGCAACAACTGCACTATCAACTGTTTCACGTTGAGTTATGTTATGTGAATAGGACATTATCTCCACAGTCTGTGATATCAGATGGAATTCCCCAAAGATCCATTTTAGAACCTTTTCTTTTCAATACTTTCATTAATGATCTTCCACTTCATTTAACATCGCACTGTGATACGACTGTCTATTCAAGTAATTCATCTTTATCTCAACTTCCAACAAATCTTCAACATGATACTGACGAAATAGTCAATTGGCGTTAATTAAAATAAATCAAAATGTATGCTTATAATCAATCGATTAACTAAATATTTCTATTAATAATTCAGCAATTAATATGTCTCAAATTTAAACTTTTGGGTGTTGTATTTAAAAATAATATGGACTGGAAAGATCATATAAATCATATCAAAAAAGTTATTAGTAATAACTTTACCAACTTAAAAAAATTAGATGCTTCTTATCACAATCTCAACGTGCTGTGTTTTATAAAGTTTACATTCAACCTATATTTGATTATTGTAGTCCAATTTTGGACAAATTTGATTCAAAGTCTGCTAATATTCTAACCGACTTTTTAAAATATCATCTAAATTGCAGGAATCTGCACTAATAAAATTATCATTTTAAAATCCTTGCATAACTTCAATATAATAGATATCTTTTAAAGACAAAAACTTTAAAATATATATATAAAATTTTAAAATATCAATGCCCTACATATCTGTCTAATATATTTATACTCCATTCTATTATAATAATATAATTACAAGACCTAAGCTTCAAATACAATCTCAAATAATTTCATAAAAATATTTCAGTGTACATCTCAAAAACAAATAGCTACAGTTTTTGATCAAATTTGTATATAAATCTACCAAATTGACAGTTATTACATGTTTCTTTTGTTATCATATTTTCTTTTGTTTCTATAATTTTTGCTGATTAATTTTGTGTGTATGTATATAAGTTGGGCGAAATGATAGAAAGGTTTTTTAGCCTAATTTCTGACCCCATTAAAGTGATTATTATTATTATTATTATTATTATTATTATTGCTCCTTAACCAACAGGACTTGCATCAGTTACAACTTCGGTGATGTGTTGTGGATTGAAGTAAGCAAGTTTTCGCATCGACTAGCATATTATTAGGATCTGTAAATGCCAGTTTTGACAGTTTTCTGTCTGGTTTCATTTGGTTTTCTTGTAAGTCAGTTCTTTCAAAGGTGCAGATACAGTTGAATAGTCTTTTATATATCCAGGACAATAGCTAACAATTCCAAAGAATCTTCTCAATTCAGAGACAGTTTTTGGTTCTGGAAACTTTTCAAATTCAGTTACTTTTTTTCGGATCATAACCATAAAATTCGCGAGAAGAATTATTGAACGTAAACTTCTTTTCATTGAGAGTCAAAATCTTTCAAATATTTGGCACAGTGGTTCATCGTGTTCAATTTGATAACTTTCAAATACAGTAATATTACCACTCATATTACGAGCACATTTGATATCAGCTAGTGTTCAACTATGACATTCTGGAAAACTTCGACACCAGACGTTGTACCAAAATTCAAATGTTTATAACGATACAATTACAATTGGTGAAAGCCTTTATTGAGATAAAGTTTTGAAAATATCTTAGCGTTACGAAGATCATTAATCAAATCAAAACTTTAGGTGTGATGTCTCTAACGTTCGATAACAGTATTAGAAACACGTATATCAATAACTTCAGCTCTGAAGGGTTTTTAGGTTTTGGGTGTTGCTACAATTGGTGAAATCCAAGCAGTAAGACCTTCAGCTGGTTCAATGATATTTAAATCCAATAACTTCTCATTTTAGACTTGGGTTGTGAGAATCTGCCTGTCTGGTTGTATGAATCATTACTAGACCATGAAATATATTTTGATATTCTTCAGACAATAACAGGAGTAACCTTATTAGTATAGGTGAGTAGTTGACTATGGGTATCTGTATCAAACCTAGTGTTTCAGTTGTTGTGAAACTTCAGGGATAAATTTTACTTCACTGTACATTTGGATGCATCAGCAAGCAATTGTAAACTTGTTGGTTTTATTTAAAACTGGTAAATTTGCATGTCTGCTTCTACCAAACATATCAATACTAGTGCCCGTGACTCGGACAATTTCAATAATTTCAGTCAGTATTTTAAATTTACCTATTTTAATTGCAACAGTTTGAAATATAGATTTTCTATTCTAATTGGAAATATATATATAACATTCTTCATCACTTGAAGAATTATCAGTGTCTTTTATAGGTACAGAATAATCCTTTGTGTGATATTCTTGGTTGTCTCCCTTGAAACTTTTGAGTACCCTTCTGGTACTTCACCCTTAACATATTTTGTTAATAAGTTTGGTTTCGGATGGGTATAAGACAATTTAACCCTTTCGCAGTTAAAACTAACATTGAATTATTCGCTTTTACAGCATTGTGTGGAATACACATGGTTCTTGTCAGCGTATTTCGATGCAGCTCCATATTTAAAGTAATCTGTATGCATGTGTAAATTTGAACATAAATTTTCTATATTGTTAAACTAATGCATACCTGTCTGACTTAAATTGGTATCTAACAATTTCTTTTAAACTTAATTAGAGCGTTTTCCTAATTCCACATACCTAATGAAGCTAACACATACTTTAGTCATGGAATGTCATACCATTCGTACGCAGACGATACTCAAGTTTTTCAGATCATAAGACAGCAATGAGATTGGTCCGATCTGTCCAAACGTCTAGAAAAATGCTTATCTGACATTATTGATTGAATGAGTGCCATTATGCTTAAACTTAACGAAAACAATTTATTACCTTTGTTACATCAAGGCTAGACTATGGAAACGCATTGCTGTATGGTACTAACACCAACATTATTAGTAAGTTACTGCGTGTCCAAAACACAGCAGCACGTTTGATTACTCGAACAAGGAAATTTGACTCCATCAAGCCAGTTCTTATCTCGTTACACTGGCTACCCATTCAATACCGCTGCCAATATAACTACTTGTTTATGTGTAGCCTACAAAGCACAGCATGGCAAGGCCCTTAGCTATCTTTAAGAACTAATTACGCCATACAAACCCAACAGATCCCTCAGGTCGGAAAAAAGTATGCTTTTACATTCTCCAAATGACGTCAGAACGAAAAGCTACGGTAAAAGGCGTTTTGACAGTTTACCATTGTCATTGCGGAATGTGAATTTAAAAAAAAAACTCAAGAGTCACTTCTTTCAATCTTCTTTTATGGATTTCTTGTAGATTTTATTTTATTCTATATACTTAATTGACTGCATTCAATTTTTGGCTGTTTTGTATATTTTATGGCATATGCATTTTTTGTTGTATCTGCTTGTTTATTCGTCGGTGCTTTATATTTTATATTTTATGTGAAGCTCTTAGAGTAATTGTTGTTATTATATAATGCGCTCTATAAATATCGTATTTATTATTATTATTATTATAATTTCCATAAATTGCCTTAAAAGGACAGATGCGCCATTTTCGGATTTGATTCTTGAATATGTGTAAATAATCTAGTAAATACTAGTAATGTACGAAAAAAAAGACCTCAAACTAGTAGTTTCACTTACTATTTCCATATATATTTCTTTTCTGTATATGATATGACTCGTCTTTTTAACTTTCAAACGCAAATAATTTTGGACACACGTGGATTTGAAGGCTCAAATTTCGATGGTTATAACTGAACAGTTAGATTCGATTCGGTTCTGTATGCTTTCGAACTATAATATTATCTGGATAAGCACTGCTAAGAAAAGTTTTTTCGATAAACGTTTTTTGAGATATTGCCCCCGACTTAGTCCCAACGCGTCAAAATTTGAAGATTTTTTGATGAATAGTTTTTGATTTAGGGGAAGGATTTAAATGAAATTTGGTGTGACCATATATTGATGAGATCTTCAAGTTCGAATTTGAATATTTTTCGATGAATAGTTTTTGAGTTATTGCCATTGACTGAGGAAAAATGCATCCAAATTTGTTTCTGAACAGTTTTTATGAAGTCCAAATTTGTTGATTTTTCGATGAACAGTTTTTGAGTAATTTCCCTTGATATATGAAAAATGTGTCAAATTTGATCTTGAGCACAATGGAGACTACAGTTTTCATCTGATTTTTATGAAATTGGTGTGATGATTTATGTTGAAAAATAAAATGAAATGAATGGAGTTTTACGTCCTATATATTAATGAGATCTTTGTTTGAATTTTGACAATTTCGCGCTTACCAATTTTGGAGTTATTGCCCTTGACATTAGAGCAGTGTGATTTAATAATTTGATGTATTTGGTTTTCGGGGAAAATTATTGTGGAAAAACTAGCAGTAAATATATATATATATCAATGAATTCAAACTACAAAAGCATTCTAAGGTATTTAAGCTACTAAATACTGTATCTTCATAAGCATAATTATAATAACAAAATAATTTTCCGTTTTTCTTCTTCCGATTCATATTCGTGTACTTTATTATATACTTATCTTGTTTGATTTTGCACGGCCAATACCTACCTACCTCTGGAGGTATATTTTTCTATCTGGGTAACTTCTGTTAATAACCGAATAATGTTTTTTGCCAGTGCGAAAGCAACTGGAAGTTATTCGGATAGAACCGAATTACTTTTATCGTGTGAAAGGGTAATAAAGTACGACATGTCTAAAAAAATATGGCGCATCTGTCCAGTTAAAGCAGTTCAAATTCACGGAGTTAAACAACTCTTACAGCTGGCACTTGGCTAGCACACAGAACATCAGTTATTTTGTTGTGAAAGTGCGTACAGTTCTCATTTCAAAATTTCTACTAGCACAAAATCGGAAATTATTCCTGAAATATATTTCCCGAATATCATATCATTATAAAGTGACACATTGAAATATAATGTAAAGTAACACATTGACATAAAGTCAGAAATAACACATTGAAATATAATATTAAGTAACATTTTCAAATATACTTTAAAGAAACACATTGAAAAATAATCTTAAGTGACACATTGAAATATAATATATAGTAACACACTGAAAAATAATCTAATGTGACACATTGAAATATAATATAAAGTAACACATTGAAGTATAATCTTAAGTGACATATTGAACTAACTTAACATCTTCTAGAATAAGGCTATTTTCAACAGTTCAAGCCTACCTTTGCATACAAAATAAGCACGGTTTCTGTATCTATTGTAAGCTACTATAAGACTTGATTTAAATATTAAATAAGGAAGAGTTTCAGTTTTTGGTACACTAATCGTAGAACTGAGATGCACCAGGGTTCGAAGGCTAGAAGTTCGAAAGACCAAAAAGCCGAAGAAATATTTTCTTGGATAATTCAGGAATTCGAGAGGCTGCCAAAATACGCGAGACCGTGCCCTTCTGGATGTTATGTACACCAAATTAACTTATGTTACTTTTATTTCGTAATGATATTATGACAAGGGCGTATTTATGATATAATCAATAATGTATAATGATGGAATATTAATGTTAATATATTAGCGATACTTTAGTCATTATTCAAATACATAATACATCGCAATTACACTCCAGTTTGGTAAGAGATAAATTGATGGTGTTCTCATCGTTATACTAATATAAGAATTGGTATCCTATTCTATTAAGCTTAGCGTATAGAATTATCGATTTTTGACAAGTAAACAATCATTAATGACAATCGAGCTCAATGCGCATCCATGTTCAATTGATGCAATAAAACCAATTCACCAATCTGAATTTAACATTATGCCTCGATTTCGACTCACATCCGGGTGAGCCTAATCCAAGTCCGTTTTTCATATTTTAGGATTATTATAGGCTATACATATCCACGGAAGCCATCGGATTGAAGTTTTATGATGGTAGAGGCTAATTTGTCTCAGACAGGCATAAAATACACATTCGGTCGTTGTAAGTAAATCTTAAATGCATTAATTTTGGATATTCCACACGAATTACAATTACTGTCCATGCTCGTTACTAAAGAAAGATTTCCACTGTATTCATGATTTAACAAGAATTAAAACTAAAAAATTAAGATATGAAAATGTAAGGATATGTGACTTGCTATGCATAGCTAGCTTTTTGTGGTGGTAACTTTTAATAATATTCAGTTTTATTTTTCCTGCAAACAATACCAGTGTGTGTCGTGCTGGATAAATCAATAAGTTCCTCATTTAGTATGCTGGCCTCATAGAACGGTAGCTGTTTCATGCTGTTCGTCTAGTGATGATAATAATTTGGTTTGTGCTAAAAAGGAATGGTTGATTGAAGATGAAGACTAATTAGTCGGTCATATGATTCGGGAATTCTGTGGGTATAAAGTACAAGGTCATTTGGACACTATTTGAATCAACATCGCTTTATCGAGTAGCAAAACTGTTCACATGCTTCTTTGATGGCTATTCAGGAAATCAATATGGCTGCCAAGTTTTCATGTGTCCTCCGCTCCAAAATAATGAAGAGGTATTAGGTTTGGAAAATATGCTTTGCATCGCAGGTAAGTGACACGACTTTTAAAATTGTAAAATACGTTGAAATTTAGCGATGTTCGTGTTTTGCATTATAATCATTGTCTAAATATAACTTCTGCACAAATATAAGCCTTTATTAAATATTGTCAAGAGTTATCAAGGTGATATACCACTCTTTTAGGTTTAACTTTACATTGGAAATATATGTTTAATAAATTATAACAGATCAAGAGTTGATTAAGTATTGAACTAATCTTAAACATGACAGATGATCAGAATGATCTCAAGTTCTGGATCAATAACTCCGAAGTTCTGTTCATACTTATGAAATTGCACAAAATTAACCATAAGCATTGTTTCTGGAGATTAAATGAATGCTTTTCCATCCATACTCAATGCGTTGGTAATCCAAAAAATTGGTTAGAAGATTGGGAATCTCAGCAATTAGATCATTCTATAATTGAAAAATGCGAACTTATATGTATTAATGAGAGAGATACAAACATTTCGGTTCGTTGAAGAATGCAACAGAATGAGATCGAAGATCCATGCTTTCCTATATTTTTTAAATTAAGTTAAAGTTAAAAGTTCAATGATATAAAGATGTCGTTATTGTCTTTATAAAATAGAATGGGATTCCATCAACGTATATTCCAGTCTTTTATCGATTTGTATTGATTTTATACTATTGTTTTGTCAGTTTAGTCTGAATAAGATAATATATAGTCATGTCAGCGACACTTTTGTAAGGCAGTGAAATGTAGTTTTAACTCCTACTACCATGCACTGTTTTGGACTAGTGTGCCCTGTTCAAAGTGTTGCGAGCGAAATTTGATAATTACAATGCCCATCTGATCGTGTGATCTTATACTGTATCCAGATTCGTTCGATTCAGAGTTCCTTGTCTTCAAATAAGCTCTGCTTACAATTTTAATGATACCTGATATGAATATATGTAATTCAAATTTAGGGGGACTGGTAATTGTAACAGTAAACTTAAGACAAGCTACATCCAATAGTTTATATATATATGTGTGAACAGTACATCCGATATGAATATAAACATATTAATTAGGGTATATCTGAGCAACAAACTGCCTGTTTAGTACTCGATAATAAGTAGCTGTACCGGGAATAGTCGTAAAAAGCAGCAGCCCCAGCCCCAACAGGGAAAACAGGGAATTAGCCCTTATAGGCCAGATAACATTATAGGTACTAAAAAATTTCTCTGACAACTACATAAGCTTTATAGTGATATTATTCCAATACGCGTTTATTGATTATTTATCTCTTGTCTCATCTGTATTTTTTCAGAAAAGACCTCAAACACACGGCTATAGACGATATTGACTTAATGTTTAACCGATTATTCAGACACTAAATCCGGTTATGGATAGTAGACAAGTCAAAGATACATGTATTCGAAATAATATGTTAAATTTTCTTTACAATAGGTCTAACTTTACTTACATAAATGTTATCACGCATTCATAATAACCACTACATTCATGTATGAAAGTACCAAACGAAGTATTCTATGTGTCGCGTTTATATAGTTTCAACATTCTATTCTAAATTTATTGATTGGAATGTAAACATGACACTATGAATATATTCATAGAAACGAGCTATCATACAGCCGTGTTTAACTTTATCTACTCGAAGTGATTGACCATAGCATTATTAATTTATTCCTCATCATTGGGTAACACTTTATTCCTCTCTGCTATTAGAATTCTCAAACTTCCTTAAGACGAGTTCATAATATTAAAAAAATGATAATTTTATTTACATACTGTATATGAAATATTGAAATATTTGTTAATTGCCTAAATATCCTATGTATACGATTCATTCGTATCACTACACGCATTAGCAATATCATGAAGTTGGATCTATATTCGGGGCGAAAATGTGTAGAAATGATATTTATATGGGATATTCTGATTTGATTTCAACGTGTAAAACTGGGATTATTATACGCGATAGTATGTGTATCGCCTTTGTATATATTCTATATATTGACCTGGCGACGGAGAAACCATTTTTAACGTAAAATTTGAGAACTGCTGTATTAAATAATACATGACACGACTTTTGCGTGGGCAGAGTATTTCGAAGTACCGACCTGCAACTCTTCGTGGGTACGTATGTTCTCATAAAAATTTCATAAAAATTGCTGGTCCAATCAAAATCCATTTCTCATAATCAAATATCTGCTAGTACAGTAAAAATGGACATCCATTTTTATAGCTTTATTTTCAACATTGTTTATACCAATCTCTTATATAGAGTTGTGGGTCCTTGCAATCCCTGTTAGCCGCTAAAATGTAGTTCCAAAACACTCGATCATGTTAATAGAGATTGAAAAGGACAGCATGGAAACATTTACCTCTATTCCAGCCTCCTTTGGAATTTTGACAGTTGTCGGCCGGAGTAGAGTCAGAAAAAATGGGGACTTTCCAGAGCCATAGAGCAGCATTTATGCTGGATTGATAGGCGCTCTAAAAGTTCATTATTACTATACCTCCGAAGATGCATTTTTTTCAAACTAAATATAAAATTACCATTACGATGACTTTAAATAAGTTTTCGGGGGAAGGAGACGTGACATAAATGGCGTAGGGAGATAATGATGGTATGACTCAACTACAGAAATATTCATCTTTCCAAATGTATCTGGATTTTGCAGATCCAGGGTATCTAAATAGGTTTAAAAAAAAAAACGCATCCGCGGAGAAAGTCTTCATTTAACAGGGCTTATTTTTTTTTATACACCAGCCGACATCCGTCCAAATAGCTATCAAAGGCTGGAATAGAGACAGATGTTTCGGTCTAGGACTTGATTAATCCCTCAACTGAATATAAGCGCATGTGATGAGTGCGAAAAAAAAAATCATTTTCATTTTGAGAATTATACATGCATTAGCTTAGACAATTTGGTAATAAATAAGGTCATGTCCCATTAGTCGTACTCCTAACTGTCAGACTCTCAATAGTCATACAATTAGGCTGGACACTTTGCCGAGTTGTCCTACAATTCGTCCAACAGGTTTAAACAACATATGGCATGGTTGATTGCACCTTTGTCAAACTACATTTTGTAATGTACACAATCGAAGTGGAATAGTTCAAGATATAATACAAAACACGGCCGAGGGTTTTTATGACTATTAGAATTTAAAATATCATTATAAACAACTAATGACGCCTTCCCATCTGCCTTGATTTTATATCTCATGATGATGAAGGTAAAATTCTTGACTCATTTAAGTGAAATTGTTTAACACCCAAGGTTAAGCCATATCGAAAATCCCCCCCCCCCCCCCCCAAAAAAATGCTCCTGTAGTATGGAAATGTTATTCTTGGAATGTTTCATTATTGATCGCTTTTGTCAACCTCCTGGAAGACTTGGCTGCCTTTACAATTGTGGTCGTATTACGATGGACATAGCTGTCTCCTAGAGTCAGTAAGATTAAGCTATATATCAGCGCAATTTTAAATATGATACACTGGGTGCGTATTCTCGAAACGATCTTAGCAAGGACCGATCCTAAGCACTTGGGACAGGCATTAAGACATCCTAAATTAAATATTCTTCCTGTTCTCAAAACGATCCCACAGGTATCCTAACTTTACGATCCTAACTTGAGATACGTCACTCTCTACTCTACATAACCCTAAAGATTAAATGACATTCTTGACATTCAAAGAAGAGAAAACAATGTCGAATTTATCTATTGACTGCAAGCTTTCACAACTCTTCGTGTGGATACAGTATTGCTTAGCAGAGCTCTTGTGGCGAAGATCTTGAAAAAATACCTACTGTGTACATCAACCAGATGTAACATATATTATTCCCCCTTAATCTATCCTTCCATGATAATACGTTATAGGTAAAAGTCTAACACATTGACTCATTTATACACTAATCTTGTGATTTGGATAGTTTGAGATTAATCCTGAACTTTTTCCTGAAACATCATAGGTATTTGACTATTTGTTTAATTAACATTAATTTAAATGGTTTGAATATCAAAGGCTGCCAATAGCCAATTCTATTCAATCGAGTCAAACACATTATAAAACGTAAATCATTCGAGATCGCATCTTAATAAATTTGCATACTCAGTATCGCTAAGATCGTATCACAACTGTAGGTTTAGTACCTAAAGCTAATTCAAGGGCAATAACCATGATGACATGGTTATAGGTACGATAAGATTGTTCAATTGCAAAGTTTGTGTACTTGGAAATAAAGATTTTCTTTTTCACTGTTTGATGTAGTATATTACGATTGCTTGCTATTTTAAATAGTGTTTAGAACATTAAAGATCTTTTTTGTAAAATGAATACAACCGGCACAGATCTATCTGAAATATCATCTTAAATAACGGAACACAATTTTTTGGTATACTACTCCTTTGCATTATTACACACTACGTTTCCACAATCTACATTGTCATCATCAATAGCAGGCAATTGTAATATACTACATCAAACAGTGTAAAAAAATCTTTATCTCAAGCTAACAAAGCAATCAATCATATTACTAAAAGCTCGATATGATATCCCTATAAAGAGGTCAAAACACATTAAATGTCGCTTGAGGAGGCCTTAGTATTGGCATCATCTTGATGAAATCTCGTATACACAGACGCAATGATGATAACTGTGTTTCCACTTAGGGAAAAAGGCGGCCTAGCTTTAAGCTAGCTTTCGTGTGTTTCCACTGGATAAATTGCCGAACCGTTACGGTTTGGGAACCGAAAACCTCTCTTTATCCGTTCGGCAATTTATCGGGCTCCAACTGAAACCTAGCTTAAAGCCGGCTTTTACTTTACGAGTCGAAACACATAAAGCCAACTCGGTCGACAATAGGGGGCGGACTGGTCTTTCCGGTCTATTGCATTTCTTACTGGTCTAAACAGTAGTCTTGTACATCATGAGTTGTCAATAATGTGCGACTTTGTGATCGAGGATAATTTCCAGTTAAACTTTACAATTCTCAGTGGAACGCGGTTGATATCCCAGTATGACCCATTTTCGGAGGCCAATCGAACCTTGATCGACAGCTTATTGTCGAGATAAATCCGTGTTTGAAAATTACATTGAGAACTCGCCTTTTTCAAGATTCCGCCATGATTTAGAACGGTTAAAAAAGGATAATTATGAATTATCCGTACAAAATATTACTTGTTTTATATCTAATCAACAAGACGAACAAATTTCGAATACTCCAGACAGAGGATAAACTGGTGAACAAAAAAAAAAGGAAATTGAAATGTTGGAAATAATTATGCGATTTTCGTTCAGTACTGGTATTTCCGAAGACTATTTAGTATATCCAATCATCAGGTTTGAATCCACATGAAACAGATTTGCTGACCTAATCTCAAGGAATTACACTATCTACATTCCAAATTCAGTTTTCTACTATGATATACAGCGTTTTCACAATTTTGATATGTGATGAAACCAAGTTAGTTTGAAATATGTTAAATAACTTGACTTTAGAGCAGATTTAATTTGTTAAATTGACGTGTTTGGATGATTGCTTTTATATAAGAACATGATAAAAGATAGCTTGCGAGGCAAGGTAACATACGCCCACTGGCAGCTGTCAGAAATGACATTACGAATGTTCTCATATTGAAGAAATTCTATTAGTTTAAATTCAATTACACATATATATATGCCAGTTATCTATGCTTAGTATAACTCAAAAACCGTTCATCGAAAATGCGTCAAGTTTGAACTTGTCCGAGATCTTATCAATTCCAATGATCATACCAAGTTTGATCAAAATTGGTTGACAACTGTGGCTTCTATAGTGCTCAGGAACACATTTTGACGCGATTTTACAAAGTAAAGGGCAGTAACTCAAAAAACCGTTCATCGAAAATGCGTCAAGTTAGAACTTGTCCGAGATCTGATCAATTCCAATGATCACACCAAGTTTCATCAGAATCGGTTGAAAACTGTAGATTCAATCCTGCTCCCGAACTACTTGTAACAAATTTCGATCCGTTTTAACAAAGTCAAGGGAAATATCTCAAAAAACGTTAATCCAAAATATGTCAAATTCGAACATGACCGAGATCTTATCAATCTAAAGCATCGCACTAAGTTTTATTAAAATCAGATGAAAACTGTAGTCTCTATAGTGCTCACAAGAAATGTTGACAGACGGACCGACGGACAGGGGCGACGGCAATATACGACCACATATTCACGTGGGCGTATAAAAAGGGGGTAAGGATCAGATTTAAGAAAAATTAAGCAAAGATTGATATGTTGTCAAAGCGCTTCTATAGAAGAGTATTTTCTATAACACAATAAACTAAAGGGACAGATGCGCCATTCTTTTTGACCGATCATACTTTAGTCTCAGAAACAGATTTTTTTAAGCTAAGCCAATAAGTTATAGTGTTCACAGCTCATCGTCTAAATTTGAGCCTTCAAATACATGTGTCTAGTATTATCTGCGTCTGAATGTTAAGATAGCTTGCCGGGCAAGGTAATATACGCCCACTGGCAGCTTTGATTTGAATAAAAATATTTAGCAGTACAGTAACAATCACTAGTATGAAATATTCAACCTTCAATCATACACATCTTTTGAACTCTTTAGGGCGCTACTGAATAATATTGAGTATGAGTTGTTTTTGAAAACTTGTTCAATTTTTAGCTCGTGAAAACTCTAGAAGGCAAATATTCAATCTTCAGCACGGGACTGAATAATAAAACCACGTTTTGTCAAAATCCAGCAAGAATCATGCCTTTTAGTTTTTAAGAGCTAAAAATTGAACGCGTTTTCAGGCACAAGGGCAATAACTCATACTAAATATTTTTTGATTCATCTGATTTTCTATAGGGTTCATCCTTGGGTGATTACGAACACTCACACCAGGTTTCGTCAAAATCCGTCAAGAATTGTGCCTTCTAGAGTGTTTACGAGCTAAAAATTGAACACGTTTTCAAGAGCAAGGGCAATAACTCATACAAAATATTTATCGATTTTTCTGATTTTCAATAAGGTTCATCCTTGGGTGATAACGAACACTCATGCCAAGTTTCATTAAAATCCGTCAAGAATTGTCCCTTCTAGAGTGTTTACGAGCTAAAAATTGAACGCGTTTTCAAGAACAAGGGCAATAACTCATACTAAATATTTTTCGATTCTTCTGATTTTCAATGGGTTTCATCCTTGGGTGATTACGAACACTCATACCAAGTTTTGTCAAAATCCGTCTAGAATTGTGTCTTGTAATGTGCTTACGAGCAATTGTGGACGGACGGACATGGGTGAAGGCAGTATACGCCGCCGTAAATTGACTAAAATACTCTGTGATATTTAGAAAAGACATACATATATAAATAGTGAGTAAACTTCCTAGTTTGAGATATTTCTGAAGGAATAATGCGATATTCGTAAATCTCTAGTACTTCTGAAGACTCAAATCAACAACCCAAAATGGCGCAGCTGTCCCTTTAAGATCAATGTAACATCTCATTCTTGGTACGAAGAAATAAAAGGGTGCAAAAGAAAAAAATTATATTTCTGATTTTCTTTCGTCTTCAGCGGAGTATCTATTGATCGTATAATAGTTGAAACTCGACATTTTGCAATTCATTTCTCTAAAATCAACCATGGTTCTTGTTGTATATTATTAAATTTCAAGTAACGTTTGCGACTGAAATATCGTGGGTATTGGTCTTGTCATCTTGTATTTAAATGATTAAGTTGTAAATCCATTAGAAAATGTGCAGACACGAAATTGTATACAAATCGATGCGCTACAATATCGTTACCATTATAACGGAAGTTGCTATAAGCCCGTAGCTAGAGGAGTTGAATGGGGATTTCACAAATTGCATAAAATATGTCCTGTTGTAATCGCACGAACAGACCAGGTCTTTATTGTATTGACGGCTGCTGCCTAGTAAGCTAACCCGCATTTTTTCATGACGGATTTTCACATTAACCTAACTGTAGGTGTTTTTTTTATGTTTTTTTTTATCACCCGTCGAAAAGTTCACCCCATTTTTAACCAATAAAGGTTTCCTGATTGGGATTGTTTACCGATAGACAGTAGGCAGCATATTGTGCTTACGTAATAAGATGAAATCATCACTCAGAAGTTAAGGGTATTTTGAAGAACTTTATCGAAATAACCCCTAAAGAAATTAAATGAATTTTAACGTCCGACCCAGATTGGCTTAGAAGACTGGACAACGCTATAGGCCTACTATTATACAACATGCATTGGGATAAATTTTGTCTTGACAGTATTATTAGTTTTCGATTTCCAGCTATTTGTGCCTCTTTTTATTAATGTAAAGAGCCAAAGACCTTTACGATGTCATAACTGGTTGACTACTTAAAAAAAACACCAGCCTGAATATCTCATAGCATCAATCTCGGTGCTTTTATAAGAATCTATCTACCTAGATTTCGGAGAATGTAGGGTTCGACTTTGCCCAAATGTACAGATCTCGGGAAGAGGATCCTGACAGATACGATAGTTTTCTTTGTTAATATTCGTTATTTTTCACGGAAGAATAAGATAAAGACATAAAACGCATTCGATGGACGCGGGGTTAGTTGATAAAGTATTTATTAGGTTAAGGTCATATAAGTTCAACCCACTGGGCTTCCCAAGCTGGACGGAATTCTGTAGTTACATCTTCTACAAATCAATTTCTATGTGCTCAAAAGGAGTTAGATCGTCTAGTGAATGCTCGTTTAAAATGAAATGATATATGACACATTACGTTTCACCTACATATTGATCGGACATTTCTTGCATTAAATATAGTAAATGCGTTAGATGTATCTGGATCGGGTACCTATTCTGAGTACTTACTTAAGAAATAGATAATATCGATATGAAAGGCATTGATTAGTCCCTTTATTTTACTGAAACTTGCTCATGTGAATTCTGATTCTTAAGCAACGGTAATTATCCATATCATCCGTTGCTTGAACAATCCCTTCTTGGCCAATTAGATTCTTCCAAACAAAATACTGCTGGAAAATGTTTGAATATCCAGACGCACAATTTTAGTACACAATACTTCCTGATAATTGAGTCTCAAAGTTCATGGTTGAGTTATTGTCATAAAGTGTCCATTACCAAACAGCTATTATTGTTTCAGAAAACGAATGGATAAAATTTCATCTATAATCTTTACACCTCATCAAATTAAAATGTTCATATTTATTTGAACTAACACACGAAGCAAGTTCGACCACACCAATTATGTCCCCTTCCATGTCGCCATTACCTGGAATATTCCAACCGGAAAATTGCTTAACTATGGTTGGAAGCGTTAGAATGCTCTGAAATCTTTTATGAATATTAAGTAAACGTGTTAGTAAATTTCTGTCAAGTTTCAAATCAATTGCTTTTCGAATAGGGAGTTGATGCGAAACTGTATTATTCCCGATAATTCAATGGAAGCCGCCATTTGCAATCACCATCCTTTTACACCAAATGTTACGAGATTCCTGATTGGATAAATTAAATGATGACTTATGGTCTGTCAAGGGAGGCTATTAGTCCCTAATGACGAAAATGTGGGATTGTTCAAGCAACGGTTAGATATGAATAATATCCCCTCTCATATTCACCAATATATTATTACATTTTTGCATTTAACTACTAACATAATTTGCCAGATCTTCCTAATTGGACTTTGTTTTAAGTAAGTCATATTACACCACCATTAATTTAAGACACCACCATTTTGTTACAACGTATCAAGAGTAAAGGTGTAGAAAATAAACCTCTTCGAGAGGCCAAGAGCTATTGAACAGCCTTTATATATGAGACGGTTTTTGCTTGATCAATGCCCGGTTTGAAAATTGACGCCGAACATTAAGCCATCGACAATGTTTTCAACGCGACATTTATTATTTAGAGGAATTTATTCCAATCAATAGCGTACTGTAGTGAGTATATTAACTAACAATAACTATTATACATCGATTACCACTATCTATAATCCACATGTTCTAATGTGCTGTCTATTTCATATACTAGAAGCAAGATCGTCGAACTTAATGACATTATTTTCATTTTAAAATGTGTATATATTACTAATATTTTTACGCATATTATCAATACCAGTGATCAGACTATTTCGATAATGGCGATCGCTTTACTTAACTTCTGTAACATTTGGAAGCCACTCTGCCAACTAAAGCATTCAAATATTTACAAATAACAACGTTGGATAAATTATATCATTTAATGATGAGACTTTTATTTAAAGAACTACATTAGTCGATGTCACAAGATGTTAACAATCTTATCGATGGAAAAAATTTCACATTTGTTTTTCATCAAAAGGACACTTATCTTATTTTAGTCTGAAACATCTATCTTTATTCCAATCTCTAATAGCTACTTTGATAGTTGTCAGCTTGAGTAGGGTCAGAAATACTTGGCCCTGTTTTATGGGATTTTTTTCCTGCACCATAGTCTGAAGGTGCTGGGTTTTAAATACATTCATTTACCTTGAATCCATTGGACCCCTATATATTCGGAAAGATGGATATTTGTATAGTTATTTATGTCATGTCTGCGGTTCCATTTTATAATAAATCTCTCGCAGACTGTCAACCACATGCACATCCAAAGATCAAAGTTCACAGTGTCAAGTTATTTTAACAAAACGAAAGTAGAGATGATGCCCTAGAATCGGGGTTAGGTCTAGGAAATAAATATGTCTATATGCATCTTCAGAGAAAAACTCATAAAACAGGGTCTAGTTTTCTGACCCTACTCTAGCCGACAACTGGAATAGAGGTTATTGTTTCATGTGATTTTTACTTTTGTCAATGTTCCGAACATTTAACAACTAAAACAGTTGCTTAATTATTACTAAAAGTATAACATTGGTCCATTTTGATTACCTAACCGTGCGCTGAGAAAACTATTTTTGGTCAATTAATGTCTGTGGCAAAGATGCCAAACTTGCTCTGAGTTTATCGGTGGCGTGGACTTGTTGCTAGGTTTCATCGACATACCAGACACAGATACTTTAAAGCTATCATGCTCTAAAATTTATTAATGAAAATGAAAATAAAATAGTTGTCTGTCCGCCATTGGACCACCATATTTACTAGTAGGTGCTATATGACGTCACTATCAAAGCATCTGCCAATAAAATCTAACGGCATTTAGTGATAGTAACGTAATAAAACGCTTACTTTTAATGGGATTGCAAAACCCACAGATGTCTGACTGAAAATTGAAATGTTGCTAATCGATGCTATAAATTCACAAAAAAAAGAAACTTTTTAAAAAAACTTTGATGTTTATTACATTCCCAGTTTTGTTTCCGAATAGACAAGATAAGAATAAACATTTTTGTTCCTTTTCAGCAAGTATCTATTTTTTATTTATTGTAATGTGTTAAAGTGTGCAGGTCGGATATCGAACAGTTTCAAGAAAAATCTAGTTTTTTTTTTAAATTGCTTATGTCAGATAGCTCATATCAGTCTTGTTTTATTTAGATTTTACTTTTATCTGTTAATTTATTTTAGATTTTATATTTTAAGTAGGATTTATGTAAGCGAACAGGAGTTGATGGTTACTGACATTTTATCCGACTAAGACACAGGAAAACTATTGTAAGATAAATACTTTAATTTGTCACGAAAACAGTCAATCTTATTTCCTTAAAAAAAATTTCAAGCTTTCTTCCAGAGGAGAAATAATATTACAGAATGATTTCATGTATATTCTGATGTCTGAAATTAAATTTACCTGTAGTAATCAGACTTGGTTTAAAAACATGAATCAGTTTCATACAATCCTCATTATTGAAATAAGCAATTAAGATTATTAACTTGAAATATAAGATTCACAAATAAAGTGAGAAAGTCCAGTGACCGATGAAGCCACAAAAAGAGGCATATCTGAGAGAACCATTGTAAACTTATATTTCCGGTTAATATCGAAAGAAACCAGAAGTAAATTGAAAACTTAAGTATTTCAATGTCTTTTTCTTTGCCTTGCTCGTGAACGCAATTGTTTTGTCAAAGGCAACAAAACCTGAGTACATATAATATTTAATAAATTTAAGTCAGTGCACTGTTATATGCACACTACGAAGACCAGCACAGGCGATTAAGCAGATTGCGAACTTGAAATGACTGTGTCTATATAATTCCAGTTTGTGACTTCAGCCATCCGGATGGGGATATTGGACTCAAATATGAAGAGAGGATTTCTCGTTTTACTCGGTGGCGCCTGCAAAAATTTGGATTAGGGGCTGGCCACGGCAAAAATAAATTTCGAATCTATTCAAAATAATTTTAAAAGTAAAGGTCCAAAATTTCAACAATGCCCCTTAAGAGTATTCCTTCAATAATGCATATTTCCACAAATACATGTACTTCTTGTCCCCCCATATATTAAATATGGCAAACTTTCACGCGGAAAGATGCACTCTCTCAAATTGTCTTTGTAATCATATCTAAATTTTCAGGAATAAAATGCGGAAAAAATAGACTATCGTCGCTTTTGTGGATTACCGAAGTCTTTCTGTTTATTGGAGATGAACACTGCAGTTGGCTTTTAATCTGTAAAGCTTTAACGGTAGTTGAAATTAAGTGATAACGATGTGAATAATTCGAGTACTCAATCCTTATACATAGTACCATTAGACCTGCCTTAAATACTGTGGTTTACATCCAGTTCTTACTCTTCTTTCATAATGTGAAATCTGTTCGTTGTCATCATCTTCAAGGATTAAAGACGAGGGTAAAGAAATTTCAATTTTATAAATTTATGTATTGAATGTACAAAATGAAACAAAGGTAAATATTTTTTATCTTTAAAGAATTTTAAGGGCGAAAAATTTGATTTTTGCACCACCAACATGAGATTCATGCTCATGCACTTTTTAATGTTCTGTAAACTAAGTAAATTCAAAATAAAAGATAAACCATACCTAATTAATAACACGTACATGTATGAATAAATTTGAGAACTATGTCGACTTACGTTATCTATTCGCATTAAGAGAAAACTATTTATGGTTCCAATGAAGCCAAATAAGTCCGGGAGAGATTTCTGATGCCCTTGACCCAGTGGTAAAGGTTTATTCGACTGAAATGTTTGCATTCGTATGGTTTGCAGACAGTTCTACCACGGAATGTCAGCCGATGATTTGTTATCTGTCATTAAATGAGTCATGGTTTGATTTTCCAATCGTCTTTTCATGATGAAGTTAATCAACTTGGTAATTATATCAAATTTTAGTTGAGTAATTGACAGTTCAACTTTTCAATTAACTTCATTCGCATAATTATGTATGTTTCTGGTGGTTTCTGTAAAAACAATGCAAAATGTACCTTGTTCTTAATATACAGATCGATAAAAACATGTGCACGAGAGAATGATCAGGAGATTTTATTGAACACAAATCACCCCTATCACTGGGGTTTAAAACAGGTTATTGTTAAGTAGAGACTAGTAAACAGAATGGTATTTATGTAAAATCAAAACATAAACACAAGTAGCCCCCTTTTTTTTAAAGCAGGTAAAACTTGGAATGAGGGTTAACTCGCTTCGTGTCACATATTTTATAAATACATGTATTGTAAAGTTATAAGTTCTAGACTTCGCCAATATGGTAGAAAACACTTAATGCACATCAAGTCATAAACAACATAATTTAATTGGGTGTGGCGTCAAGACAGCTATACTTTCTTTGAAATTAACATTTAATATTATATTTCCGTTTCCAGTTTCTCCGTGAAAATGTATGTACGGTATGTGGCGTATATGCTACTGAACTGAGAGATTAGATACATAAATATCATAAACTTAGAGGTGAAGGGAAATGTTTTTTTTGAGAGTCTCGATGACGTGATTTGCCAAAATATGATCTACATTGCATTTAAATTATGCAGTAATGTTGAATTGCAGAATATTCCCATTTCGGGAAAGGGAGGATTTGATTCCCTCGAATGTAAAGTGAAAATAATCTTTAATTATATAAGCATGTTTGAAATCAGTAGATCGTGTGCAAATACGATGAAACTGTAAAACTTCTGAATTAATTATACCAGAAAGGTATGCATTTGGTGAAAGTAGATCTTGTACAAGTTTTGATGAGTATCAGTTTCTTTAAAATACACTTTAATATCCAATTTATTCGTTTCTGCTATGTAACAAACTTAGCAAACATTTGTATACAGAACATATAATATGCTTTTGAGACTGACGTTTGTGGTTAGTTTAATGGATTGCAATTATTGAGAATTTCAAAGAATTTCCAAAACTGCTCTATCGAATATGTCAATACCATGAAAATATCATCAAGAAGAACACGACGTAAAATGGTCGTAATACCTCGCATTCCCATTCTGCCATGAAAATGTTGGATTATGAAAAGGCGAAACGCTTGCCATTAATAGCTGTCCTTGAGGTTTGCCGATATGTTTTACCACTGAATGTGAAATTATTGCGACCTCGGCAAAAACCAGGAGCTGTGGAATTTGGGAAAGTCCACGGTTTAAAGAATGTTTGATTGACTGTTAAAAGTGGGTTTCCTCATATATTAGTGTCAAATTAATGATTAATTAGTGTATCTAATTGATTATTATGTATTCTTAATCATATCATTATGTTCTTATTGCATATAATTAAGAGTTTTAACCAATCATGAATGTCCATGTATGAAAAGTCTGAATAAACAAAAAAGACTTTTTGATCTCTCTTGATCGGTCACTTAATGGAATTCTGCTAGTAATTCTTTTCTAATTTAGCTAATTATGAATTAATTATTGAAATGTGAGACAAACTAGTATTTTTGGAACACCTCTACTCTTTATTCATATAAATATTAGCATTTTCATTTTCAGGGATGTTAGAATTTTATTGCTTATATTAAAGGGATTGTAAAGAGGTTTTCTAAACTTTGCATGTGTATCGGGGCCACTGATAGTATCAATTTGCACCATTCAAATTTTCAATCGTATGTCTGTGGTTTCTGTAATTTCACTAAAACTACTCTCTGACTATATTGAGCTCTGAATCAATTTTGTTTCTCTCATTTCATAAAAATGCAAAATAAAATTTTCAACTGTATACCATTTGTCTTAGAATGTCTTCCGGTCCATAGAAATATAGGGTTCAGTGATATTAGATTTGAAATAGTCACACTTTCCTCCCAGAAAATTCACGTGAAAATGACCTAATTTTCGGACTGAAAATTCCCCTCTGTACAATCAGTATTACAAATAATAACTTGGTTGACATTTTCATCGACCCAAAGACAATCTAAGACTATCAGTATTATTCTGTAGTTGATATTTCAATTCATTCGAAAATCATTGTAGTCAGAGAGTAGGTGTTTGATGACGTTGCGATTAGTGACTGGAATGGTGCAAATTGATACTATCAAAGTTCCCGTTACACATAAATTTTTTTTAGAAAACCACAATTCCCTTAACTGCAGTTTGGCCAAACGGAGGCATCGGAAGTATGTCAATTCCCAAATTCCCAGAAATTAGTTTAAAGACTTACTTGTTGTTTGGAGCTGGTTTTTCAAAAACAAATAAATACTGTTTGGCGGTTTGCTGATTTTGGACATCAATTGAAGATTATCAACTGGTTCGACTTCTTCCTTGTAAGGTGGTAGCATGGTGACGCCTTTGGAGTCTATCGCGGTATTTAAGTATTAGAGATTCTGTTGGACTTTCTTTCGAAATTGTTTAAAATGTGTATACTTGTAAAGATGAGGTAAGGCTCGATGGAAAACAGAGGCTTTGTATAGAATGTGATGTTGGAGAAGCATAAAAACATTATTTATTTGATATGCTGTCGACATTATTTCATATTAAACAGGCCGTACATTTACAGCATGGAATTGATTGGTAAAGTTGCGTCGCTTCATTGCACACATTGTCCAATCAACATTACAAATAGATAGTGTAACTTAGCAACCGATTTTCCAATTCAACCATGTAAAGAAGGCAAAGAGAAGTCAACCCGCTCTATAATTACAATTCTACTATTATTCACGTAGAAACTAGATAAAAAAAAATAACAAAACATAGCGACATTGTGTTAGACAGGCAAGATACCACTGTATCACGCGAAGACTCCATTCCATTAACGCAATTCCGATAATTTTAGAAAATGTGTGCTTCGAACCAATCTAGATCAAATACACTGGAATTTTTAAATTAAACTTAAGTGTGGAATTCATAAAGGATTAATGCATTAGACACACTATATCTTAGTCATTGCTTTAATTTCATACGAAAGACGGATAAAATTAGATGCAGAATATGGGGAGGGGGCATATTAACTGTTTTACTAGAGAAATAAAAGTTGACAAACTTCAGGTGCAGAGTGACATCGAGTGTTCCACGAAAGTGATCACAATTCTAGAAAGTGAAACCCTCAGGTGGCATTGAGAATGTGAAGTTCTTTCTTCTAATTTCTGTTTTAGTCTTGTGTTATCTTGATCTGACCATTTTAAAGTTAGCATCTCTGCTGTGAAAATGAAACAAATAAAGAGGTTAGTAACAAAAACATACGATCGCGAATATTTCAACAACATGCAGTATACAATATGATTTACAAATACATGTAAACAAAAGTGCAGAAGCAAGGTAAACTTCTGTGTTGGATATTTATACCATTGGGTTCAACTTTTTTTTAACTTTACATTATGATTGTTATAGAACTAGACATGAAGCTAATAGGTTGCAAACGAAAGAACTTTTAATTAAATAATTACCGCAGAGAGAATTGGGCATGTAAAATGTCAGAACATTTTGTCTTCTTCCACATCACCTAAAGTTTCTAATCATCTGGGTGTTAAGTAGTACACACGGCTACTGATTTCAGATTTCCTTTATTTTATTCGGATTGGACCATCTTGGTAATAAATAGTGTCAGAAAAGTATATAGGCCTTCTGCGGAAATAAGCTTGGTAGGCCTATATACTTTTCTTGGTTATCTTAGAAGAAAAATCAATTTAGTAATTCTTTAGATACAATACAAAATACTCTTATTGATGACACATCATTTTAAATTAAACAACTTTGTTCACTGATAAAAATGGTTATGCTCCTCATCAAATGAATCATTAAAATGGCACCAATCGATTGAACCATCACAGTCTGTTTTGTATAGAATTTTCAGCTATGATGAGACTAATTGTAAAATGAACTGAGAAAAGCTCTGGAGTTTATTAATTATTGATAAATACCATTGACACTGAATGTAAAAACTTCGAGAAGTCAGCAAATAAAGATTTTAGACAATGATTAAGAAGAATGGTGAATGTGCGAATATATTGTTACTGTAAAGTGACTTTTCTCCCAAAAATACTGTAAATTTGTAATCTCGTGGTTCTCAGAGAATAATAAATGATGACAATTTGACAATTTAGTAACAATAAAATTTTATGCAACTTTTCATCGTCCTTATGATACTGTAACTTCAAAGAAGTTCTACCTATTCATTGCAGGGCGTTCAGTATGCTTTGTTTTCGTAACGATTAATTTTTTTCGTCCACCAGATAGCTTATTTCTCGGAACAAGAAATAGGTATTGATAAAGGGACTCCATGACGTTTTTTAACTCGTGGCTATTTACGTATTAAATGTCAAACGAAAATGTTCTGCGCAACTGGAAGTGAGATAGCTCTAAACCGGAAATGGGCTGTAGAGGGCGTATTTATCGACCGATTTTGCTCGGGTTTTCTTATAATTCTTAATAAAAAAGGACATGATTTTCCCTAATTCGTACTTTTTTGACGAAATAAATCGAAAAATACTAATTCGTTGCTATATGACGAGTCGATTTGAAAGTTATATGGTGTAAACTGTCGGAAGGAGCAAATAAATTCTGCATAGTCAGAAATCTTTCATCACTTCCGGTTTGGATGTTAGTACTTTCGATGGCAAATGACATATGTATAAACTTAGTGTCACAAATATATAGTGCTGCAACTAAAAAAATTCGTACAGGAAATAACATATAGATCGCCATCTTGGTTTGCCTCATTATGCAAAATTTGCTATTTTGGATCTATTTATTATCCGATTTTCTCAATTTTTGTGTCGAAGGATAGAATAGTTCTTTATCTAAGAATTTCGATTTTTTGGTTTTGCCTTTTGTGTATGACCGGATGTTCTTTTTCAAAGTTTGGATGCTTACATCCCGTGACCTTGACCTTTGATGACCGTTTGACCTTTGAGGTAAGACAACTCCTTCCAATTTCAAAAGGGTCTAAATATGGTCCATTTTTATACGCCCACATGAATATGTGGTCGTATCTTGTCGTCGCCCCTGTCCGTCGGTCCGTCCGTCAATATTTCTTGTGATCACTATAGAGACTACAGTTTCCATCTGATTTTGATAAAACCTGGTGTGATGCTTTAGATTGATAAGATCTCGGTCAAGTTAGAATTTGACATATTTCTGATGAACGGTTTTTGAGATATTGCCCTTGACTTAGAACGCCTTGAAATTTGTTAAAAATTGTTCGTGAGCAGGATTTAAGCTACAGTTTTCAACCGATTCTGATAAAACTTGGTGTGATCATTGGAATTGATCAGATCTCGACAATTTCTATCAAAAATGCACTATGTTAAGGTTGCGCATATAAGGACAATGTAGGATGGATTAACTGTAAATTGATCTGAATGAAACACCCTGGAACCACGCCCAAGTCTTAATTGACTTACTTTCTTATTTCGTATCCACATGTCATCAAACTTGGTATGTACATGTGTATAATCAAATTCTAAATTTGATGGAAATAGTTATGTTGTGCGCGTGCGCATTCCCAACTTTCTTATTTCTCATCCAAATTTCATCAAATTTTAATATATTTGTGAAAATAAGAAGCAAGAAAACAAATTAATTTGTTTCGTTTCATTTTTAAAATAATTTTGGATTCCATAATATTGACGTCAACAAAAATTCCGTCAAAGTAAATAGTTTAGTTTTGTAGAATGAAATTTACGATCCTTAAATTTAACAATGCTCATTTTAGCGCCTTTTTTTCACCCTGGTATGCCGGTTGGCAGCGGTAGGCGGTTGGCTTTTAAAACCCACCCTTTCTCCAAAGGAGCGTTTAAAAGACCACGTGTTCGTCGGTAAAACTTAGACATAACACCCACAATCAAAATGTTCACCCTACGCTCCTGACCCGACCCAACGGTGGAAATCAAGCTTTCATTCGGGAAAACTTATTGACAAAATCAGTCGTGTCATGAAGGCAGGCTCGATGTTGGCATGCTGGTATTAAGAAGATGTCAATGTATTCCGGTACTGCATATGACTCACTACCACAGTCCGATATAATCGGTCGATCTTTAGGGACGCGGTTAGGGTCCTTGACAGGATTTTTATGGATCTTATTATATGTAACAGTAATACTGGAGTCGGATTTACAATATAGTTATAATGTAGTTTTTAAACCTTTAATGAAATCCCCTAAGAGGGGTTAAAAGAACAGCTTATAACAGTTACGTTCTACAATCACATCAATGTTTACTAATTACATTATTCTGTAACTTGGAGGTAGCAAAATGCTAAATATTAAAAGTATGTATTCAAAAAATTACCAGGAAGAAATTAAATTGATGTAAAGATCAATTTAAATTGTTGAGTTCTAAAAACACTAAAATGTGCATGAGCTAGTTAGATTTCGGGGAAGGGAGGGTTTGATTGTCCCAAATGTACAGGCCTAGGGTGGAGCAGACACTTTATTTAGAAATTAGGATTAGGGGTCTTGATATTGGGTTTTCTTCTGTTCTTATTCTGATCTGAAATTAGAAAAAATAACTCGCCCGATGGGCGAGAAGTATAGTATCTGTTATGTACTGATTGTTTTTAGTTTACTATGAACAATATTATCATTTAAGTTCTTATTTTTTGAATATGCAACTATCATTTTCTGCTTATAGACATGGGTGAATTTCTCTTGAAGGCTCTTATAGTGGGCATGAACTATCTTGCTTGCTCGATTGCTGGTTGTATTAAACGGGACAACAAAGGGTGCTATGCCTACATTATGATGAATATTTAGTCCTATAGGTCTTACTGTATTCAATGTCTCAATCCAATGGGCTTCCCTAGAATGACGGAATTTGGTAGTTTCATCTTCTGGCAAGTCAATTTCTATACGCTCAATTGGGATTAGGGCGAGATCGTCTATTGAATGGTCGTCGAGGTTGAAATGATTAGAAACAGGCTTGTCTTTCTTTAATTTGATGTCTGACCTATGAGCATTAAAGCGAGTTCGTAAATTATTCTTAGTTTCTCCTACATATTGTTTGGGGCATTTCTTGCATGAAATTAAATATATTACATTCGAATGTTCACATGTTAGATGTTCCTGGATCGGGTACCTTTTATTCGTAGAGTTGCTTACAAAATAATGAGTTTCTGATATAAAGGGACATGTTTTGCATCTACTGGACAAACATGGAGCATTTCTTAAACCTGGAGGTATTTCGGCATAACGTCTGTTTTTAGCTGCTATCTGTGCTAAGGTGGAATTTTTTATATTTCGTAAAAATCGTTTAGAGTACCCACGCTCTTTCAGTTTTGAAAAAAACAATCGTAAAGGCTTGGTTGAAATCAGAAGATCTTGTACAAATTCGATGAAATCGTAAAACTTGTGACTTAATTATACCAGAAAAGGTATGTTTTGGGTGAAAGAAGCTCTTGTGCAAGAGTTGATGAGTATCAGTTTCTTTGAAATACACTATAATATCCAGTTTATTTGTTTCTGCTATGGAATCTCCCTTAAAGACTGTTGTATCGAGAAAGTCTATGCTTTTGTTACTCACGTTTGCGGTTAGTTTGATAGAAGGATGGTGGTTGTTGAGAATTTCAAAGAATTCCCAAAACTGTTCGATAGAATAAGTCCAAACCATAAAAATGTCATCCAAAAAGCGTCCGTAAAAAAGTGGGTCAAAGGGACAGAGGGGCAACACCTCACGTTCCCACTCTGCCATGAAAAGGTTTGCGTACGAAGGGGCGAATCGTTTGCCCATTGCTGTCCCTGAAGTTTGTAAATATGTTTTACCATTAAATGTGAAATCGTTTCGACTAAGACAAATCTCTAAAAGCTGTAGAATTGCATCGTCGGGTCTGTTTGGATCTGGGTTTCTATTAAAAGCTTTACGAACTGCCGTTAACCCAGTAGTGTTATCGATATTGGTATACATAGTAGAAACGTCGATAGAAATTAAAATAGCATTAGAGGGAACTCGAAGATTTTTTATTTTATTGACAAAATCGGTTGTGTCTTTAAGGTAGGCGCGATGTTGACATGTTAGAGGTAGTAAGAAATGATCAATGTATTCTGACACTGCATATGACTCGCTACCACAGTCAGATATAATCGGGCGGCCTTTAGGGATTTTATTCGAGATAAACCACTCCTTGGTTGGATTCTTATGGATTTTAGGCAAAGTGTACAAATGTCTCTCGCCACAATCAGGTTTGGCAGACAGATAGTCATATTGTTTCTGTTTGAGATAACTAGTTTTGACTAAATCGGCAAGAATATTGTTAATCATGTTAGCAGTTTCTTTGAAAATTGGTTTCGGTAAAATGGTATAATGTTTAGGATTATTCAGTTGATTCTCTGCTTCTGAAACGTAATCCTCCCTATTCAGAATGACACAACATGAACCTTTGTCACTCTTTTTAATAACAATGCTATCGTCTTCCTTAAGTAAGTTTAACGCTTCACGTTCCACTCGTGTGAGATTAGGCTTTTCGTGTGTTATAGAAAGGTTCACTGTTTGGCTATTCATACTCGCAAATGCTTTCAATATTTCAGGATGGATGGCGGCCTGAGGGGGTGTCCACGTGGATTTAGGAATAAACATTGTTCTAGCACCACGTGGGGGGTGATTTCGAAAAAAATATGTGCAGCTAAGATTTCGTTGAAATCGTTCAATGGATGGTCGGAGATAATTCAAGTTAGCTATCTTTGGTGTGGGAATAAATTTAAGTCCACGGTCTAAGATTGAATGCTGAAGGGGTGTGAGAATTTTGCAGCTCAAGTTAACTACAGTTTGGCCAGTATTTTTATCCCCAGTAATTAGTTTAAAGTCTTACTCGATGCTTGAAGCTGGTGTATCCAAAACAAATAAATGCTGTTTGCTGTTTCTGGAGACCAATGAAGATTATCAACTGGTTCGAATTCTTCTTCGTAGGGTGGTAAGATTGTTACGCTGTTGATACTGGACTCCATCATCATGTTGTTGAGAGTGCTGAGGTTCTGTTGTGCTTTCTTCGAGATTTTATTTGAAATGGGTATACATGTGAAGAGGATCTTGGAGTTTGGGAAGGTTTTATTGGCTGTGGCGATTAATTTATGGGCTTGGTTAAAGGAGGTCTTTGGTAGCTGATCACGGTTGTTGAGGCCTACATGAAGAATAATGGTAGTAGGTTTGGGATCATGGTCGTATGATTCCAGGATTGACTGTATGTGATGGATTTGGGCACCGGGGTAAGAATGTATTTCAGTGTCTGAACTGGTTTTGGTAATTCGATTCAGGTTAGACGATCCAATTATTAAGGTGGATTTCTTTAGAGCAGGTAGCTTCCATAATGATTTGTCCTTGGTTTGGTGATAATACGGTTTGGTAGCGGATATAATGGTCGTCGAAGGTGTGATTGGTACTGGTTTGGTAGTTGTTAGAATTGTATCATTGGGAACGGACTGGGATCTGGTTCGAGGGGGGAAAGGTCTGGATACACGTCTCGACTTGGATGGAGACTGAGGGTTGGTTTGCTGGTCCAAAAACGCACAGAAGGAAGAAAGGTTGGCGGATCCTGGATCATGTGGTGAAGATTCAGATGGTGTGGAAGGGGAAGACGAGTTTGAAAGTGAAAAGAGAAGGGGAGTGCTCTCTCTACGAGAGCGTTTACCTATGTCTGCTGGACTAGGAGTAGGTGAACTTCGGGCTCGTTTAGGGGTTTGGTTCGCCAGCGTGGTGGTTCTAGATGGTGCAGGTGTAGTGTCCATTTCAGTTGGTAGAGATATAGTTACTCTGGTTTTTGTTTCGTTGATTGTTTGGTAGATCTTGGTGATAACAGCTTGAGTGAGACGTTTCCCATAGGAGCGACGGGCCCAGGACAGGGCATGAGAAACGATGCGGTCGACGGCAGGTGATGATAAAGACTTGGTACGAATGGTGGTCAGCTTCTCTTGAAGTGTGGTTTGGTAATGGTCGATCAGGACCTGCGTAACCTTAGAGAGCCATGTCCGATTGAGGGATCTAATATTTGCGTCAACAGCTGATGTTTTCATTGCTAGACGGATAAAACTATCCAACTCAGAGACTTTGCGTTTGAAGGTAAACGCTGGTTGGCCTTGCTGTTGAAGGGTAAGGATTGCCAAATGATGGAGGCACTGCAAAACTTGGAAGAACACCTTCACAAAGGGTTCTTGAGGGATTTAATATTCTCGGCGACAGCTGAAGATTTTATTGCTGGACAAATAAAGCCATCCATCTCGTTTTAAGGTGTGCGCAGGTTGACCTTCCGTCTAGAGGGTAAGGATTAGCATGTGATGGAGACACTGCCGAACTCCTTCCTTCTGAGTGGGGAAGGGTATGCGTTGGTGGTGGTTTCTGTGGTTGATTTCGACGGCGGTTATCTCTGGATGGGTTGGTGGGCGATGTGGTTGGACAAATCTTGCTGGTTTGGCAGGTGATTTGTAGATGTTAAGGCCCGATGGAAAACAGGGCCGAGGAAGAGTACGTGAGGTTTGGTTCGGTTGATGATTAGCATTACAATATCTGGCTTCTCGACATTGGTTGTTGTGGTTAAGGGAGTGCGGTGCTTAATGAAAATAAACTGAGGTTAGTGGGAAATCAAATTTGTTAGATGGAGACCCAAGTTTGCAAACTAAGTCCAGGATGGACGTGGGAAGTAAAATAAAAGGGTAGATGAAAATGGAAAATGCAAAAAATATAAAACAGTATCAATGATTTAAGAAAATTGGAAATAGAAAAACCAATTTTTCATGCATTAGATATAGGCTGGATTAGTGGGTCAGGGTGTTGACTGGCTTAGGCTTAGGTTTAGGCTTATGAAAACGTCAATCTGTTTTTCAATTGCCTCATTGGAGATTTTTTTTCTAGTATATGCATATTTGTAAATTATACAACTTTACACAGAACACTGTTAGAATGGTAGACCTGTATGAATGTGGCAATTGTGAAAAAGAGGCCTACCTTTTACTTATTGATTTGGGTTTAAATACTTGCCTAAATTATTAATTAACTAGTTTCTAGAAGAAAGTAATCCAGTCTTGCCTCTCAAAATTGGTTGGTGGAATGAGATATGGTTGAAAATTAAAGGAGCAAGCCTATATAGAATTTAACTCTTGGAGATTGCATGGGATGACTGAGTCACTTCATTTTCACCTAGATGGTGAAATCTTAGATGGTATCAATTTTGATAAGAGTTGTTGCCCACTTAATCAAAATTCTCAAATATCCTTGTGAATAGGAGAGGTCTCATACTTGGCATGTATATACATTTTCATCAGATTGATTGCTTTAGATTGTTACAAAGACTAGTTTTGATTTAACATTAACAATATGTATATGTATAGTGGTTGGAAAGCAAATAAGTTTTATATAAGCAAGAACTTCTAGTCAGATTTTGTATATTGATTTGATGTTACACAAGTTTAGTTGTCTACTGATTTTATTTCATTTTGACAAAACTGGGTCATTATGATACATGAGATAGAAGTTTATTGGATCGATTTTTGACAAAAATGTATATTGTTTAGATCTGAAATGAGCTAAACATTAGCCATTTTGAGATAATGTTTTTTTTAGTTTTTTGTCCTTAAAGGGACAGGTGTGCCATTTTAGGGGGTTGATTTTAGTCTTGAATGTATGTAATTAGTCTTCAGAAGTACTAGAAATGTTCGAAAATCACAGGATTCCTTTGAAAATGCTTAATGGATTTGAAGGCTCAAATTTCAACGATGAGCTGTGGACACTATATTACTGATTAGCTCAGCTAAAAAATTCCATTTTTGACACTCTAGTATGATTTGTTAAAAATGGCCTACCTGTCCCTTTAAAACCTAGAAACATATGTTAAACTAGAAGTATGAATTGGTGAATTACAATGGTTTGATCCAATTTAGATACTCATGAATGTGTTATTTTTTCTATGAACTTTTCAGAATTGACATCTAGATGTGAAAGAGAATATAGTTTAGTGATTTACACTAGAGTTAAGAAATGTTGTAAACTAATTATGTTCAGACCTGCATAATGGTTTGTCTAAAATTTAAGCAGTCATGAATTAACCCAATTGACAAAGTCCTGTTATGGCATTAGAACATGTTTTGGTTACTTTGATTCTTCATTCTGTGATCATCAAGAATAACCCAATCATATTGTTTTAACTACTTTTATTGAAAAATATTGAAAATAGACTACTTTTTAATTTAAAAATAAGTTAGCTTAATATTCCTGTTTAGCTAGTTTAAAAAGAAAAATTATTCATGTTCAATTTTACTGTGAACAGATTGCAGAATTTAAAGAAGAAAAAAATAGGCAGATAATATATCTGAGTATATAGTCTTGTTATAAAGAAAACACCAAGAATTCTCACAAAGAAGCAGATCTAAATTAACATAAAATGGCATCTACTGTGTTTGTCCAAACTGGTAAATTAAGATTTTTGGTGTTATGTCAATCAAATAATGATGTGCACTGGTTCTGACACATACAGTTTTGATTCAAATAATAAAAGCAGTAAACAAGCATTTAATTTTGCCAATTTTTTCTTTATTTTCCAGATTTGAAGAGATTAATGACCATTTAAATGTATTTGTACATTTTCATAACTCTCACTTATTTCGGTAAGTATTTTCAGAAATGTATTTCAGTATCAAGACATATTGAAATGATTTGATATATACATCACGTTATTATAATTACTGAGCACTATCAGTAGCTAGACATGTTTAAATGATTTATTACAAACATCAATTCCAGCGCTTGGTTCAGTCATTCTTCACAAGTAAATGAAATCTCACCATTGCAGGTCAATTGCCTCATGAGACAGTGCATTAGAAATTGCCAATAGACTGCATTTAAGCTGCCACATGATATTTTACCACTGTTGTCTAAAATGGCATTAGAAGCCATCAACTAATTCTTGATGATAAAATTATTAAACTTTGGTCAGACTTGATGCTGTTATAAATACATGTAATGTAATAATTTCTGTGATCAAGTATGAACTTCTAGCATTCACGTGATAAGTCACATAACCTGATCAGTTGAGCGAACAAGTTAGCTAAATTTGCACCGTCTGCTGTGAAACCATATGGCAGAGACGATCAGCATGCGAGACAAATGGCTTAGCTGTTGACTTACATGTGTACCAGACTTTTTATAGTAACTAGAAACTTTTTCAGTAGCAAGTAGCAATGATTTATTACAGACATATTATCATAATTACTAGACACTATATCAGTATCAAGACATGTTTAATGATTTATTACAGACATATTATTATAATTATTAGACACTATATCAGTATCAAGAGATGTTTAAATGATTTATTACAGACATATTATTATAATTATTAGACACTATATCAGTATCAAGACATGTTTAATGATTTATTACAGACATATTATTATAATTATTAGACACTATATCAGTATCAAGAGATGTTTAAATGAATTATTACAGACATATTATTATAATTACTAGACACTATATCAGTATCAAGACATGTTTAATGATTTATTACAGACATATTATTATAATTATTAGACACTATATCAGTATCAAGACATGTTTAAATGAATTATTACAGACATATTATTATAATTACTAGACACTATATCAGTATCAAAACATGTTTAATGATTTATTACAGACATATTATTATAATTACTAGACACTATATCAGTATCAAGACATGTTTAAATGAATTATTACAAACATATTATTATAATTATTAGACACTATATCAGTATCAAGACATGTTTAAATGAATTATTACAGACATATTATTATAATTACTAGACACTATATCAGTATCAAGACATGTTTAATGATTTATTACAGACATATTATTATAATTATTAGACACTATATCAGTATCAAGACATGTTTAATGATTTATTACAGACATATTATTATAATTACTAGACACTATATCACTATCAAGACATGTTTAATGATTTATTACAGACATATTATCATAATTACTAGACACTATATCAGTATCAAGACATGTTTAAATGATTTATTACAGACATATTATTATAATTATTAGACACTATATCAGTATCAAGAGATGTTTAAATGATTTATTACAGACATATTATCATAATTACCAGACACTATATCAGTATCAAGAGATGTTGAAATGAATTATTACAAACATATTATTATAATTATTAGACACTATATCAGTATCAAGACATGTTTAAATGATTTATTACAGACATATTATTATAATTATTAGACACTATATCAGTATCAAGACATGTTTAAATGATTTATTACAGACATAGTAGAGTTACTAGACACTATATCAGTTACAAGACTAAATGATTAGGCCTACAGACATTATAACCTCCTACTAAAGAAATTGGAGCTAACAGGATAAAATCTAGGATGAAAATTGTGATTAAATTTTATCTGTTGGCTTTCTCAATTCTTTGATTTTTCATTAAATATGTCATTTCAAATCTCAGCATTCAATATGTTTATAAAAAATCAAAGAAGTTCTATATACCTGTAAATTTATTGTTCCCAGTTTTTAATCGAAATGTCAATTCTTTTTTTTTTTGCTTTGTTTTGTTTTCGTTAATTTGTTTTTTTTTTTTTTTCGAATTCTTGACAGAGCTCACAGACGAAACTGTACATGGTATGGATATTTTTTAACTATGTCGTATCTATACTCCGTGGTCATTAGATTTTAAATGTAAAACGGCACAATTTTGAAAAACCGGACATGCGTAGTGGTGGGCCACCATGACTAACTACGGAAAGCACTGGTATGCTTATTTACCGCTCGATTTTCATAGAATTTTCTGCATTGTATTGCATAAACGTAACGTTATACTATGGCACATTCAATTATGCAAATTTGCTAAATTGTTTGCAAGTTATAATAGCAAAGCCTCTCTAGCACTGTACTAAAACGATTTCTATGAAGTCAATCGATCTGAAATTTATATGGGAAAATATTGTCATGTTGATAAATTCAAATGTGTTTTCAGAAGTTTTGCATCATTCCAGTTTTTGCAAAAATTGCCTTCAAAGTCAGTTTTGCAACTTTTTATTTTTCACAGCTACGCCTAAAAACACATATGCATATCATTATAAATGTTATTCAAAGTAAAATGAGCGAAAAAAATTTGACCGGAAGCGTCAATAAAACCGCCATTTTGATTAGCGTAATATTTCTTAAAATCGATATTTCTCTATCATTTCTTATCCGATTTGCATGTTTTTGGTGTCACTGGAAACTTTGTCAACAATTCTCTGCAAGCCGAATTTTGAATTTTGATTTTGCTTTCTTTTCATTCTGTAATGAAAATTTTCAAATTTGTTCAATATTTAAGGCTTTTTATCTTGTGACCTTGAAGTCTTATGACCTTGAGTTTTATATGGCTTAATGTCCTCGACAATACCTATCCGATGGTATTTTCATTTTTTGTTTCCGACTATAATTTCTGAAGTTATGGGCGTTTGAAAATAGAGAAATTTTCTTTTAAAGAGCTTAGAAACCATTCTATTAATGTTATAACCATAATATTTACAGAAACGTAATCTACGCATCGAGAGCTTTCCATGCATGCATATCTTACATGCATATCTTACATGCAAATTCAAAACCCCATTCACTTAACATGGGGCTATTATTGTACAATCCCTGTAAACAACCTGTCGACACTTGTTAGAACTAATTAAAATCAAAAAGTCTATGTTCATTTTAAAGAAACCTTCCCTTATATATTTGTTTAATATGTATTATGTGCAGTTATGGTATATAAATAAGCTCTAGGGTAGATTGAACACTGTTATAAGGTAAGTTGAGCTTACAGAAACACATTAAAGGTATACCCCCACTTAATTTACCAACCTTCTTATTTATTATCCGATTTTCATCAAACTTGCAATGTATGGGTATAATCTAATTCTAAATTTGATGAAATTATCGAATTTGCGTAGTGCGCATTACCAACTTTCTTATTTATTATCCGATTTTCATCAAACTTGGTATGTATGTGTATAATCCAATTTTGGCGGATTGACTTGAAACTTACATGGTGTAGACCGCCAGCAAAGTGGAATAAAAGCACACATTCAAAATTTTTTCATTACTTTCGGTTTCGATGTTAGTATTTCCGGTGGCGTCACTTCCGGTGGAATTGATTTATGTCAAAAGTAACATATGCATTATATTACCAGCCTTAATACAAACTTATTAAACTAAAAAAAATAACATGTTTGTCGCCATATTGGTTTGCCTCATTTTTGTCCAAATCGATTCCCAGAATTCATTTTTAATCCGATTTGCGCAACGTTTGTGTCAAACGATCAGTTTAATGTTTGTCTACAAATGATAGGAAGCATAATTTTGATTTTCGGTTTTGCCTTTTTTGTACGACCGGATTGTTTTTTTCAAAGTTTGAAGGCGTATTTCTCATGACCTTGACCTTTGATGACCTTGACCTTGGCTATCATTTGATAATTTGACATTTGACCTCCGACATGTACTTCCGGTTTTATAGCTGTCCGAAAAAAAAACAAATTCGCAACTTTGGACTGCTGTAGCACGTGACCTAATTAACCTAGAGAGTAAATTTTTTCGGTTTCCTAATGTGCTTCTCGTGCACTTTACATAGATATATAACAATCGTTATTTTAAAGCAAAATTGAAATTCGTCATTTTTTTCAATTTGAGGTTTTTTTTTTTTACAATATTTGTGTCTCTTTGAGCTTAGTGTATGTATATGTTATGATCTATTTGATGTAGAACCTTGAAATTTTGAAATCTAGACACTTTGAATATGAATTCACCTATGACAAAAAATATGGGCGTGGCACATCCGGATTGAATTACTAAATTTTTGGGAAGGGGCATAACTCGCATAGGATGCGTTTGTTCAAAAAGGAACTTTGCACACAATTATCTCATTATTTTGGCCAGTTTGTGTTAACAGCTCAGTTGTTTCAGCTTTATAGTTCCAAAAAAGGAACGGGTTTTAACATTTGGATATTTTCAATTTTCGATTTTGACCTTTGTTGACTTTTGTTGACCTATATCTTTTGACCTGTATGATGTAGAAGCTTTAAATTTAAAACACAACGTAACATTCAGAATATCAATTAACCTATGCAAAAAGAATTGAGGTGGGCGTGACATTTTTGGCAAGGGACGTAACTCGCAGCGTATGCATTTGTTCAAAATGGAACTTTGCATACATTTACTTCATCTGCTGAGCCACGTTGTCTTAGAAGTTTGATTGTTTTAGCTTTATAGTTCAAAAAAGGAACAGGTTTTGAAAATTCAAAATTTTCAATTTTTGACCTTGACCTATTTTGACCCTGACTTTTGTAGGATCAAAGGTCATTCACATTGGCTATCTATTTATACTTTTATATTTGCTGTCCTATCTCAACTTCCTTATAGTCGTATATATTTCAAAATTTTGATGACTTGTATCTCGTAACCTTGACCTTTGTTGACCGTCTCCCTTTCAATGTCAAATGTCATTGACCTTGGCTATCTTCTGATACTTTCATTTGTGAGGTCTGTCTACTTCCGTTATAACAATCTTCCAAAGAATTCTTTTCAACTTTAGACTGCTCTTGCGCGTGATGTAATTATCGTAGAAGGTTGATTTTTTCAGAGTCTTTTGCATTTTGCTACATTTGCAAAGTCCCACGTGTGGCTCTAGTATATATATTGATTTTAGTAAAATTTTAGTAAAACTCCTTTGTTGAATTTTAATTCTAATAAAATCTTGAATTATAATTACAGGTGGTTGTGGAGCATTTTTGACAAAAAAGTGCATGCATCACAATAGATTTGTAATAGAATGGAAGTCGATGAGGACGTAGATTCGTGTCCATTTAGGTTATTTACACGGGAGTCGTTGTTTAATATACAACGGCGGATAGCAGAAGAAAATGCTCTTAAACAGACGGAAAAGGTGGAAGCGGAGGAGTCAGAATCCTCAGATGATGAGGCTGATGATGAACCTAGCCACCACGAACCAGAACTTAAGCCAAATCCAAAATTGGAAGCTGGGCGTAAATTACCACCAACATTGGAGGACTTTCCTATGTCTTTGACAGGCAGGGCAGTAGAAGATTTAGATGAATATTATCACAATCAGTTGGTACGTAATAAATTATTTTTATATCTGGATTACTAAACAATTGAAAATGTAAAAATTGTAACATAGAGTCTGATTTTCCTGATTTCTTATATACTGTGAAGTGTCAACTGAAGTTATTTTGAGTCGAATGTTATTGCAGATTTATTTTTATCTACTGGGTCCTTAATTGTTCTAATTCCCATCCTAAATCTTGACTCACCCATTGTTTAGTTGTATTTTAATTGTGTTTCAGACATTTGTAGTTATTGGAAGAGATAAAACCATTTACAGATTTTCAGCAACAGATGCTTTGTTCATACTTAGTCCATTTAACATCATTAGAAGAATAGCAATTTTCATCTTAGTACATCCATATCCTTTTGTTTTGATATTGTTTTGACAATGCATGGAAAACTATTATAATGAATAAAAGAATTATAATAAAATAATAGTTGTTGGGTCAGGGATATTCATCTTTTTTGGACTAAATCGTTGTTGTTGTTGTTGTTATAGTGATGATGAAAGATATTTCTATTTATTTAAATGTTGTAGTTTAAATATAAAGACATATTCATAATTTTCCTTAATATTGTTTAACATTATTTAGTGTTTTAGTTATGTTTACTATCCTTGCTAATTGTGTTTTTATGACAACAGCGGATAACCCTCCAGAATATGTTGAGTAAGTGATTTAATTTTTTTAGGCATCTTTTTTGAACAAATCTTATTGTTGTTTATAAATTATCTTAATCACAAGTTTTATAAACAACAATAAAATTGAAGATGTGTTTTAATATTCAAACATGAAAATTTAGCAATAATTATTATGTAATTAAAAAATTCAAGTGAGATGATGAAAGCTACTTATGAGGTTCAACAGCAGAAAAAAGTCCCAAAGGCTCTCAGTCTTTGCATGTTGATTTTGATTCATTTTTGTTTTACTAAATCTTCTCAGTAGAAAAGAGCCTACAAAGTTTCATTAAATTCAAATCTTAAATGTATTCTTTTTGGTGTTCACATGCAATCTTGGACATAGTTCATTGAAAATTCAAGATAATTGAAAATTGAACTCATCCAATAATTCAATCAACAGTAACAATAAACTACATCCATATAATCATATCAACGAATAGAAATTCATTTATCTTATTTTCAACAAACATAATAGTTAAAAAGTAAAGTTGTAATGAATTTTGTTTTTTATAATATTGGTAATATTTCTAGATTGATATTTACTGGAATATATACAGTAGAAGCTATAATGAAAATCTTATCTAGAGGCTTTATCTTAAAACCATTTACTTATTTACGAGAACCATGGAATTGGCTGGATTTCTTTGTAATATCTATAGCGTAAGTATCACATTTTCTCAGTAAAGTTCTACTTTATTTTAGACCAAAAGATATAGATATTGCATTTTTTGTTGCAGTCATAATGCCTTCCAGCCTTTTGATTTGCTGATATCTCCTATAAACACTATCTCCTTGTACCTATTGTCCTTCATGGAAATTTGAAAGGCTCAATGAAAATTTTTGAGGGATAAGATGACAGTGTATTTGGATCAAGACATTGTCTGATTTCAAATGAGTCCGAAGTTTTATCATTTAATTTATCAAACAACAAAACATTTTACAAATTATCTAAGAAGCTTTTCATGTATAGAAGGCAGGATTTATGTGAACTATGATATATTTGACAGGTATCTGACAATGTTTATAAAAGAATTAGGAAATTTATCAGCGTTAAGAACATTCAGAGTGTTGAGGGCTCTGAAAACAGTAGCAGTTATACCAGGTCAGTCAAACAATATGTAGCTTTTTATACGCCCACATTATAATGTGGTCGTATATTGTCGTCACCCCGTCCGTCCGTCCACAATTGGCTTGTGAACGCAATAGAGACTACAGTTTTTATCTGGTTTGAATGAAATATGGTGTGATCATTTATATTCATGAGATCTTGGACAAGTTCAAATTTGACGATCTTTCAATGAACGGTTTTTGTGTTATTGCCCTTGACTTATGAAAAACGCGTTAAAATTTGGTTGTGAACATAATAGAGACTACAGTTTTCATCCAATTTAAATATAATTTGGTGTTAATATTTATAATGATGAGATCTTGGACAAGTTCGAATTTGGCTATCTTGCGATGAACGTTTTTTTAGTTATTGCCCTTGACATAGGAAACATGCGTCAAAATTAGTTTGTGAATACAATGAAGACTACAGTTTTCATCCAATTTAAATTTAATTTGGTGTTAATATTTATAATGATGAGATCTTTGACAAGTTTGAATTAGGCTATTTTTCGATGAACGGTTTTTGAGTTATTGCCCTTGACTTAAGAAAAACGCGTCAAAATTTGTTTGTGAACACAATTGAGAGTACATTTTTCATCCGATTTAAGTGAAATTTGGTATGATCATTTATAATTGATGAGATCTTAGTCAATATTGAATTTGACATTTTTTCGATCAACGGAATTTGAGTTATTGCCCTTGACTTAGTAAAAACGCATCAAAATTTCTTAGCGTTATTCAGTTTATGTCAGAATTTTATTAAATAATGTGTGTTTGTTTAGTCAACAATATCTTGCACAAATTAGATTTTTGGTATGATTTGACACAGATAGGTGACTGCCCTTGATATACTAAAAATGTATCAGTAAAGTGGGCGTATCTTGCTGGGCAACCACTTGTTTATTCTATTTTTCAAAAAAACCTTTTATTCAATAACTCTCATTTTGAGCACAAGAAAATATATTGATCCACATTGTCCCTTTTAAAATTACCCAATTAACAAGGCCCTAAAAGTACTAAAGAAAAATTGTCTTATTATAGTTCCATAAGGTTTTAAATTACAGGTTTGAATTATTATCTTAATTGATGTTTACATTTTCAAAAATATGTCTCAATATCTTGAAGCCAACAAGTCTATATTTATCCTTTCACTTTAGAAATTAATGTTTAGTAAAAAAAAATGTAGCACATTCTCTTCTGTGACGCTCTGAGAAAGATTAGGCCTCTTTAACAATTCCGAAATCAAACAGAAGAAAAGACAGTGGAAGGAAATGAATATACATACTATCAAGGTTTTTTTTATTCAACTTCTTATAAGATTAATATTTGGAACTTGTTTTTCTAGGATTGAAAACTATTGTTAGTGCCTTATTGGAAGCTGTAAAACGTTTACGTGATGTATTGATCCTCAGTTTATTTGTGTTGTCAATCTTTGCACTTATTGGTATGCAACTTTATGTTGGTGCTTTAAGACAGAAATGTGTGTACGATTATAGATTGGAAATTGGAAAAAATGTTTCTCATGAAGAGTTTGTAGCCTATATTAACAATACAGGTAGGTACTGAACAGTACAGAGTTTTTACACTGACTAGTCAGATACTTTAGATCAAGATTATGATATGTCAAGGTGCTTTTGAGGTATTTATTGTTATTTTGCAGAAATCCCCAGCCCTCTCTCCATGATTGATCCACCATTCTTATATTTTTTTTTTAAAGTTATAAATATTGTTATATTTTCTATCTTACTAAAACACTTAGAGCTGTTTATTTACTTACTTGAATGTTTTTAGATTATTGGTTCTCTCCTGATGGTGTAGAATATCTAGTATGTGGTAATGGGTCAGGAGCTGGGTATGTTGTTTAAAGTAAAATATATAAATCAGTTTGATATGCAAACATGTATATATTTTTTTAAAAGAAAATTAAATAAACTTGAAATACAAAATGGGAGCTTGACTTGCGGAGCCTATTTTTATACGCCCACATGAAATGGGGCCCGTATATTGCCGTCACGTCTGTCCGTCCACAATTGCTCGTAAACACTCTACAAGACGCAATTCTTGACGGATTTTGACAAAACTTGGTGTGAGTGTTCGTAATCACACAAGAATGAACCCTATTGAAAATCAGAAGAATCGGAAAATGTTTAGTATGAGTTATTGCCCTTGTTCTTGAAAACGCTTTCAATTTTTAGCTCGTAAACACTCTAGAAGGCACAATTCTTGAAGGATTTTAACGAAACTTGGCATGAGTGTTTGTTATCACCCAAGGATAAATCCTACTAAAAATCAGAAAAATCGAAAAATATTTAATATGAATTATTGCCCTTGTTCTTGAAAACACATTCAATTTTTAGCCTGTAAACACTCCAGAAGGCCCAATTCTTGACAGATTTTGATGAAACTTGGTAATATTATTCAGTGTCGCCTCAAAAAGTTCAAAAGAAGTGTATGACTGAAGGTTGAATATATCATACTGGTAATTGTTACTGTACTGCCAAATGTTTTTATTTAAAATCAAAGCTGCCAGTGGGCGTATATTACCTTGCCTGGCAAGCTATCTTTTTTAACAATCTCATCCAATAATGGCCTACTATGCATGCAGACCCCTGTCAACCAGGAACTTTGACACACATATCATTTTTGGTGTCCAAGACCAAAGTATTAGATATAAAATAAGTCTGATAACTATCCTGTTTTATTTAAGAATAAAATAAATCATAAAGCCAGGTGTCTTTTGAAAATGTTAACTGAGTAAAAAGAAATAATGATTCTGGATTTACCCATACTTTAATTTCTGATCGAAGCTAAATATTTAAAATAGCAGTGTGTAATAAAAATACTATTAATGTGGTGCTTACATGGTTTTCAACAATGTCCTTAATTTTATCACAATTTCTTGTAAACACTCTGGAAGACACACAGATTTCATGTGAATTAATGCCATTTGGCAATCACGTTTGGATTTTTCGAAGAAATGTATGACTAATGGTAAATATTTATGCTGGCGATGGTTTTACTATGATGTAATCATATGGGAATATGTTACCTTGCTATCTTTGTTCTAGTTATTCTAAATGATATTTATTATCCATTTCAGAGATTGCCCTGCCAATCATACATGTTTGCCAGACTTAGGAGACAATCCAAATTTTGGGTTTACAAGTTTTGATAATTTTGGTTGGGCCCTTTTATGTGCCTTTCGCCTCATGACCCAAGATTATTGGGAAAGTTTGTATCATTTGGTAGGTGTTTACTTTTACTGAGTTTCACTTGAAAGTTATTGGCTTATTGATTAAAAATTTCATCGGTCATTTGTATTTACTACTTCGTATAATTATGAAAATGTGTAAAAATGTCTGTAACTTCACTGTGAAACAGTGAAGTTTTTTTTTTCAAAGTTTTTTGCCTAGTAGCCTTTCCTAGTTAGTAAGTTGTGATAATTGCCCATATGGTATTTCTATGGGTTTTAGCAAACAAGATTCAGACATGAGAGAAAGTTACATGTGTCAAGTATAGTATTATAACCCTCTATTCATATCCTTCAAAACCTATAAAAATAGAATCATTACAAAAAATGACTTATGACTTACAAATCCAAAATTGTAATTAATTGTTGGAACAGAAAAATCATTCCCTCATTCAATCTTTAAATGAATGTTTTACGTTACACATTCTTCTGTTTTTTAAGATATTCTCTATATAAACCAACAATTTTAACATCAGAAGTATGTAGGCCTAATATATATTATATTTTATAGGTATTAAGAGCGGAAGGTCAAACTCATGCTCTATATTTTGTATTGGTTATATTTATGGGTTCATTCTATCTGGTGAACTTGATATTGGCTATTGTTGCCATGTCTTATGATGAACAACAAAGAAAAGATAAGGAAGATGCTGAAGAAGAAGAAGCAGAGAGAAAGGTTTGTAATATTTTGCATGTCTTATAACATGAATAAAACATGGTAATTTGAATTATCACCATTCCAATTATTGGAAAATATATCAATATTATTACTGCTACTGACAATCCTGATATTTAAGATGCTTCTTATTTAAATCAATAACAATAATAGAACTTTTAATAAAAATCAGTAGGCCTATTTTTAATTGATTTTCATTATTGTTTGTTTTAATGTTTGAGATGGATACTTTTCAGTATAAAATTTCATAATTTTCCAAATTTTCTAACCTAAATTTAACAATGATATTGTGGATTACTAATCATCTATCCAAGAAAAAAAATAAAGATGCTGTTCGAAATAAAAAAAATTGTCTAATTTGTCATGTTCAAGATATCTTGAACATTTTATCAGTTTAAGTGTCTTTTATAATTAAGAGATGAAAATATTTTTCTGATAACTGAACTGTTGGTTATATATTTGCTATGATATTGGGGTGGTGATATTCAAGTAGCTCAGGTTTTAGATTTAGTATAATATAGTTATTGAATGATGATATAGTTGTAAAAAGAGTTTCAATTCAACTTAGTTAATGTATACTGTATCTAAAATAAATAGAACAGATTGATTGTATATATTCAATGTCAGAAATAGTCCATATAAATATATATATATCTATATGATAATGAAACATTATATTCTATGTTATTATTTAGTACATGTATATGCTTCGCGCCTGATGCCTCTCCACATTTCAATTGTAGTTTTGTTTTGGAATGTTAGAGCTGAAGTATCCATCTCCACCAATTTTCGGTTATGAAATACATATCAGACTTTAATACTAAATGAAAATTTTTGTTTTTTTGAAAGTTATGACTTGGTCAGTGAAGAAATGCTGCTCTATGACTAATTTCATCTCTACTATTACTCTGTATTTAGTGTATTTATTACATTACTGCCAATATAACATCAGATATTTTATTCAGTGAATTATTTTAAGAAATAATTTGATTGAAAACACTTCTTTCTTGGCAAGGAAATGACATTTCATGGAGAGTGGATTCATGTCTGAAAGTAAGATTATATAAGCTATCGTATAATATTCTAAAATAAACTATTTTGGTTATTACTAGCAAGTGGAGGACTGTAAAGAATTGTTGTCACAAATCTCAAAAAGTCCCTCAGAGGCTTCTTGGAAGAGTTTAGGGGAACATTCAAATACTGAAAAACTGGAAGACAAAGAAAGACTCAGTATTACCTCTGATCATTCGGTTAAAAGTAGTCGACTACAACCAGTCTCCAAACACAAAAGGGTTAGTCACTTACATCAGTCAGTTACCAATTTACATGCAACCTTTTTTAAATCATTATTTGTATGATATACAGCATGATTGGTTTATTCCTTCTACTTGCTTTATAACTCTACTCTTGTTATTTGCATTTCCAGTTTCTTTTTTTCTCTCATTACTTACTACAAAGTATTTCAGCTTTTAAAATGGAATATTGTCTAATGTAAATGAATATTGTTGAGCTATTATTTTACAACATATTTGTATGCAAAATTATTGTGCTTATTTTTCAATTTTGTTGGCACTCCAATAATATCTGTTTCCGTCTATAAACATAGTGGATGAACAAAGTGATGATTTGAAGAAGGCTAAAATGGAGGATTATCTTTGAATTAACTTTTAACTTACAGTCTGCTATCTAATGAACAAATTATTCGGTTACCAACTGATCCAGAGCAACGTTACTGAACAAATTTGGCCTTAAAGCAACTACAGTTGAATGAATAAAGGAAATTGACAAGAATATTTATAATAAAAGTGAACTAAAATCAATCAATTTTTAGATTTTGTCAGCTTATCTACACATGTACCTTTGGCCATTATTCTAGATGCCAAGTCTCACAAGTATTAACAGATACTAAAAATAAAATGACAACATGTTGGTTTTATAATGTCCATAGACAAAAGAAATTGTCCCTTTGATGAAAAACATTTATGCCTTAGAATTTGTTTAATTTTCATTCACTTGATGTGTTAATATTTGAATTTCTGGACTGCCATTTTGAAAATACAAAGGAAGTTAATTTAAAAAATTGTTATTTTGATATTGAAACTGATCTGAAGATATATAAGATATAGGTACTGTCAAAATACTGTCTACATTTTCAATCACTTTATAAACCATCTGTATGTATATACTTTTATTAAGAATATATTATGGCATTTGGTTTTCCTAAAATACTATATACTACGAAGCTAACAATTGAAAGTCTAAGCTCAGTGTTATTTTGCAGTCCTATGTTGAATGTACAATATTCCATTTCAATCTAACTTTAATGGCTAATCTGCTTTTTTCTCTTGCTTTTATAAATACGTTGTTTCTGTAAAATGAACTTGTATCCTTGGAAGTCACAAATTGGTTGACTTGGCACTATTTAAACTATACTTATACAACTTATAGCACCTCTTGAATGTTTTTATATGTTATTTCTAAATAACTTTCATGATATAGAAAAACTAGTAGTGAAGTTAAAAACAGACATACATATTAAATATTTTCAACTGAAGCACTATTTCACATTAACCAACTACAGTCAATTAAAGAGTGTCTAATTGATTGTCATTAGAGCAATGTTTTAGTGTAGGCCTACATTTGGCAATGTTAACTTGAGTTTTCTTCAGTATGGCTTGTTTGCAACTTGTGATAAATTTAAAGGCATTGTCATTTAATGGTTTGTCATTCCACATAATGAATTGGATTAGATTTAATTTTAATAGGAAAATATTTAGTGGACACCCTAGGACAATATATAACATGCAGAACTTGAAATATCAGTCATTAAAATATGACCGAATAAGTAAATGAAAAATCTGTGGCATAAATATAGAAAAGTACTACATGTTGTATTCTATTCCTTAAATGCCTTCACTTAATAATAAGTCCATTTTCTTTTATACATTGTCCAGTATACATTGTTCAAGATTTCAAGACAAACAGACTATAAACTTTATTACAGTGATTGACATTTTATGTAATTGACTATACTATAAAAATTACATAGGAACATATTATATAGGTAGTACAGATTATAGTATATTAAGTAACTTTCATTTTGAGGATAGGTGGGATATTTCAGGACATCATATACAGTATTTTAATGTTCTCCTGTAGATCCCTGACTTAGTGCTATTCTGGCTGTGCATTGTTCTTTATCTTGTAGTAGTAGTAGTAGTATTTATAATGTATTGCCTTGCATTTATCATATATGCTAATGCATTATTGAATGCTTCATGTAAATGCATGAATTATAATAATCAGAAGTTTTAGCACCAACCCTAGTTTGCATGATTCTATTCTAGAAGCCCATTAAAACTTATGTAAATGACATAACAAATGACACCCTATCCATTGAAGAAAAAAAAAGCCAAATTTTAACTCATCTTATAACGCATGCTTTAAGATCAAGATATAAAACTTTACTTCATTTGTACTTATGGTTACTCTTTTTTACTGATCCTGGGAGAGGGGGGTGGGGGGCTGCAGAATAGTCACCTCTTAAATAAATGTTGTAATGTCAGGAAATGTTTCAAGATAAACAACTAGTTGACATGTACTGTTGTGCATATTACTGAGGTCAACAACAAAAAACACACACACTAACATACCCATCAAATAAACACAAAACAACAATGTTATGGAGTATGGATACAGAATAGTCTACACTGTCTTAGAGTCCTGATTTTTTTGCAATTTTTATTTTAAGAGAAATAACACTATAAAAGTTATAGTGGAATATGAATGATTTTACAAGACAATAATAAACATTTAAGAAAACAAAAATGACAGATAAGTTTTGCTTTTAACTTGAGGACAACAGAGTATTGGAGAAGTTTTTGCAGGATTTAACCAATGTGTCAGTAATATAACAGAGGGCTTAAATAAATCTTGACTGCAACCGTTCAGTTAAGTACAGTTGTAAGGAGTAGGTTATTTATATATAAACTAATATCACCTGTGACAGATTGTATGAGATGCTGTGATCAGAGTCCTAACACTTCTTTGTAAAGTTTCAGAGCTTTCTTGAATCAGTCTTTTGTTTATACCATATAATAAAACATGTCTCATGTATTACAAGATATAGTAAGCGTTTCTAATACAAAGATACACCTAAAAAACATGTCACCTGATACAGCTGAAACACATGTTCAGAGGTACAACTAAAACACAAGATATACCTGAAAAATATGTCACATGATACAACTGTTCCAAGGTACAACTGGAATACATGTTCAAAGATACGACTGAAAACATGTTTCGAGTACAACTGGAATACATGTTCAAAAATACACCTGAAAATAGGTTTCGGGGCACAACTAAAAAACATGTTCAAAGATACACATGAAAAACATGTCACATGATACAACTGTTCAGAAGTACAACTGGAATACATGTTCAAGGATACAACTGAAAACATGTTCAAAGATACACCTGAAATACGTGTTCAAAGAAACAACTGAAATACGTGTTCAAAGAAACAACTGAAATACGTGTTCAAAGAAACAACTGAAATACGTGTTCAAAGATACACCTGAAAAAACATATTCAATGATATTGTTGAAAATGTGACCAAAATTACAGGTACAAAACTTAAAGTAAGATTCAAGATATCTATGCTTGAAAAGATAACCAATTCAACCAATGTCAGATATCTGTTCTGAATGCATCTTAATCCAAGTGTTGATTCCTGTCAACAGCATGTTTTATATTTATTGTTTTATACCTTGTCTTTATGCTAGCTCGTGAACCTATACTGCTTATATTTATGTAAAATTATAATATTATCTCCACCTCATTTATCTATGCTCAGCTCAATGATAAGAAGGTCAGTTTTAACCTGTTCACAGGAATATTGGTGATATTTTGACATCTATGGTAAGGAATAGGATGAAATGGATGATTTCCTACATGAAAAGCTTTGTGTGAAAATCATTTAAATGATGAATATGTCATTGGGATACATATTCCTTATATTGTAAACAAATGCTAAATTTAAATAAATAAAAATGGTCATCAGATCAAGTATTTCTCATATTTGAGTTGCAAATTTCAACTTGGTAAAGTAACTGATACTGTAAATGAGCTGAGCATTTACAACTTTTTCCACTCTATTATCCTTGATCTTTATTCACTTTCAAATACTATACTACTTCTTAAAGGTTATGCCATGACATTTGGTACTTTTTAAAAGTATTTAGATATTGCACTCCAATATTGGAATAGCATTTTGAAACTATGTAAAAATTGTAAAGTTCAATTAAAGAAAAATATACAGTAGTTTTTAATGCCTTTCAAAATCGTGTAATGATTTATAATGAGAAATAGTACAATCAAGATGTTTAAAATTGTTGTTTGTGTTTGACTTTTAATATTTCATCTATATCAACTTAAATTTTCATCCTTATATTGCAGGCAAGTTTAAGTTTGCCTGGCTCTCCCTTTGTACTTCGGCGCGGAAGTAAAAGTAGCCACCAGGGTAGCTGGAAGAAGAAACATGGACATCCAGTTGAACGCCAGCCTTTAGTTCATCAAAATCCAGAGAGCCTTCCTCTTCCATATGCCGATGATTCAGCGGCTGTGACACCCTCTTCAGATGATCTATGCAATTTTCCTTTCCATAAAAACTTGCCCAATGGTCGGAGGTATAGTTTTGCTTCTCAGACACTAAGACATTTAGCAGAAGGCCGTTCTTCATCTCGACGTAGTAGTTTTAATTCCAACATTAGCCGTAATTCAAGAAGTAGTCGTCATTCTGTTCATTCACCACTGGATCCTAACAGACAAAGTAGTAAAATGGAGACATTAATGAATTTAAAAAGGGGAAAAAGAGTGCCAGATGTTTATTTAGATAAATCTAAACTTGAAGACAATGTAAGTGTTTGTAATATTTGATTATGAAATGGATAAGTATTTATATGCATAGACATGTTATTGTCAAATATTATTGCTGCAGTATCTTGGAAACCTTATTTGTATTATACTTCTTTTAATACTAGCTTTAACATTAATGAACACATCTTTAACCCAGTGCCAGTGCCTTCTGTTGAATAGTAACTTGTTACCTTAATCTCTAAAACTGATGACATACAAACTATTTGGCAATATTCTACAAACCTTTTGTCCTCATGCACTGTTTTTTTGTGGCTAAAAAAACCCACTAAATTTCATTGTTTTAATCTAATTAAATTTAATCTTTGAATGTTCACAAATTGAATAGTTCAATCAATGATATTAGGAAAGCTGGTGTAAAAATTCATGTGTATTTACAGGTATCATTGAGTAGTGCATCTGAGGTTGATCCTGAAAAGCGTAAATTATCAGCAAGCAATGCATTCTTGTGTCCTTCTCCTAATGCTGCTAACATTGAAATGAAAGGTAACGCATATTTCAACTATATTTTACTTCTTACAATAGTCATACTGTTTCTCCTTTGGTACTTTATACAATATTATGGAATAGACATACTTCTTTTTTTTCTTTAATGAAAATAAACACTTAAAATTTCAACACAATTAACATGTGTGGTTGTTATTTTATGTGTTTAATAATTTCATCAAAGAAATGTACTTATTCTATAATATTGTCTTGTGTTTGTAAATTTAGAAGATTAATAGATAAAGAGAATTAAATAACAAAAAATCAAAAGGATGATGATATAAGAGGGTTAAATGTTAGGGGGTCGGGTGTGTTGTTTAGAGTAGCCAAATCTTTGAAATATATTGTCCATTATCACAGGATTTCTAAAGCTTTGTGGATTCCTCTTTGCTGCTTGTTGGGCAGGTTAGAGACTATGATAGAGTGGTTTTTGAATAGGAAACTCTATTGCTACCTTGGTACAAAATAGGTTTAATATGATTTCATTGAAGTAATTCTGGTTAAATCTAACAGACTATACAATCAGACTAATGCTATATCTGGCAGAACATCATTTTTAACAAATCTTTTACTCACTTTTATTGATCCCAGACATTTGGAAATCTAGATTCATGTAATTAACTATTATTGTCATCAATTCTGTTAAACATGTTTAATTATAATTGTTAGTATATCATATATCTTTTCAAAAGATAGACTATGTTTTATATGTTTTATATAATATGATTGTAAGATCTTATATTTGAATTCATTTGGAGATATCAAACCAAAATTGTCATTCATTTTGATGATCACTTCAATATGTGAAATACATCAATGAGTTTATTTTTCATTTAGTATGAAAAGTAAATTTGTTTTTTATAGTACATCTAAGCTATAATAAAAAGATATTTTCACTGTTAAAATAGTGCTCAATACATCAATTATAGATCGATATAGAAATATTAATATAGGTCAAATGTCTGAAGATCACATAACATGAAACACTGAGTAACAACATGTTTTTTAGGTTCTGTTTTAATATTTCGAAATTTAAGCTATAAAGCTTACTTAATAAAACCAGATGGTTACTAGTGAAGTCAATTGATTTCATTGGAGTAAATTTTTGATGTTTTGTAAAGTTAAGACACGGTTACTGAATATGGTCTACTACATATTAAATAAGAATAGTAGAGAGACAGAACAATATCTTATCATCTCTTAAATAGGATGTTCCAATCAATTAACAAATCAAATCAAAGTAAAATGATTTTCTGATAATATCCTTTTCCTTGTTGTATGATTCAAATGAGGGATCCCAAAATTAAACAAGTTGAATTTAACATTACTGATTTCTCTTCAGATGTAATGGTTTTAAAAGAGCTGATTGATCATGCCTCAGGGCATCGTAGAAGTAAGTATTTCTTATATTTAGTGCTCATATAAGGTATATAGAAAGCAAGAGACCTATTAGGCATTTCTGAAAAAGAGGGTTGCAAGGCAATATAACATATTATGTCTACAGCATCAGTGAAGTACTTACAAAATTTGTCTTCAATTGATGAAACACAGGCATAAGAAAAAAAGGTTTAGCTTTTAAAATTAAAAATGGGCTGGAACCCAAATAAAAGTATTGGAACTTATATAGATATATTTTGTTGTAATTTGTAGGTTTTATGAGTGAAGTCAGTAATCAAGAAGAAAGAATGCGAGACAAATTATACCGTTATTTCTGTTCTTGGGAAGGATTGCCATCCTGTGAACATTTTCAAAGAATTGTGGGATTGTTCATCTTGGATGCCTTTGTTGATTTGTTTATTACTATTTGTATTGTTGTAAATACTGGGTTTATGGCCATCGAATACTGGGAAATGCCACAAAATTTAAAAGATGCTGGAACAAATGCTAACTATGTAAGTACTATAGTTTGTTTTAGTATTTTACTCAATGTTACCTCAAATTTATTTTTAACAAATTTAAAAAATCTCATTTTTATACGTTTGTCAGAATGCACCAAATCAATCAAATCAGTTATCATTTAAAATGAAAGACACCCATATTTTATTATAATATGGGGAATTAAATGTGTTCATAATTCTCATCCATTGATTTCTGTTTAAATGGGGCATCAATGTCAATAGAGAGACTAAGACTATAGAATGATATAGATATAGATATTTTCAAAATACATATATACCAGTTATAATATATCCTTCTTCCAATTTGAGATAATTGATTAAATCAAATTTATTTGAAATTTAAGCAGCAGAAACCTCATAATTGTAATCAATTTATACATTTTTCAGGTGTTTACAGCAATCTTTGCTATTGAAGCCTTTTTGAAAATATTAGCATTAAGTCCAGCAACATACTTCCGAGATGGTTGGAATGGTTTTGATGCTGTAATTGTTGTACTCAGTTTGTTAGATTTGGGTTTGAAAGATTTACCAGGATTGTCTGTGTTGAGAGCTTTCAGATTGGTAATAAATAATATTTCATCTATTATACAGTATATATTATATACTATTTTCAGAATCTAATCTGAGCACATATAGCTTTAATCATCTGGGATGTTTTACACATTAAAACATGTTTTGGGTATTTTTTTAACATGAACATAAAATTTAAATTCTTAAACTCTTAAATATTGTACATATATATCAGTAATCCTTAAAACTATGTAATTATTCAAAAATGTTCAATTGTAAGACAGTGTTTGTGAATAACTACCAGTACTTTGTATATATTATTATGTATTTATCCGATTATGGAATCATAAACATTGCTCAATTATAGGCTACATAATATCTTTTTTAAAATAGTTATACCATAAAAAAAAAACAAAGTTTAGTACCAATAAATGATGATTTTTGTAATGCTGAGACATATTCATTACCAATTTAATTGCTAATATATGTCACTTTATGAAAGTTAACAAATAATCAATAACCATTAGAATTGGGAATTACAGTTTTGATCTTACGTGTATAATAATGGATAATTTTTTTTTCAGCTTCGAGTTTTTAAATTGGCCAAATCCTGGCCAACCCTGAACATGTTAATAAGTATTGTCGGTAGAACTATGGGTGCTTTAGGAAATTTAACCATTGTACTTGGTATAGTTGTGTTTATATTTGCTGTGATGGGTCAACAATTGTTTGCCTCAGATTATAAGAAGTACGAAAATGATCCAGAATATGCTCAATATGGTGGAATGCCTCGATGGAATTTTAATACATTTTTACATGCATTTATGATCGTATTTCGTGTATTGTGTGGTGAATGGATTGAATCAATGTGGGGATGTATGATGGTTTCTGGTGCAGCATGTGTTCCATTCTTCTTATTAACTTATGTAATTGGTAACCTTGTAGTAAGTATAGCTTACAGTTTTAATACGCTTAATAATGTTAACTCTTGCTAAATAAAAACTATTAATATTATACATCTGTGAAACCTATAGTTACTTGACAACACAGTCCTAGCAATCGGCTTATATTGATGATTTCAGTTATTATTATTGTTATTAATGGATATTCCTTTATTTATATCTTCCGTGATATCATGAAAAGATGGAACTATGTATATATCATAATAATAGATATTTATTGTATCCCATTTCTTTCATGTTTTAGGTATTGAATCTATTTCTTGCCTTACTATTGAGTTCATTTGGTACGGAAAGTTTACAGAGATCACAAACAGATGATGAACCAAATAAACTAGCTGAAGCATTTGATAGGTTCAATCGCTTCTTTAACTGGATAAAAGTTAAGATTATTGTCTGTCTGAAAATTAAATTAAGAAGAAAAACAAAGCGGCCAGCTACAACAGTTTTATCTCCAAGTTCTTCCAGACCTGAAATGAATGGCAAGGAACCATTAACAGATGGATTGTCCATAACAGGTAAATCCTGTCATAGACTCTTGTATTCAATTTATTTCTTTAAAGAGAAATTAATCTTCAAATTTTTAGTTTAGTTGCTCCATGTAACTGGAGACAAATTCAAACGAAGGCAAAGCAATAAATATCAGATTCTTAGAATGAACGTTGCCTGGAAAATATTTACATCAACAGAACATAGTATTAAAAAAGACAGGAACAACTGTATTTCGCAATAAAAATTTAGGTTCAAAATTAAGGATCCTTTCTACCAGCTAGTACTTGGCCTAACCTATTGCCATTGATCTTTCACAGATTATCCGTAATACCCATTATAGCTCGGTAAGCTGAAATTATGAATGAAAATGACTTCACCCACAGGCACCATTTGCTCGACGCAATCAAGCAAATGACGTCATATAAGAAACCGACTGTGATATAGAACCTCACATGTCTCATGTTATATTCTATTTTTCCAGCTAAGGATAAAAGTCCATGTGATGGTGAAGAAAATATACATGTAAGTTATTTGTGTTATATAGTAAACAATTGTCATTATATATATTAGGCTTGTGAATTAAACCACCACAGGAAATTCGACATCTGTCTGAGATGCTATGTAAATCATTGAACTAGCTCAGGAAACTCACTAACTCCTAACAATAAGTTGCTGTTGCAACATTTTCCAAGGTATTAAAAAAAAAACATATGGCCATCTCTACCTACCCTAACAAAGTCACTTAATATCATTCTTGACAATCAAAATGGTTTCACCTTTTAAAAAAACCCAAAACTAGCGCGCCTATTGTCTTATTTTATCCATACCATGGTTAGCAGCCATAGAGAACATGCATCGTGTCGGTGCAAATAGCCCTTACGTTCCCAATAAGACAAAATAACACCTCTAATCATTAACATTACGAATACTAAAAGCCATTTTGTTGGAATATTGGAATAAATACCCCTTTCACATTGCATAAATTGGATTATTGAATTCAATTCTAACCGATAAGAAAAATTTGATTCAGTTCAGTTTGCTTTGTTACTGCAATCCTATCTGTAGAGCTGATTTTGCACTGCCAAAGTTATCTACAAACCTTTTAATTTTAGTAACATGTCATGTCACAGTTGAGGGAATTGAACTATAATTTTATTCATCATGTAATATGAATATGATAACAATTTTTTGTTCCTTTCGTCTCTGATCTGTATTCATGTACTTTATTAATCCCTTTCTTGTGATTTTTAAGTATTTATATTAATACACATTATTTTTGTTTACTCTTGTGATACCTCTGGAGGTAGATTTTTCTATCTAGTTAACTTCTGGTTATAACTGATTAATTTCATATGCCATTGCGAAAGCAACTAAGTTTTTCGGATAGAACTAGATATAACCGAATTACTTTTGAAGTGTGTAGGGGATATAAGTATAATAAGACTACTTAAATCCTGATCATGCCAGCTAATGTAGGTGTCTGTTTCCTTTCAAGAGTAATTACAGGTATTAATTATATTTTAGATAACTCAAAGAAGCTTAAGTAAAAATTCTTTGAAGAAAGATGATTGTGATTCATCTTCAAATTCAAGTTCCAGTACCAGTTCATTGGTGGGATCAACTAAAAGTAAAGTGAAATTAGAAGTGGAGGTAGAAGGAGCTGTTAATGAAGTGGAAATAGTTTATGTTAAGGAACCTGATCCATGTTTATGTTCTATATGTTATCAGAAATGTGCCTGTATCAACGTTTGGAACAATAACCGAGTAGGAAAGTTATGGTGGAAATTTCGCTGCCTTATGTTTAAGCTAACTGAACACAGATATTTTGAAACATTTATCATAGTTATGATTCTAGCAAGTAGTCTAGCATTGGTAAGTATTGTATCTTAATAATTAGTTTAGAAGATAGGATGGATATTTCTTCTAGATAAATATCAAGCTTTTTGACTTTTTCTAGTAATTAATATCTGATAGCTAGGCCTATGAGTTGCAATATCAAATATAAATCTACAAATATGATTAGCTCTAAATTCATCTATAAAAATTGATGGGGGCTACTTATTGTTCCCTTTAATACGTCCAGTAATTTACCCATATTAATCCTTGTGTTTAAAGCAGTATTATGGTGTTATTTTGGTGTCTTCCCACGAAGTAACTGCTAGAAAATTACAAATTCCCACGAAGTCACCGTTTTATTTTCTTTGATGATTTACAGTTATGCCGCTACGGGATTAAAGGTGTTAAGAGCTCATTAACGGTGACATAAATTCATGACAATCGTTCACATATTAACATGACTAATTATCAGTGTCACTCATTGTTTGATATCTTTGGTATAACCATTGATTCCATACGATATGGTGGGGGATGTTTTTATCAATGCCATGGGTGATATGCCAGACGACCCCAGATTAGTAGAACTTACAGACTACATTACAAGTCAATGGTTGGAGGCTGTTTATGGATTATATGAATGGAACCATTATGGTTCTGACACCCCAAGAACTAACAACAACTTAGAAGGCTGGCATAGCCGTGTAAAGAAACTTGTAGGAAAAGCCCACCCCAACATATTTAAAATCATTAATTTCTTGAAAGAAGAGCAAGATGCCATGGAAATCAGGATGGTGCAGTATGCGGCGGGTTAGCAGCAACCTCCACAAAAAACGATAATACAAGACACTTGAATCAAAACTTAGCAATAATATAGAACAGTGTAGAAGTAACGTACTAAATGTATACGAGTTTGCAGATTCTGTATCATATTTGTTAAAACTGAAATAGTAAATGTTGTAAATAAATGAATTACTTGAAAAATATTGTTTATTGGCTATAACCCCATTACATCGGCTTAAGTGTACTATGATAACACCCTGTAATCCTATTGTTCTCAAAATCCATTTTTTTGACAACATTCTCACGAAGTCACCGTTTGTGGTTTTTACATGGTTAATTAAGACCCAAGCGGTGACTTCGTGGGCATGAACTGTTATTTTTTGTAGGTTTGCTCAAATTTATGAAACTATATGCCAAAATCTAGAGAATTGTGTATCTTAATTTCTCTGAAAGTTTTAAAATCCTTCAAATTTTTCACAGCTAGTACATTCTGTTTAATTAAGATATATAGATGTAAATAGCATATTTTAGGAACATCTTCACGTAAAATTTACATTTTTGACAATTTTGCCTCTGTCCCATTAAACAAATAAAATCATATTGAATTATTTATGTTTTTTTTAGGCTCTAGAAGATGTTCATCTTGATGAAAGACCCACTCTAAAGGCCATACTTTACTACATGGATAAATGTTTCACTGCAATATTCATAGTGGAAATGTTGATTAAATGGGCTGCGTTTGGTTTTAAAGTGTATTTTACTGATGCATGGTGTTGGCTTGACTTCATCATTGTAGCTGTAAGTGTATTTTTAATGATAATAATAATAGTAATAATAATATTATAAAAATGTCTTTATTCAGTGTATTTCATGTAAATGAATTTTAGAGATAACATTTTTGATTTGATTGGCATTGTTTTATTTTAGCTGTCAATCGTAATATTAGCAGCTGAAAGTTGGGAAATCGGTAATGTTAGTGCTATAAGAGCATTAAGAACATTGAGAGCATTAAGACCTCTACGTGCTGTTTCAAGATGGGAAGGAATGAGAGTAAGTCTGTATTCACCTTCAAAATTTTGAATTTTGAGAAACATGATTTGTCAAATATTTATTAGATCTTTGTGATTTGCCTCATGTGAAATCGTTTGATGAGTATGGATTATTGTCAATTTAGTGATCTAAGATGTGTCAAATTTTCTCATGATTGTGTAAAATATCTTCGAATAAATTTCCATTAATGCTGCTTTGGCTGTTAATTTGAAATTTGAAGGCAGTTTCCAGCCTAAACCTATATTCATATACAAGATAACATTTGTATTTATCATTAATAACTACATCACATATGGTATATTCATTGTTCATTTTGGAAGTCTTTATCCTAGCCTGAAGATGCATAGTAATACCAAAGGTTGCCCCATTTAATATAAAGTGAAAGTAGAAGAGGTTTTGACTTTTTATCTTTAATAATTAAAAACTCTTTATTTTACATGGGTCCGAATTACGCCCAATACACAAGGACATGGTTCAGTCTAACATTCAGTCCGTGGGGACAAAATCATTTATTCATTGATATGGAAGATGTAAATTAATATAGCAGGTGCGACAAGCCTCAACTTTAAGAATAAGTTGAATAAATTATAGCCTATTATCGTTCAATGAAAGGTACAATGAGTTTGGTGACATTACATATAGAGAGCATTATGACACTTAATTTGTTTTGGAAAGGGTAAAAGCCAAATTTATTAAATGTAAATCACAAATAATTTTTCATAGCTCTCTAAATCACACATCTTAGACGATGTCTTAGAAATATGTATTATTGCTTATTTTCAGGTTGTGGTTAATGCTTTAATCAAAGCTATACCTTCTATCTGTAATGTACTAGTGGTGTGTCTAGTATTTTGGCTGATTTTTGGAATTGTCGGTGTTCAGTTGTTCTCTGGAAAATTCCATAAATGTGTTGATGAGAATGGGGACAGACTAAATAGATCTGTGGTCAAGAATCAAAGTGAATGTTTTGCTAAAGGATATAATTGGACCAACTCCCAAGTGAATTTTGATAATGTGATCAATGCGTATCTAGCCTTGTTTCAAGTGGTAAGTTAGTCTTCTAAATGTATTGTGACAAGTTCATCTTTATCTTCATTCTTCTTTTTATGCAGATAATAATACAACTTGTGATAGTTATTATCTCTTGGTTAAAAAAAAACCATTGCCTGTATTTATAATTATAATCTATTACTGAAATATGGAAAAAGATATACTTTGAATAGGGCTGTTCTGCATATTAAACAATGTTCAATGCATAAAGCTGATTGCAACCAGATTCTGTATCTTCAAATTTTATACTGTTGACAAGTGTTTCAGAAAATCTTCTGTAGGACAGCCTTAATTGAAATGAGGTTAAGTATGCAAACTCATTAGACAGGAATGGGAAGTTGACGACAAGAATTATCTACAGTAATAAGACTCTTGTAGTATTAATTAGGTTTTCAAAAAATTATGCAAAGTTTCAGAGGCACAATCCATTTAAGATGTTTTTATTTCTTAAAAATCAGAAGTTAAAGAGAAAGAATAAATACTTAAGCTCCTAGGGCTCTTACTAAGTCAAGGGCTATTAGTCGGAAACTGCTTATTTTATCAACTTAGACTTCATCTTTATTTTTTCAGGCAACTTATAAAGGATGGGTTGATATTATGAATGATGCCATTGACAGTAGAGGGGTAAGATTATCACAGATGAAAATGAATTAATTTCTTTTGTCAATCGGCCAAATATGTAGTATTTTGTTAAAGGGACGTTCCATTTTTTGTAGGTTGAAAAATTGTTTTGCTCAAATTTGTGAAAACTATACACCAAAATCTAGAGAATTGTATCCTATTAACATATCTGAAAGAAAAATCAAGTCGTAAATTTTTTAATGCCAAAAATATTTAAAACACATTACGTAGCGTTTTTACTTTTCGTTACGCTTTTTGAAGCTGTTAGAAAACTACTGTACGGATTTGAGTAAAATAAACGCATAATTGTAGAAAGATAGCTTGCCAGGCAAGGTAATATACGCCCACTGGCATCTTTGATTTTTAAATAAAAATATGAAAGAGCAAGGGCAATAACTCATACTAAATAATTTTCAGTTCACACCAAGTTTCGTCAAAATCTGTCCTTCTAGAGTGTTTACAAGCTAAAACTTGAATTCATTTTCAAGAACAAGGGCTATAACTCATACTAAATATTTTTCAATTCTTCTGATTTTCAATAGGGTTCTTCCTTGGGTGATTATGAACACTCACACCAAGATTCGTCAAAATCCATCAAGAACTGTGCCTTCTAGAGTGTTTACGAGCAAAAGAAAAAAGGGCAATAACTCATACTAAATAGTTTACAATTCTTCTGATTTTCAATAGGGTTCATCCTTGGGTGATTACGAACACTCATGCCAAGTTTCGTTAAAGTCCATCAAGAATTGTACCTACTAGAGTGTTTACGAGCTAAAAATTGAACGCGTTTTCAAGAACAAGGGCAATAACTTATACTAAATATTTTTAGATTCTTCGGATTTTCAATAGGGTTTATCCTTGGGTGATTTCGAACACTCATACCAAGCTTTGTCAAAATCCGTCAAGAATTGTGTCTTGTAGAGTGTTTACGAGCAATTTTGGACAGACCGACGGACGAAAGGGCCGACGGACATGGGTGATGGCAATATACGCCCTCCATTTCATGTGGGCGTATAAAAATATTTCTCTTAAATATTCTAAAGTTTTCAACTAATGATATCGAGCCATTATAAAGTCAAACACTAAAACTAGGTTAAACTGCTCAATTAACAATTAGTACTCTCTGTGTTTAAACAACCCTTTTAAAACAAATTAATTTTGATGAGAAGATACATAGATATAAATAGCATACTTTAGAAATATTTTCAGATATAATTTACAACGTTATTGATAATGAAAACTTTTTACAATAAAGCGGAAACCCCTTATAGATTCAAATTTATGTACCATACATTTCAAATTGAATTTAATAGATAAAAAGTCAATTAAAGGTGAACACTGAGTATGGACATTAACCTATTTCCACAGCTATGAGAGAAGAATGAAATCTAAAGCATTTAGTGTTAACATTATGTGACTGGACTGACAATCATAAGGAACAGTATAAATAAAATGTTTTATAAAATTTGATATAAATGTATAATATTACTAATTTGTTCTGTTTTTGTATAAATTGTTGTTGCATGATGAACTAGTTTGCCAAGGATAATTGTAAGTATAAAAACTCATTCACCTCAAACATCCTACCAATATTTTATCATCATTGCATAATACTTCTCAAAATTTTTATCATTTTCAGATATAGAAAATATACATGTGGAGCAGCTATGACGGGTGTCATGTCAGTCAGTGTATGCTTACTCTTCTAGACACCTGATACCACTTTTTATTATGAAATACTTACTCACTTACGATTGATATACTTCTTCCCATGAAAAGTTCATTAGCTGCTACTAATGTTTTGCCAATATGTTGTTTGGATTTTGTGGTACATGGTTTATTCAATCAAAGTAAATCTAACATTCATCTAAACAACACTATATCAGATTTATTTCCTTAAGTAAGAACTTGATATCAGATGTGTAATGCTTTGCTATTTTCTTTTCAGATTTTGTATTACACAATAACTTTAAGAATCTAAAGATAAAGAGTTATTTTGTATTACATTGTATTACAGCAATGATGATAAAATATTCGCATGGTTGTGAGGCTAAAAAGTTCCCTGTGATTAACATTGTTTATTTATATTTACAGGAATATGAACAACCCTCAGATGAAGCCAATATACTTTATTATTTATTCTTCGTTTTATTTATTATCTTTGGCTCCTTTTTTACCCTCAATTTATTTATTGGTGTTATCATCGAAAATTTCAATCAACAGAAGAAAAAGGTGGGTGACGAGGTAATAAATCATCAGGATTCTAAGCAACTTTTAACGCACTTGATTTTTAATCTTAATTTTAAAGTAGAGTTCTTTTAATTCCACCCTCTGTCAATATTGAAGATACTGAAGATATTATTTTGGAATAATTCATAATGGAAATATTTTAAATTTAGTGATTTGATTAACTGTCATCACACCATTTAAAACTTATTTTCATTCAAGACTAAATTCATTTAAACAACTCATTAGATATATTTTTCATGCAAAAAATCAACCCTGCACTCAGTTGTCAATGCATTGATATTTTATTTGTTTTACATACTTTGTTACACCATTTCAAATATTGGCATGCAATTTGTGACTTGTGTAACAAAATGTTTTATGAAAACTGTTTTGAAAAGGCAGAAAACTGAGCTCAGGGCAGGCATAGGATTCCCTCAAATTACAAAGTTATCTTCAGAACTTCTTTCTTTCTCGTATATTGACATTTCACTATAGAAACACATTTTTCTAAACTTAACGTAGCATTTTGGGAAATTTTGAATATTAGACGTAAAAGCACCATATCTTTATGAAAATGAAGCATAGCCTTCTGTAAGTGAAACAATTCTTTTTTTACTATTTTCTTGTACATTGTGTTTTAAATCAAGCACTTTTTTTCTTAAAACTATGAAAGTTTAATGTAAGATAAACTGAAACAATCGCACTTATATCGGTGAATCTTGGATAGCATGGGTTAGAATAGCTGGCTAGATTTTTAAAATTTTCTGTTAAATTTTTAAAACTTTCTTTAAAATTTTTAAGGGTTAAAATTTAATTTTGAATAAGAAATGAGTTTTAAATGCATGATAAAGCATGATCTCTTAAAATTAGAAACCAAACTGCTGATAGGTTATGATGAAGTTTGCTAGGTTATGATGAAGTTTGCTAGGTTATGATGAAGTTTGCTAGGTTATGATGAAGTTTGCTAGGTTATGATGAAGTTCGCTAGGTTATGATGAAGTTCACTAGTTATGATGAAGTTTGCTAGGATTAATAAGTAAGAAAAAAAACATATTCCCAAATTTTCCTCGAAGTTCCTCTAGACCAATTTATTTTTCAGTGCGTTTATAGAAAATGATATCCTGATGATATATTATGAAACTAATGAAATATATTTTTTTCCAGTTTAAATCATTTTGCTCTTCATACAGAAAATGCCTCATTCTTATAAACATCTTCCATATTACTTACAAATAGAATTCTGTCTGAAAAGCAAAATAAAACACTAGTTAGATAGAAAACAATCCAGATTAAAAAAAACTAGGATAGATCTTATGGATTCATAACATTAAGAAATAGTGAAATTTCATTTGGAATGTTTTCTAGTCTAAGTGAGAGTTATATGAAATAATCAATGTTTTGTACTTCAAATTGTACAGATGTTGATCTGTTTGTATTTGTCACCTTGAACACATGATACATTCATTGAGTTGCTGGACAATACAATCATTTCTTCAACCTTGTTCAAAATATAAACATGAATAGATTTCTCTTTCTACCACTGAACTTATCAGTTTTTTCATACATGATGTTTCATATAAGTTAAAATCAATGGATCAGATATAAATTTCTGTCCTGTGATGGCAATATATTCATACATGTACAGAGCTCAATCATTGAACATAACTTCAAGACCAGATAAAGGTGCTACCTTTCAAAATTTTTGACAAGTCATCAGAAAGTTACAAATATTGAATTAATTGCACAATTATCTGGTCTTGATCAAAGTAGAACACATATTCCATTGCTTTTAGAGAACTTCTCTTTTCCTACATATTGTAGTTTATAGATTTTCATAGAACCTTATTGGTGATCATCTATTCTTTTAGCTTCCTTCTATCTTGCTTGTCCTAGTCTTGTTTGTTACTCTTACTTATTAGTTTAAACATACTACTTTTGCATCAACTTTTAAAACACCATATTAATTTGTATAGACTACTTATAAGTAATTTAGAGCTGATCTAGAAGTAACTATTTTGAATTTATATTCTACAAATGACACAATGATTTAATTTTCAATCAACAAGGATTATTTTATTTCCTGAACTATTTTATTGATATGACACTGTAAATTGTACCCTCTTTTAAAAATCTTTTTTCAATAATTTTTGCATTTATCTTGAATTACTTTCATTACGTAACTGATTTTACTAATGGCCTTGTGAACATATTTTGACAATTAGGAACTGTAGACTCTTGGTGAAATATACTTATTTGACAAAATATTGAAATTATTTACAAAGTCAAGTTTTTCAGATATTATGTAAAATTATAATACAATCATTAAATCAATTCCGAAATTAATTTTATTTCTACCCTTTGCATGGAATACATGTTAAATAAGCGCCTGTAGACAATTCTCCTACTCTGGCATTACAGTTCTTCTATGCTTCCTTACAGCTTAGTGCTTTTCATGAGTCATCTAGGATCAATATCATGCATGTTTCATTAAGATCATACCATCAACCATCCAGCTATTAACACTTTATATTCTATTTTAGGCTGGCGGATCACTTGAAATGTTTATGACTGATGATCAGAAGAAATACTATAATGCTATGAAAAGAATGGGCTCTAAAACCCCACAGAAATCTATTCCAAGACCTAAAGTTAGTATTTAATATATCATACATGTACCAAAACTTACACAGATTTACTTGACATGTAAACTTTAAGTTTAGTTATACTGATCTCTCAACTCTCAAAGCTGAGCTCATATTGTAATAAATATAGCAATATAAACTATGCGGACTCTCTGAAAGAGAGGCACAGTTGGCAAACAACGTTACGACATGTCATCAAGTGTTAAATATGGGTGAGCACGCCCTTAAAGGGCCTCAATTAATAAAACTTTGTTCAGAGTGCGTTCAATATGCACATCTCTAGATTTTATACGCGTAATACAAATCAGACTAGATCCACAATAATTAATATATTTTTTTATATTTTTCAGTTAAAGATAGCATCAATATTGTTTGATATTACAACTAATCAAAAGTTTGATATTGTGATAATGATAATTATAATGTTTAATATGTTGACAATGACAATGGAACATTATAAAATGGATGAATCTTATGAATCAGCATTATCAATAGTTAATACTGTTTTCATTGCAATATTTACTCTTGAATGTGTTTTAAAAATTATTGGTTTACGACTGCACTATTTTAAAATTCCTTGGAATGTTTTTGACTTTGCTGTTGTAATTTTATCTGTTTTAGGTAAGTAATTTCACCTTTCTATAGAATCTGAGATGTAATTAAATTTACTGCATCACATTCCTGTATGTGTACCATTTTTTATAGTCAAAAGAATTGTGCATTCTGGTATGGCCTCTGATCGAAGGCAGATGGCACAGATGAGACTGAGAAATGGTGATGATTCTGCTTAACCTTTTACATTAATAATTGTTCTATTTAAAACATTCAAAATGTTTCAGGAATGGTATGTTTAAACTGCAAATTTGCTCATCCTTTCAACATGTACTAAACATGTTGAAAGGATGAGCAAATTTGCAGTATATGAGAAAAGGTTTTAAAAATGTATCATTAGACAGCTATATATATAATTCTTTCTATAATTCATATCAATTTTTTTTTTCAGCTTTATCTTTAGCAGGTGTTATGGAGAATTTCTTCGTTTCACCAACGCTGCTTCGTGTAATAAGAGTTTTTCGCGTTGGTCGTGTTTTGAGATTAGTCAAATCAGCTAAAGGAATACGTACATTACTTTTTTCTCTGGCTGTGTCTTTGCCTGCATTGTTTAATATAGGCCTATTGCTAATGTTAGTTTTATTCATTTATGGCATAATGGGTATGAATTTCTTTATGAGAGCACCTCAACTCTATGGTATGGATGATGCTTTTAACTTTGACACTTTTCTCAGTAGTTTGATTTTATTATTTCAAATGTGTACATCAGCTGGATGGGATGGTGTTTTGAAATCTTTAATATCAGTGTGCAATCCAGGTGAAACATGTTTTGAATATACGAAAGCTTCATTATATCTTGTAAGCTATTTAATAATGAGTTTTTTAGTGGTGGTTAATATGTACATTGCTGTTATCTTGGAAAACTTTAGTCAAGCCACTGAAGATGTCCAACAAGGCTTGACTCCAGATGATTTTGATATGTACTATGAAAAGTGGGAGAAGTATGATCCAAAAGCTTCTGAATTTATAAATTTAGATCAGTTGTCTAGCTTTGCTGATTTCTTGGAAGAACCATTGAGGTTACCGAAACCCAACCATTTTATTCTGGTGAAATTAGATATTCCTATCTGTGAAGGTGATAAAGTGTATTGTCGTGATATACTGGATGCATTAACCAAGAATTTTCTAGGAACAGCTGATGCTCCACCAGTAGAAGACCGGGGTAAAAAAATAGAGTATACTCCAGTCAGTAGTACATTAATGAGACAAAAAGAACATTATGCTGCTAAAATTATACAGAAAGCATATCGTCATTATAAAGGTAAATCAGATGATGGTTCATATTCCAGTGATAATAATAGTGATGATGGGAATGGCTTCTCTTCAAATCCAAAAACAAAACCAAGTGATGGTGATTCCAAAAACTCCCAAAGTGATAATTTCAGTGCTGCAGAAACAGCTACAGTCAGTTCAGATCCCAAAACTGTTGAATTACACCCTGACAGTGATGTTGTTGCATCATAAAAAGAACTAGATGCTTGTCTGCCACAACCCATTGTCACTATTAAGGAAATATTTCGTTCCAAAGGACGTGATAGTCCTATAAGATAATATAAAAAGATAATGGTGTTTTTTGAATGGTGATAAATAAAATGATAAGGGATTGAAATATTTGACCCTGGCAGCATAATGAATTGATGGACAAGAGTAATACTGATAAAAAAAACAAGAGATGGTGATAATATTAATAATGAAAAACCTTTAAATACATGTCTTTCCATTTGCTACTAAAAGATGCAACCTCGCAATTTTTTTGTTTTTGTTGTGTTTTTGTAAATATTTGCTCTTTTGCAGATTGTGTGTTGATTTATATATAGAATTTTTCCACAAACATTTTATTGTGATAAATCCAATTTTGTTCAGTTTACAATATTTGGAACAGCTCTCTTTTCATCGATTTTTGTTGATATCATAAATCATCATATAAACTTATTGTTATGTTTTGTAATCGGAGTACATGTAGGTGTTTGGTTTGATCATTATTCAACAATATTTATACCTGTGTTTATTACCACATTATCATAAAATCAATAACAATCCTTATTTAAATTAAACCCTCCGTATTGTATATTCTGATCTCAGGTTTGATTTCATTAGATTGATATTTCCAGCAGTCTGTCTGTATAATGTGACATGGTAAAAGACTACAATAGTTAACAATATATAATACATAATTATAGCCTACATGTACTTCTGATAAACAATATTGATGGATAACATGGTTTCAAGATTGTGCTATTTTTTTCTTTCACAATGTTGCACAAAATAGTATTATGGACAGGTACTGGTAGCAAGGTTTTTGCACTTAACATTTTTTCTTAAATAATTAACACTTTTTGAATTTTCAAGTTTCTTGATTCTTTAATAGAAAAAAAAGATGTATTTAAGGTACTCTTACTGCCAATGTACAGCAATACCTCGGTATTTGACTGAAATATAACTTGGTAGATTCATAAAAGGCCAAGATATTGAAAGAATGGGCAGGGGCTATCTTTACTATTGAGGAATTTAAAGTAGGTATAAACCATGAGTTAGTAATCTAAGCTATGATGCAAAAAGATATCTTCCTAGATACTGGGAGAGATATCATTTTGGTAGGTAAAATCTCAGTAGATATAGCAGTTGAGATGTATGCCTTCTAGGGTATTTCTTGGTTTAGTTCAAAATATACACTTTCCTCTCACACTTGATTGAATCTAATCACATAATTTTAATTATTCATAATAACAAAGTGATTTACAAAAAGTTGCTATTTTTTATAGTCTCAGCTTCATTCATCAAGATAACCATACTAAAGTTGTATTTGAAATGTCTTATATCTTAAAGTTTATCATTTTGATAGCTGCAATATCAAACCTAGTTCTTAGTGATTTATGCCTGTTTGAAATTAATTAATCTTGTAGGTACATGTAGATGTAATTAAGCAATTTTAAAATTAAAGTATCTCATACTGCTTTACATTGTGCACTACATGTTGCTATTTTGACATGTTATTTTCTATTGAAGGTTATACCATCTGGTGCACCTAATGATACACTGTGACTGTTAACCTTTTCATGTTTAATGATTATTATATTCTGCTTTGTTGAACCCTAATGTTTCACCATGTATAGCCAATTGGTGCCAATTTCTGAACCTTTTTCGCAATGTTAGTAGACAATATTGTAGATCAGCCTATTATGAAACACATAATAGTACTTGCTAGACACTTTTTCTTGTCCAGAAGAAGATAATGAAGGAATATAGTAATTTCATTTAACTGTGTTTGTAAAAAAAACCTTAAAGCAATATACTAAATGAATAAATCACAGATAAAACCCTGTTCCCTTAAGAATTATTTCTTTGTTACCATCTTCAGATAATTTGATCTTAGTCAATCTGATCTGGAATATATAAAAATACTGTTATTTATGAACTTTTTGTCTTATAGTCACAATCAGCAATCTTAGCAGTTGCTATTTTAATGACCTTTAGCTTTCTAGCTTTCTTCCATTTTCAAATTGAAAAGCCACTGCTTAATAAATCACATTGTGCATGACAGCACTTTTTAAATGATAATCCTTTTAAATTCACATTGATTATCTATTCTGGTCTACTTGAATTTCACTTTCTATTTATCTTAGCATAATTATAAACAGTTAACCAGTAGTATTATTTAAGTTTAGTTCTATGTTAAATTTCGAGCAATGTACCTTTTGAATGTACACTGCAGTTTTAATTTTCAAAATAATTGCAATCATCTATGATAATTAATTTTTTGTAAACTTTGTTTTAAAGATTTAAAAAAAAAAATTGTGTACATTATCTTTTAAAATGAATTGTTTTATGCAAACCATTTTATGTAAGCTACAATTTTCTTGTAAACGGTATCTTCATAGATATTTGAATAAGTTTAAAAGGGTAGAAGTGTTATCTTTCTCTTCTAAGATCTAGTTTACATTGTTACCTAGCATTCTTTTATTATATCATTACCTACACCTATTTATATTGATTCAAACGTGCACATTTTTCATGGTATGCTTGTAATTAATCTTTAGTGTGATTGATTGTTCAACTAGTCAAATATGGATTGATTCTATTTGTATGCCTGAGTTTTTTTCAAAATTCTATTGTTCTTCACATGTTTTTAAAGATATTAAATTGTAAATATGTGCAATCTTTGCTATTAATTTAATGCTCAAACTGTTTTATTATCACTTTAACAAGTATTGATTAGAATAAAAGGATATTTTTTTCATCCATAATATTTGAATGAGTGTAATATAGAATGAATGCAATAACTACATGTAAATATTAGTCCTGTACCCATTAAATCCACAGCACTTTAAGGCTTCTTCCCTTTGACTGATTTGGTTGTATTATTATGTTATAAAACAAGCTGTCAGAGGTCAACTGAATAGGATTGAAATGTAGCCACATTGTAGTATTCTCATATCATGAATACTCAGGATTAAACCAACAACATTAAAGTTACAAGATTTATTGGGTTCAAATGATGCACGCCAATATATCGGTTTTGTACAACTTCACTTGTGTACATTATTACCAACTCACAGTACTATATATATATATTAATACACCATGAAACGAAACATTTTTCTCAAGTATGCTGTATGACTAGCATTACACATAGTGCCGTACAATACACACATATAGCTTCTGTTTGTTCATTCTGATTTCTCAAATGTATGTGGTTTCTTAGATGCCTAGAAAGACTGACCAGATATTTGACTTGGCAAGTATAATTCAAGCTAAATGGTATTTGTAATAGTGTTGTTCATTTTTCTACATTACAAATAGCATATACATTGGCAAACAAAAATATGCAAACGTAAGCTTCTTCCTAACACACACATCAGGCTAGAAACCCTGTTTTGAATCCTTAAACCATGAAAACACATCAATCATACTATACAAGTTTCTTTCATGTATGATATACATTTTTTTCGTATATCTCAGTACATGGACTTAAAGTCGTCTGAGCTGCTGAACTCTGACTTCACTTGACTTCAGTTTACTCTAACAATTTCATGCATGTTTATACGCCCACATGGTCCATCAACATTTCTTCTGAACACAATAGTGACTACAGTTTAAAACTGATTTTAATGAAATTTGGTGTGATCATTTATATTGTTGAAATCTTGGGATTGATTGATTTCGATAAATGGTTTTTGAGTAATTGCCCTGGACTTGAAAATGTGTCAAAATTTGTTTGTGATCACAATATAGACAACAGTTTTAAATGAAATTTGATCATTTTTTGATGAGATCTTGCACTGATTATAATTTGACAATTTTGAGTTTTTGTCCTTAACTTGGATAAAACACGTCAAAATTTCTTTGTGAACACAAAAGACACTACAGTTTTTATCTGATTTGAATGAAATTGGGTCTGGTTTACATTGAGGTGGTCTTGGTCTAGTTTGAATTTGATGATTTTTCAATAAATAGTTTTAGAGTTGTTGTCCTTGACTGATAAAATATCTTTAAAGATTTAAGACTATCTTTAAAGATTTAAGACATCAGTGCAGAGTGATTTGACAATTTGATTTGATGTATTTGAGTAATTAATTTCAATTTTGAAAAATATTGTGAAAACCTCGGCAAAACAACTAACATATAGTTAGATATAACAGATATATATTTATGAATATCTTTTCATATGAGAAAGTTCATATTTTAGTCACTAATGACTCAATTTTCATTCTGACAGCTGCCATTGGGCATACTTTACCTTGCCTGGCAAGCTATCCTCATATTATGAAATACTTGGGATGATATTAAGGAAGGCATAGATTGTGTTTTGACCTAATTAGAATGTGCAGCACATGTTTTGAAACTTAAGTATTGAATATCAATGCCAGGCAGTGTAATGATGTGTGTGACATCAGCTAGTACTAGGTCATGCACTAAAATTAATCACATAAGTGGAATTCTGTCAAATATTAGAAGGACAGGTCAGTCATTTTCAGGGGTTGTTTTGAGTCTGGAATATGTGTAAATAGCCTTCAGAAGTACTAGAAATGTACGAAAATCACACAATTCATTCAAAAATATCTCAAACTAGGAATTTCTTTTCTTATTTCTATATTATGTCTTTTCTAAATATGACAGTGTCTCATAAAAAAAAAAAACCACTTGTCTTTTTAACTTTCAAAATAGAGCACTTCTCCCTTTCAGCTGCTCTTTCACTTCAGTGGTCAAAGGTCAACAATGACTAAAGGGGGCATTGACATCTATACTGATGCATACTTTATAATTCTGTAAATAATTTAAAGATATGTTTGCTCATAGAATCAGAAAAGATCTTACTAATTTAAAGCATATTCAAAAAAAGTTTTGCTTGAGGCAGAATTGACCAACAGAACAGCAAGAACAGCTAACACTTGATCCTCCAAACTGATCTTACCAATTAGATCCTTTGTACTAGAATATTGTGTGAAAATAATCCTGTTGAATTAAGCTCTTTGGCTTCTTTGTAACTTAACTGATGGTTGGATGATCAAATTTAATGGTAGATTTGATTTAAGAAAATAGGCCTATCCATACACTAACCTAATTGAAACAATTTAGACACTTTTACATGAAATAAGGGAAGACACATACTTCTAAATGACATAAGGTAAGACACATGCTACTATATGAAAATAGGAAAGACACATGCTACTACATGAAACAAGGGACGACACATACTACTTCATGAAACTCGGGAAGACACATACTACTACATGAAACAAGGGAAGACACATACTACTACATGAAACAAGGGAAGACACATACTACTACATGAAACAAGGGAAGACACATACTACTACATGAAACTAGGGAAGGCACATACTACTACATGAAACAAGGGAAGACACATACTACTACATGAAACAAGGGAAGACACATACTACTACATGAAACAAGGGAAGACACATACTACTACATGAAACAAGGGAAGACACATACTACTACATGAAACAAGGGAAGACACATACTACTACATGAAACTAGGGAAGGCACATACTACTACATGTACATGAAACAAGGGAAGACACATACTGCTACATGAAACAAGGGAAGATACATACTACTACATGAAACAAGGGAAGACACATGCTACTATAAGACACAAGGGAAGACACATACTACTACATGTACATGAAACAAGGGAAGACACTTACTACTAAAAGAAACAAGGGAAGACACATACTACTACATAAAACAAGGGAAGACACATGCTACTACAAGAAACAAGGGAAGACACATAATACTTTTGAATGCTGTCAAATAAATTATATAGCTCTTTTCCTAAAGAGAATTAGCATTCCCTAAAGATAATAGATAATGTACTTCTATCAACTGTTACAAGTTTTCATTGTTTCTTATAGTAAAGTGTCTTCTTCATGATCATTTTTATCAATCCTCATCAGGGCAACTTTATTGGAAATGGAGTGCTTATTTTCACAAATTTGACTTAAAATGTGTGAGCAAAGTCACTGAACAGAAGTATGATATTAACAATAAGAATATTCTAGAGTATTAAACATCAACAAACTAAAACTCATATATAATTGACCATCATATCTGTGATACGGGTTTTGACATGGTCTTATTAACCCGTATAAAACTAAGCCCACTGTCATGTAAACAAAACAACACGCCCGTTTTAAGAGACACATTCTTTCCAAGTAAATATTCCCAGGTAAGGTTTGGTTTTCTCTCTGCTTCAATTCTTTAACGAAAATCTTACTCAATTCTGTACCGTACATAGTCATCAAAGCACGCTGCTTTCATTTTTTTACGTTCGCAAACAAAGCGTCATAACAAGTGATTTGTTTTGATTGGCTGAAATTTGCTTACATGTGCAGTGGGGCCAAATTTGATTGGACAATAATAAGGTATGAATACGTAATTTTTCTCACTTGTGTTACCACGGCCCTGAGGAAGTTAGATGAATTGGGGTGTGGTTTGGACACAATGATAATTGACTAGAGCTTACCTCATGCTGCAGCCATGTGTTCTGATAAACAATACTCATCAGGACAGCTTTATTGTAATGAGATTTTAATATTGGACCCACGATCAAAGAGGAAAGGATTGGAAACCAGAGTGTTCAAGTCTACAATTTGCTTGACATATATTTAAACCCGATTATATTCTATAAAATGAAACAACAGTTAAACTTGATATAATACAACAATTTTATTATCCTATAACCTCATATATATATACTTGATCTAAATCAGATTCCTCCAACTCCTCACCATATAAATACTCATTAGCTAAATTATATTTTTGACTATCATTGATACAGGATACCCAAGTATCAACAACTATATCAGTCTGAAAAATATAAAGCTATTTCATAATGACTGCTTGATAACATGTTCCATCACAGCAATATTTGATATAGGTATAAAGCGGTGTCTTGAATCCTCCGCCTAAGACGGACCACCTCTGCCATCCCGCCAGGCCACTTAAGACTTGATATTCGCAAATTGAAAAGCACGTTTTTCTGATGCAGGCTGCAATAAAAAGTTGGAATGTTTTTAATACGTATGACGAATCGAAACAATAAAAAAATCTTGTTCTTTTTCAAAATGTTTAGCAATCCCACTGTGGCAAATATCAAGTCTCAAATGACCTGGCGGAATGGTCGAGGGGGTCCGCCTTCGGCCGAGGATTCAAGATACTGGGTATAAAGTAGAACTGACTGCTGCCATATGCCAATATGTGTTTACGTGTATAGGCCATCAATAAGAATATTGACAATTGCAGAAGTTACATAAGAGCGAGTGGATATTATGTTTTCTTGTTAAGAAAAAATGAGAGTAAATTTTGCTGTAAGACAGATTTTCTAGTTGATAAGATTATTGTTGTGTTTTGTCTAAGACTTGTTCTGATTTTCATACATTCTGAAGGTTTTATTAGATTTAAATTTCTGGTCCTTTAAAGGCCATTCAAATAAAAATATTGATTAGTCACAGACAAATCTATTTTAGTCAAAATCATCTTTTCTTAGGTCAAGTGCAATAGAAAGAAGGTCAATGTCACATTTCAGTCAATATATTAAAAATTAAAAAGTAATATTGTATTCACGTTGTAATAGCTCACAAACTGGATCAATATTGTTAAAGAAAATGGAGGAGTGAGATTGGGAAATGAATTGGGAAATGTAAACTTCACTCTTTCCACATGTGTCATTTCCTATTAATCCAATTCCCCTAAAACAATCTTACTACTAATAGCTTGTGTACATGTATTAATTCACACCAAGAGGTGCATAATAATCTTTGCATGATAATACACTCTTACTTTTTAAACCCCTTTTTGTTTGGCCATTTTTTTTACCAAAGGTACTTTAGTCTCAGAGACAAGAATTTTTTAGCTTAGCCAATCAGTAATAGTGTTCACAGCTCACCGGCGAAATTTGAGCCATTCAAATTTTCCATGTGGAAAAGGAGGATGTAAAACTCATTTCATTTCATTTCAAATCCATGTGTGTCTAGAATTATCAGCGTTCAAAAGTTAAAAAGAGACAAGTTTCTTGAGACACTGCCATACATAGAAATACAATTATAGAAAATGGAAAAGAAATTCCTAGTATGAGATATTTTTGAAGGAATTATGCGATTTTAGTATATTTCCAGTACTTCTGAAGATTATTTACATATATTCAAAATATCCTCCTAAAATGGCGAACCTGTCCGTTTTGACAACTGGTGGTAGACCCATGACAATAAATTCTTTCATTTTTTTAATGTAATGAATTAACTTACTTTTCTTGAGCAGATTTATCCATAAAAAACTCAAACACATTATTCATTATAACAACATCGGCTGAAAAAGGTTGTAAAATTTAAAGTTTAATATCAAATTAAAGAATTGGTGCTGGAGCCTAGATTTTGTACTCAGAAAATTTGAGGAACTTAATTCCCAGAGAACCCATATGTGACAATTTTGAGGTGGCAAAAACGTATCAAAACTGAACTGAAAAAAGTTTTGCTGGGGTTTAATTCTCACTTGCTGGGGCCCAACCCCCATCGGCCCACCCTAACGACGGGGCTGGATCCTACATTGATTTATCTCAGCATCCTGTCTTTTCACCATTTCAAATAAATTTTCTTCTTCTATACAACTCCACCTGATATCTACGTGGAATAGCTCAGTCTGTAACAAGTTGGACTTTTGACTGCTAAGCAAACACGTGCTGTGAGTTGAGCCCTTGTTGAAGTTATAAGATTTCTGATACAGTAGGTAAAAAATTTATACAAAAAGAGTAAATGTGGCTACTTTCGGGACTAATCCTATTATCAAGCCAAAAAAAAAAAAAAAATCAAAAGCATGCGAGAAAGGTGCTATCTCTTTGAAGAACACTAATCTGAGAAAAAATGGCACATTCAGCTTAGTTAGATGAACAAGAAAATATTTTTCAAGGGAGATAATAAACTAACAAGTGGTTGTCTAGCAAGATACGCCCACTTTCCTGATACATCTTTAGTATATCAAGGGCGGTCACCTATCTGTGTCAAATCATACCAAAAATCTAATTTGTGCAAGATATTGTTGACTAAACAAACACACATCATTTAATAAAATTCTGACATAAACTGTCACCTCTATCGTTAACAAATTTTGATGCGTTCTTACTAAGTCATGGGCAATGACTCCAATTCTGTTGATCGAAAATTTGTCAAATTTAATCTTGACTAAGATCATTCTCATCATTATAAATGATCATACTAAATATCATTTAAATCAGATAAAAACTGTACTCTCTATTGTGTTCACAACCAAATTTTGACGCATTTTTCATAAGTCAAGGGCAATAACTCAAAAACCGTTCATCGAAAGATAGCCAACTCCAAACTTGACCAAGATCTCATCATTATAAATATTCACACCAAATTTCATTTAAATTGGATGAAAACTATATTCTCTAATGTGTTCACAAACAAATTTTGACATGTTTTTCATAAGTCAAGGGCAGAAAGATCGAAAGATCATCAAATTCGAATTTGTCCATAATCTCATCATTATAAATATTCACATCAAATTTCATTGAAATTAAATGAAAACTGTAGTCTCTATTATATTCACGACCAAATTTTGACGCGTTTTTCATAAGTCAAGGGCAATAACTCAAAAACCGTTCATCGAAAGATAGCCAAATTCAAACCTGTCCAAGATCTCATCATTATAGATACTCACACCAAATTTCATTTAAATTGGATGAAAACTGTATTCTCTATTGTGTTCACAAACAAATTTTGACATGTTTTTCATCAGTCAAGGGCAATAACTCAAAAACCGTTCATCGAAAGATCATCAAATTCGAACTTGTCCATAATCTCATCATTATAAATATTCACATCAAATTTCATTGAAATCAGATGAAAACTGTTGTCTCTATTGCGTTCACAAGCCAATTGTGGACAGAAGGACGGACGGGGGCGACGACAAGATACGACCACATTATAATGTGGGCGTATAAAAAGATATAGGTCACAGATACATAAAAGAATAACAAGAAATGAGATGAAAGAGTCTAAAAATTTAGACAGAAACTAGAAAGGGTACATGAGTGCTATATATAATTTAATGATGACGTAAAGTAAGGACATATAGCATATGTGTGCGGACACCAGCTGATCAACTCTGGTAAGCCCAATAAAAATCAACCACTAACGAAACCACTGATGATAAGGAATAACTGGTCGCACAACCAACCTTCATCCCTACTATGTATTGGTTATTCAAAATAGCCAAATAACAGTAATTTTACTGAGAAATTGCTGATTCTGTGTGAAGTGGTAATTATAATACGTGATAAACAAATAATTTACTCACCAGCTTTCAGGATGTCACCTTTATTGATAATATCATCATTGAAAACCTGAATTGGTAAAAAAAATAGATAACAGATCTAAAGTCTCATTCATTATAATTAATTTCGTAACCTGTAGTCAAAACTATAGTCTCTCTTGTGTTCACAAGTCATATATCGACAATGAGCAAATATCCAACTCATCTGATATTCATACCAAGTTTCAACAAATTCAGATCAAATTGTGGCATAACAAAGATAGATTTGAAAAGAGGGCAATTTTCACTGCTATATGGGTTTTTTTTAGAGAGAAGTTCAAATGTTAAGTTGCTATGCAACCTATGTAGGCCTGTATGGATTTCAAAGACATTTTAAAAAAGATGATTAGAATTCAAGGAAGTAGATAGTAGATTTGGAGCAAGTTTAAAGAAAACTTGGTAACTGACATTATCTTCATGCATTTTTTGATATATTTCAAGGATACATGTCCAATGTCTACTTTCTACAAATTCTACTTTTTGCTCATACAAGTCCCACGTTTTGTTTTAACAAGTATAAAATGGACAATAGGATCAAAATGGAGTATCAAAATAGAGCTTGCCAGACAAGGTAATCATATGCCCATACAGCAGCTTTGTTAAAAATTTGGATACAGTAAAAGCAATAATTGACAATAACTCAAGTTAAGAGCAATAACTTCAAAATAGTTTAAAGAAGAAATCATCAAATTCAAAATGTCAATAATCATACCAGGTTTGATTTGAATTGCTCATAACCTTTAGCATCTATTTTGATTTGATGCTTTTTAATTAAGTAAAAGGTGATAACTCAAAATAGTTACGTGCCAATTCATCAAATTTTATTTTTTGTAACATTTTATTAGTTTCAGTGATCATACCTCAAACTCAAGGCCAATGAGTCCGAAATAGCTAAAAAAAAAAAAAAATTGTCTGAATTGAAATTTTCCGACATCATATAAATTTCACTTATGACTCATGACACAGAGTTTCATCAAAATGGATTGAAAACAGAAGCTTATTTTGTGCTCAAAATACTAACAGAACTAATTCAAGAGAAATAACTAAAAAAAAAACTGATCGCACCAAATTTCATTAAAACCTGTTGAAACGTGTGGCTCATAAAAAATTTCTTGTTGGTGTATAAAGACATTACCTGAATCCGCTCAGACATATTATATTTTTCTAAAAACTTCTGTTGAATGTCAAAAAATGTTTTATCGATTTCCACACCAAATATCTTGTAGCATGAACTATATAGAAATGCCTAAAAAATATATTAATCTTGTCAATGTTTCCTGTATAAAGTATAATACATTCAAAATGTTATTAACAACAATGTATTGTCTATTGGTATACTTTGTTACTGTGTGATTATCTTTTGATCCTACAATCTTTTCCTTGGGCTGGTAATGCATAATACATTTTATCAAACCACAGTTCTGTACTTGGGTTTATAACACAAATTTATACAATGATATGAACTTGAAGCAATGGTTAATAATAATGTAAATTAGGTCATGTATTCATGCACAATATAAACAGAACAACTTGTTATTCTTTGATGTTGACAAATCAGGTAAGATTGAAGGTAAAGGGCATGACATTGTTCCAAATAGCCTAGCTATGATTAAAAGATTCAATTTAGTTATCACATTAATGTGTTTATTTTATCTATTTGTTACAGACAAGCTGAATGGTACAGAAAGGTGAACCTCAAAATTAAGGCCCCATATAGAAAAAGTTTAAGGAATTTAAGGAAATTATGAGTTTCTTTATGTTTTTTGATATATAGAATCTTTCACTTGTGTGTAGGTATTATAAAATTTATGAAATGAGTTGTTGGATTCTAGATGTATAACTTATCTATGGAAGGAAGTTTATATTTATGACAATTAGTCCTATTCTATTCACATTTTATCTGTAATATTATTTGAAATTTCTAAATTATAGCTTTAGGTACTATTTAGAAGTGTCACACAGAAGCCATACTGATTCGATGTTGCAGCGTTATATAAGATGATTCTTTTTTTTATTCATAATTGTTTATAATCCAATTGCTCTTGTAATATTACATGTTTTTAAGCATGAAGTTTGTATTTGGTACTACTGGGAATTAGAAATTTATAAAGAGACTCAACATTTTCTTTTTCTGTTAATAAAAATCATTTAATTGCAAAATTTGCTGCAATAATATCATTTCACTAATGGATGAAGCCTCATCTTTCTGTTAATCAACTGTATTGATATCGAACCCATATATTAGTTAATCTATAATTTAGATTATGGTGTGTACAGCCAGAACGGTTTCGTTAAGGTTGAACTCTTCAGGGGAAGCTAAGCATGAGAGAATTCTTGACCTTTATTTATGCTACAATAATTGCAAAGTTGAATAAAAATAGATGCTAAGGTGGGAATAGCCTGCCTCTTTGCTAATACCAGCCATGTTGGTCCAACATGCAGCAATATTTGTTTTACATTTCCTTGCGGTTGATGATGGGTACTTACCTGGTACTTTCAAAAATTGAAATATATGCATTATATATTCTGAATATAAAAATGTGAATTTGGGTCTAAAAAACCACTTCGTTCTCTTGTTTTCTTCTCTTTTTTATAAAAAAATACTAAAGTGATAACAATATTTTTGTTAAAACTTTAAAATAAAATAAAGAAACATATTATAATACTTACACCATACAACAAAGCACCTGTTCTTGATCCAACATCTAAAATAGTTTTATTCCTTAAATCTGGTAATACATACTCAAATATATACTTAATTTGTTTGACAGACATTGAATTAGTTATAAAATCTGAAATATACAGATAAAATTTTATAAGACATAAATTAGTTAAAAAAACTGAAATATACAAATATAATCTGCTAGATATACATTGAATTAGTTATAAAATCTCATATTTACATTCTATATATATATTTACCTAAAGGTTTTACCTGTTTAGAACCACAATTTACACAATATTTTTTACTTATTTTTCCCTCCTCTTCTAATTCATCAATTTCTTCATCATCATATAGAAAAGCATCAATGTGTATTGTTGTTTTTGGATCACAATCGGCATTCTAAAAGAAATAATTAAAGTATACAGTACTTCCCCCAGTGTGCCAGAATCTTAACATAACAAATGACAATTTGTCCAGTTTAATTCAATTCTTGGCGTCTGTACAGATATGTATGTACGTAATGATAATATTTCATAATTTACCATGTTTTGTTTTTTATGAATTGCCCAGGACTAATTCAAAAGGTGACATATTTGATCTATAAAAATCACAGAGGCTTCAGTGTTTAACCAATTTGTATGTTGATGAGACTTTGTTTGAATTTGATGATAATTTGATTTGAGGTATCAACTGAAAGTAACTGACAGTAAATTGATGATATTATAACAAAGAGAGAAGTGGGGGTGTCCAAGATTAGATTTTGTCATTGATTTTATCTGGTTGGAAAGTTTTCAATCTGATAATCCAATGGAGTTCAATGCAGTGTCTATTGGCTGTGGATTGTGATAGGTCTGGGTTGGTGCCAAGTTGTTTGATTATTTGGTAGGTAAATGGAAGTGAAAGGCGACTGGTGTTTCTCTCTTATGATAGATATCAGCAAAGTGTTCTTTCAGCCTAATGCGAGGTTTAGATAGAAGCTGATGTGAGGAGATCTATAAGAGAAGGGTTTCGTCCATATGCTGTAAGGCAGGGTAGCGGGAATAGAAGCTATTGGATCTCGAAAGGATGTGCCAGTTTTCTTTATTAAGGATCTAGCTGATGTGGACTGTGGGGGATTGTAGTGTATTACAAAAACTGGGCGTGAGTGGCCCTTTGGTATTTTTTGCTTATTGATGCTCGAGGAGAAGCTATATTGGCAATCTACAAAAGCCCTCTCTGCAAATCTCAAGCCCATTAGAGTACACTAAGGACAACTCGGTAGAACAACCCGCTACTGCTACATGTTCCATGGACACCATCCTGGCCACAGAGGAAGCAGATGAACAACCAACCCCTGGATCTCTCTTCCCGCTACAAACTTATATACTGCCTGTCTGAGCTAGATCACCTTTAACAAAGAGCGACTGCACTCCTTTTGTACAGCCTCAAACTAATGGAGATTAACCTATTACAGCTCAACACCAACCAGACACAGCTCAATCAACATCTGAACCTCTTCACAATCCATTTGGATGTGTCAGCTAATGGGCTATAATCGGACATTTCGGCTCAAGCTATCAAGAGTTTCGTCGTCAGGGAATGCAACCATTGGAAAACCTGTCTCGATGCACGGATGGATTCAAAAACCGAAATTGCGATTTTGATTTATTTAACAAATTCAAACTTTTTGTTGATACCTTTAATTCAAATAATAATGCTTGCTCGAATTAACGTTCTGAATTTTATATCACTGACTCTGTCTTTAATCTCTCCGACTACACACCCAGTCAGTTGGAGTTGCTAGTGCTGAACAAAGGTCTTACATTTAGTCCTACTACCAGACACACTGACCTAGGGTCGCTTGCATACAACCTTAAGGGTCTCATCCAAAAATGTGCCCAACCCATTTCTTCAAGGACTCCCCAATGCAGGGGTCCCTTGATTTCCCTGAGACCCTGGCAAGGAAATTCGCCCCTCTTAGCAATTGGACGTCACCAGCTAGGCCTAGACTTTTGCCTAGAAGGCTTCATCCGAAAAGTGTATATTTGACACCAATTTCAAACCATGTGCCCTCAAATTAATTCATATTTTACGCTCCAACTGGCTCCTACTATCGGCATTCGCCAGCTGTAGAACTATCTTTCCTGATCCACCCTTGGACGGCTACAGACGAAATCTTACTCTTGGGGACCTTATAAGATACGAAGAAGCAGAATCGTTTGGTATCAAACGTGTATTTTTAGCACACCTCCAAAAAGATTCAAAATATAAAAGAGTCAAACATGACGTTAATGTGTATCAGCTGCTTGAAGACGTTCGTAAGACCTCACGTTAATGTACACTAATTTCTCAACGTCTTCCAGGGCCTCAGAAATTGGCGCAAAATATGAATGAATTGAAATTATTTTTAGAATTATTGTCTTTCATAAATTATTAAGAAATTAAACTGTAGTGTCACTTCACTGAAATATTATTAATAAATGTATCACATTGGAAGTCATTTTAACCACTTTCTGATTTCTTTAGTACATGTGTCTTGTATCTTCGCTCTTGTCTGTTGTGTCCAAAATTAGTTGAATCTGATGCATAATCTCCAACAGAAA